>NC_062280.1:103302771-103605801 GCF_902655055.1 Lutra lutra
GGACAAGCGAAGTGATTGTTTTTTTGTTTTTTTGTTTTTTGAAGAGGACCGGTGAAGTGATTGTCTTGACGTCACAGGTCATTTCCAGTGCATTTCCAATGGGGGAAAATACTCGTCTCACACTCAGTCAAGTGATATCCTCAACTGTGTGACAGAAATATGGAACCTGACACCAGCTTCAAATGTAGCAGGTGGACAGCTCCCATGTCACTCCCTTTTCCTCCAGGGAGCACACTCAGTAGAGAGTGGAACTGTGTCTGTTGGGGGCTTTCATCTGTGATAGGACACTCAACCCACAAAAGAGCCTAAAATATAAGGGGCTTTTCTCTGTCATCTAACAAGAAGTCTAGGGCTTGGGGATTCAGGGTTGCTCATTCAGGGCTCTGTGTGATCTCCTCTGTGGTTTCCTTTGTTTTGTCCTCATGGTGACAAAAAGGTTACAGCAACTCCAGGAATCACAGCTTCATGTGACAATATATCAAAGGCAAGATGGAAGGCAAGTTTCTCTTTCAGTCTCTCTCTCTCCCTTTTTTTCTCTGAGAGGTAAATATCTTCCTAGATTACCCAGTGTGCGGACCACAGACAAACAACACTTGAGAGCTTTTTTGAAATGAGAAATTCAGACTCCACCCTAGACCTATTTAACCATGATCATTTTCCACAATAGTTGGACCATTTTACTTCTGGCAGAAAGGTGTTAAGAGTTCCAATTTCTGGGGTGCCTGGGTGGCTCAGTGGTTTAAAAGCCTCTGCCTTTGGCTCGGGTAGTGATCCCAGAGTCCTGGGATTGGGCTCTCTGCTCAGCAGGGAGCCTGCCTCCCCCTCTCTCTCTGCCTACCTCTCTGCCTGTGATCTCTGTCTGTCAAGAAAATAAATGAAATCTTTAAAAAAAAAAAAAAAGAGTTCCAATTTCTCCACCTTGACGATACTTGTTATGTTTTGCTTCCTAGTAGGTGTAAAATTATATCTTTTGAGACTGACTTGCATTTCTCTGGTGACTAATGTCTTTAAGCCTCTTTTCATGTGCTTGTTAGCATTTGTTTATCTTCTTTAGAAAAATGGCCATTCAGATCATTGCTCTTTTAAAAAAGTGGGTTTGTTTTTGTGTTTTTTTGTGTTGAGTTGTAAAAGTTCTTAATTTTAGAATCCAGGCCCTTATCAAATACGTCATTTGCAAAGATTTTCTCGCATTTTGTAGGTTGTCTTTTACTAGTGTTCTTTGATGCACAAAAGTTTTAATTTCGATCAAGTTTAATATACCATTTTTTCCTTTTGTTGCTTGTAGCTTTCATGTTATATTTAAGAAAATATTACTAATGCCAAGATCATGAAGATTTTCCTTTATGTTGTCTTCTAAGAGTTCTATAACTTTAGCTCGTACATCTTGGTCTTTGATCCATTTTAGTTAATTTTTGTATATGATGTGAGGTAAGGATGTAACATCGTTCTTTTATGTGTGGAGACTCAGTTGTCACAGCTCCATTTGTTGAAGAGGACGCTTTTTCTCCATTGAATGGTCTTGACATTGATGTCAAAATCACTTGGCCATAGATATATGGGTCTATTTTTGTACTCTCTATTCTGATGGTCTATTGTCTATCCTTCTGCCAGTACCACACTGTCTTGATTATTGTGACTTTGTAGTAACTTTGAACTGAGAATTTTTAGTCCTTCAACTTTGTTCTTTTTCAAAATTGTTACAGCTATTTAGGGTCTCTTGAGATTCAGTATGAATTTTAAGATTAGGTTTTCCATTTCTGCAAAAAAGCCATCGTGATTTTCAGAGGGATTGCATTGAGACTGTAGATCACATTGGGGAGAAGTTCTATCTTAATAGTATTGTCTTCATGAACACAAGATGTCTTTGCATTTGCTTAAGTCTCTTAAAATTTCTTTCAGCAATGTTTGTAGTTTTCATTTACAAGTCTCACACCTCTTTGGTTAACTTTTTTCCTAAATATTTCATTCTTTTTGATGCTATTGTAAATGGAATTTTTCCTTAATTTCTTTTTTGAAACATCCAGTTGTTTATATATGGAAATATAACTCAGGATGCTGGGCGGCTCAATCAGTTAAGCATCTGTCTTACAACTCAGGTCGTGATCCCAAGGTCCTGAGATTGAATCCTGCATTGGGCTTCCTGCTCATAGGGGAATCTGCTTTCTCCCCTCTGCCCTTCCCCCTAGTCATGAGTCTCTCTCTCTCTCTCTAAAAAGTAACAAAAAATCTTGAGAAGTAAGAAATATAACCCATTTTAGGATGTTGATATTATAAACTGCAACTTTGATAAACTCATTTATTAGCTCTTAATAGCCTTTTGTGGATTCTTTAGAGTTTTTTACATGTAAGATCATGTCATCTGTGACTTACTTCCTTTCTATTATGGTTGCCTTTCATTTCTTTATCTCCCCTAACTGCTGCTTATTCAACTAAGGTGAACAGAAGTGGTGACTGTGAACATCTTTGTCTTTTTTAATCTTAGGGGAAAAGCTTTCAGACTCTCACCCTTGAACATGATGCTGGCTGTGGGTTTTTCATCTCTATCTTTGATTATGCTGAGGAATTTCCCTTCTAATTTCCCTTCTAATTCTAGTTGATTGAGTGTTTTATCTTGAAAGGGTGTTAGATTTGTCAAATGCATTCTTTATTATTATTATTATTACATGCAGGCATAATTTTTTAAAGATTTTGAAACAGCACCCAAAGGTCATCTTTCCCCCATTTCATATTCAAAACATGCAAGAAAGAGAAAGAAAAGAAAGCATGTTTTATTTTCCATTGTGATTGACTGCCATTCCTAAAGTCCTTAATGGAAATAATGGCTAGTATTTGGGGAAGTTTTTAAAGAAAGACAATCTGAGAATTTCCAGAATTTTGTCATAGAGTCAATCATGGTAGCCTAAAGGTGGGTCTGAGGGTAGTGACTTCCACAGCCCTGTATCATTTCATCCTCAGTACAGAACACTATGATCCTGCAAGTTTCATATCTGGCCAACAGAATATAAGTATTATCCCAAAAAGATAACAAGGACTAGCAGCTTTCTTGACTACATGAGTTCAACTGCCTGACTGCTCAGGAAACAGAAAAATCTTCATTGGACCGTACAGGCATAACACAAGACATTCATAAAAGAAAACCATAGAAAACAAGAAAATCTTCCATGACAGGAGTATGTGGGAAGTGAAAAGCAATTTGTTTTTAATGTTTTATTTATTTATTTGAGAAAGCAAAAGACAGCACAAGCAGGGAGAGGGACAGAGAGGAAGAAGCAGACTCGAGGCTGAGTAGGGAACCCAACAAAGGACTTGATCCCAGAACCCTGTGATCACGACCTGAGCCAAAGGCTGATGCTTAACTGATTGAGCCACCGAGTGAAAAGCATTTTGAATGGAGAGTTTCAAAACCCAAAATGTGAGCTCCTTGAAAGCAATTCAGGTTTTTTATAATTTTTTTACTTTGCTCCTTTGTGCATGATTTGAATCAAATCTATTTCCAAAAAGATATACACTAAAAAACCAACAAGACCATGAGTAAAGAAACAGAGCTAGTTTATTAAAATTATTGCAAAGAAAGAAAACAGAAATATGCAAAACAATTTCTGCAATGAACAACTAAATATTAGCTAGCTACAATGAGATACCACTTCACATCTACTAGGGTATCGATGGTTTGAAAAATGGAAAATATCAAGTGTGGGTGAGGATGTGGAGAAACGAACTCGTATACTTGTTGCCATAGAGCGAAAGGGAGCAGGTGCTGTAGGCCACAGGTTGGTGGCTTCTCAGTGAGTTACACACAGAATTACCACATGACCCAGCAGGTGTATACTCTACTCCCAGGGGGATATCCAGAGGAATTGAAGATAAGGGCTCAAACACTCACTCACATGCTTAAGTTCATTGCAGCGTTATTCACAAGAGCCAGAAGGCAGAAATGACCCGGCATCTACCAACAGATGAATGGTTAAACAAAACGTGGTTTACACATTTCAACTGCATATTATTCAGCCATAAGAACAAATGAGATTTTGATCCATCACTGAACTTGTCACCCACCTGGTTTCCTTCCGCCAACCTTGTCCCAGCGTTAACCCATCATAGGAACTGTTGCAAAATAATCCTAAACACACACAGCCAGGAAGGGTTAAGTGCGGTGGCTCATACCCAGTGCCCTGTCTCTGACTCCCATCATAATGTGTCCACAGCCCAGCAGGGGGACGTGTACCTGCAATGCAGTGGTCAGAAGTTCAAGACCAGCCACACATGTCGTGAAATTTGATTCACTGTCCTCCATTACAACAACTTAAAAATTAGGGAATTTTTGTTAAAATTAAGTCAAATTGGGAGTGATTTTCAACTACGGGCATTAAGTATTATGATATCTCTGCCCACCCGGGGCCAACAGTCAGAGTCACGTCTACCTAAGTCGCTTCGTGTGTCACCGTCCTGCTCCGGCGTGCCCACTTCTTCCTCACCGCTTGTGTGTACTGGATGACTGTCTGGAGGCCAGAGTTCCTCCAAATCTGATGTCTAACCACAGTCGAGCTTATCCAAGCTCGTATACCTGCTCCCACCCACCCCACAACAAATGGTGTCGCTTTGCTCAAGGACAACTCCTGTTGCACAAAAGAGGGATGCTCCTTCTCAAATCCTTTGAGCAATTTCCTCTCCCTAAAACCTCCTGTGCCGTTCCTGGTCCATTTCAAATGCTATCCCTGGGCAAATCCCAGCTCTTACCACGCCTCCTCCAGGAAGCCTCCCCGGCATGCCTCACAGCCCATCAGTGCTTTCCTGTGAATGTGCTGTTTGAATGGTAGGTAGCTCATGAATCTTTATCAGTCATCAACTTGTGTTGCTACCCATCTCTTCTTTGGGGATGAACGAAGGTTTGGGCTGAGGGAGCAGCCGAACCCTGATTTCCACTAACATCCTCGTCCATTAGCTAAGCCCATCGTGAAGTTCAGAAGCTGTGAAGACCATCCTGAGTCTCAAGTTGGGCAGCGGGGGCCAGGACTCCAGAGACTTTGAGGACCGTGGCTGCAGGCTGCTTCCAGAAGGGGCTACTACTTTGGGCGAGGGACTCCCTCAACGAAGGCAAATCCAGAAGGAGCTGGGTGTGGAGGAGCATCTGTGGCAGCAGCCCCAGGGGAAGGAACAAGTCCTTCAGGCCGAGAAGGGAACCTGGGTGTCAACTCTGATAGCTTGGAGAGGAAGTGAGGGAAGAAAGGGGGAGAATGGAGGGAGAGAGGAAGGGGGAAGGAGGCCGCCACGCGAACTTGCTCAGGGCAGTTTGGAACAGACAGTGACGAGATGGTCACTCCCTTATTGGGGGTACAGGAGGACTGCTGTGCAGGGCAGCGATGTGTCCTGACCTGACCAGAGGACGCTCTGCTGGCCACCACTGAGCTGACACCGGCGCCCACAACTTCAGACTCTAGAGATCCCAGTTGGTTCTTCACTCAGTCGGCAAACAGAGCCTCAGGTCATGTCATTGTTCAAGAAGTGTGTGGACAGGCTGCAGGAAAAGTGGGCGCCAAACAAAGAAAGCAAACCTTGAAAGCCTCTGCTTTCTCTGTGACCCGCAAAGACACGGAGGAAAATTTTGTACAAGTAAAATGAACCATTGGGTAAACCGTCTTTTTCAAGGTAAAAGTCAAGTTTGCCTCAAAAGTTTAAGAGTATCCAGACACCAGACTCTCTGAAAAGGCCAGAGAAAAAGTTCAGACTTCACGAGATAGAAGCATGCCTGAAATGTGTTGGAACCAGAAATTATAAATATCAAAGAAGGTCCACGGAGGAGGCGTGACAATGACGATCCTCCCACCCACAGGAAATCACATTCCAGTGAAGAGAAAGATCCAAATGAGAGCAAGGCAGGGGGGAGAAAGCAAGGGGGCAGAGAGGAGCCCAGTCAGTGGGATCTCAGTGATTTGAAAGCATTATTCCCTGCTTCCCAATCCTGAAGCTCCTTGAGGCAATTTCTCCCCCTCCTGCCAGTTCCCTCCTACCTCCCCCTTCCCCACCCCGCCCCCATCACACCAGGAACATAGGAATAACAGGGGCCTCTCCCGCAGCAGGGATCTGAAGTCATCTCAGAACCAGCCACTGGCCCCCCAGAAAGTCTAG
Organism: Lutra lutra; assembly: GCF_902655055.1. Taxonomy (NCBI): domain Eukaryota; kingdom Metazoa; phylum Chordata; class Mammalia; order Carnivora; family Mustelidae; genus Lutra; species Lutra lutra. The sequence continues at coordinate 103,308,898 of NC_062280.1, forward strand.
GACTTCCTGAAGTCTCAATAACTCTGCCCTCAAGGATCATGGGCAGAATTGGGATCTTCTTCCAGGAGTGTGAGGCAGAACAGGGAGTGAGGGATTTTTCTTAGAATCTGTACTTTTTCCAAATAATTCATGCTTTTCAAACTTCACAGCTTAAATTCACCAACAAGGGGTGCCTGTGTGGCTCAGTGCGTTGAGCGTCTGTTGGTTTCGGCTCAGGTCATGCTCTCGGGGTCATGGGATGGAGCCCCAAGTCTGGCTCTATGCTCAGTGTTATGCCCCAATAATGGGTCCATGATTAAAGGAGCGAGACTGATATAAAGTGAAGGTTAAGCAAAGCTTTATTTCGTGCCATGCATCAAGAATCTAACCGAACGTTCGGGGACGCACCTCTTACAAGAGAGGGTGACCCTTCTCTGTTTCACAGTCTAGCTTTTAAGGGCAAAGGCCATGAGGTCGGGCCTGGCCACGCACAGGTGGCCAATGAGATTGTAACACACACAGGAAACTCCACAGTGATGCTAGGTGACCAATTGAGTTACAATTTACCCTAGTAGACACTTGACCCAGCCTATCACCTTGGTTGGGATTGGTGCCCAAAAGGCTCCCAAAGGGCGGGGCCCATACTCCTTGGTAACCAGGGAGACAGTAAGCAACCCCCCACTGATTGATGTCTCCACCTGGCCTGACCCACCCTTGTATCTGGGCTTTGTTACCTGGAGCTGGTTTCCAGGATTTGTTTTTAAGTGAATCCCCTAGGGGAAGGGGAGCAGGGACAGTTTAAACAACAAGGTTTTTGTTTAACCTCAATGAAAGCCTCTTGCTAAAATATAAAAATATAAAATAGGTCCTTACACTCAGCATGGAGTCTTCTGGACTCTCTCTCTCCCTCTGCTCTTCCTCTGCTGGGACACACATACCCTCTCTCTCTCTCAAATAAATAAATGAGCAAAATCTTTTTTTAAAAGATTTTATTTATTTATTTGAGAGAGAGAGATCACAAGTAGGCAGAGAGGCAGGGGGGGGGGGAAGCAGGCTCCCTGTGGAGAAGAGAGCCCCATGCGGGGCTCAATCCCAGGACCATGAGATCATGACCGAAGCAGAAGGCTGACTGAGCCACCCAGGCACCCCTTTAAAAAAATAAAAAAAATCCACCAACAAGCAACGAATTAAGGGTATTTCCTTATGGCTGTCTGTATTCATCATATAAATCCATATATTAAACTCACCAAGTGTCATCTTCTCTTGATCTATTTTTCTCCTGTATACTTCATGCAATTTCCTAATTCGCCTTTCCAAAGTAAGAGCCTCAGAGTTCTTGGATTCATTTTGTGTTCTAAGTACCTTTCTCTTTTGCCCCTGGGGACTTCAATATTGCAACTATTAGTCATTCTAGAACTGATGATTCAGTTACAGGATCTGAGGCTAAATCATCCGTCCTCAATATCAACCAGCCAACCAACCAACCAATCAATCACCTTGTCCTTGGGATGGCACAGGGTTTGGTATGTAAATGAGCCTGCGGGAGGAATGAAGGTGATTCTGTACCTCATTACAACCGTGCTTCTCAATTTTGCCTTCCTGTGAACTGCTTACCCCTCTCTGTCATGTGGGCCTCTGCTCCCTCGCCTTATTCTGCTTCCATCCCTTCTTCTGATGAAGGGTTCAACACGTGGCAAGATGAGCCAGAGGGTGTAAGACTGAGCTGGGAACAGACCCGGAGCCCAGAGACTGTTGAGCTGGGCAGAGTTTCCAGCTGCCTGCCTGCATAGAACCACGCTGAGGTGAGAGCCGAATGCGCAGGGTCCTGGGCGTCCTGGGTGGTCTTTATTCTCATCATTGACTCTGGAGAACTTCCACCTTCAGAACAAGGGTCTTTGCTTGAGGCCTTTGCTTTAGCAAGAGAGGTGGGATTTTTAAGGGTTGAGGTTTGAATGCATGGAACAAAAAACAGAAGCCCCTACCTCTGGTCCTGGAAAATAAAGCAGCTGGGGGGAAGAAAAGCAGCCCATCTGCTAATTAAGACTCCAAGAGTAGTGGGAGGGGCAATTACTCTACGGCCCTGTCTCTCCCCACATTCCTGCAAACAAATTAGCAGACACCCACATAACGGAAAAACAAATGCCAATTATGCCTCGATGTTTCCTGGAACATGTTTTCTCTTCCCCATCACCATCTGATTGTTATTTTCTTTTTTAGCATTAAATGCTTTTTACTTTATTTTATTTATTTTTATTGTGTTATGTGAGTCACCATACAGTACATCATTAGTTTCTGATGTAGCATCCCATGATTTATTGTTTGTGTACAACACCCAGTGCTCCGTGCAATCCGTGGCCTCCTCACCATCTGATTATTGGCATTACTTTGATAGTGGGTTGGAGGTACGCCTGTTGCTTATCTGGAGAAATTATTTTCATCCATTTTCATTCAAAAGCAAAGCTACGGTAGTGGGGCGCCTGAGGGCCCAACCCAGAAACCAGGCCAGTTTCTCCCTGGGTGGGAGGTGGGAAAGACCACTATCTCCAGACACCACGGAGAACACAAGGGGGAGGACTGAGGACCAAGGACAGGCGTTTATAGCAGAGAAGAGGAACGTGCATTTAAAAAAGTATTACCGGGCATATGGGTGGCTCAGTGGGATCGAGCCCCACATTGGGCTCTCTGCTCAGCGGGGAGCCTGCTTCCTACTCTCTCTCTGCCTGCCTCTCTGCCTACTTGTGACCTCTGTCAAATAAATAAATAAATCTTTTTAAAAAAAAAGTATTACATTTTGACATAAGACATAAATGAAAAGATGTGGTTAACAATTGTTTTCTAAAGGCAGAGGACACTGTGGCTGATGTTACCGTACAAAGGCTAAGTTCCTAGATCTATTTCCCACTCTGGATGGACCGGGCTTGACAAACCTCGGTAAGACAAGCAGCGGGCGTGAGGGGGAGAGGCGGCTGTTGCAAAGTTTTGCAGGCACCTTTTTGGTGTTTCTGTGGGTGGAGGCCTGAATTTCCCCTTTGTTGGCAGGCAACTCTTTTGAGTATTTTGGTTATGTCAAGGCAAAGGGGCCATCCTTTCTGGAACAAGAGGTTCCGGAAGCACAAGGAGAGTGTTTTCCTTCTATGTGGAATTCTTCTCTGCTGATCGTGTCCCCTTAGGGGAAAGAAATTCCTCCAGGTATGGATTGACACTATAATGTCCTTAAAATATTTTTGTTTGTTCCTAAGGGTGTGTGTGTGTGTGTGTGTGTGTGTGTGTGTGTGTATGCAGTGGCATGCTTGCTCCAGAACTTAACCATCTATGACAGGAGCAAAAATGGCGCCGGGACTGTAGCCGGGGGCATGCAGCACCTGTCTTCACTTCCTCCTTTCTTCTCAATGCTTCACATCAGGTGTTGTTGCAGACTGAATCACTCTGAGTTCAGGGAACGTACCTCTTCTGGGGTTTCAGCTGGTATTTGCCTCTGTGAGGGAGGGACTCATGCCAAGCCTAGGGAGAAACATTTATTCTGGATAAGAGGAGCCATTCTGGGGGGCTGGAGACCCCAGAAATGGGCTATGGGGTGTGAAGACTGAGAGATTGAAGCCGGAGCTCCAGAGGCGGGGAGAAATGCTCCAGGGCCCTCACATGGAGGGAGGTGGCTAACCCTTGCAAATGGTGATTCCCAACAGCTATACCCAGCACTCAGTGGTTTCCTCAGTGTGATTCCTGAATCTAGGTTATCACGTAGGAAACCATGCCCAAGTTGAGGACCTTTCTCTGGGAAACCACAGGAAGGGTACCCAGATGGACTCAGAACACCTGTGGTCAAGCAGAACATTCTAGATGGGAGATGCCAGCTAGAGAGAGCCATCTGATTGGCCTAAGTCAGTGGTTCTCAACTACAGGGGACATCAGGCAATGTCTGGAGATGTTTTTGATTTTCACAGTTGGGGAATTGCTCCTGGCATCCAGTGGGTAGAGAACAATGATGCCGCTAAACATCCTGGAATAACAGCTACCCTCCTCCCCTGTCCCCTGCCCTCACCACCCAATATGCAGTAAAGAATTATCTAGCCCAAAATGTCAATAGTGCTTAGGTTGGGCAACTCTGACTTAGACTTAGGTAGTAAATGCATTTAGATGTTGATATGCAAACATAACAAAAGCCGGATCTCCAAATAAGAATGATGTTGATTTTAAACGAAAAGGCTCTCTGACAAAAGGCAACAAGACAAGATGTATTTGTTGTGGGTCAGGTTGTGTCCGGTTTTGTTCTGGGGTCCCAGCAGCCAACAGAACAAATTTCTTGTCCTCATGGAATTTGTGTTCTAGCTGGGAAAATAGATCCTTAAGAATCATGTACATTTTGGATCATAATTATAATGATAGTTCTTGTGAATTAACTCATTGAATCCAACAATCCTCTGGGATGCGTGCTACTCTAATCCCCACTTATTAAGACACTGAGGCACAGAAGTAAGTAGCTTGTCCACAATCCCACAGTTGACAGACCCAGCCTGACTTCTTTTATTCTTTTTTTTAAGATTTTATTTATGTATTTGACAGAGAGATCACAAGCAGGCAGAGAGACAGATAGAGGGGGTGGGGAAGCAGGCTCCCCGCTGAGCAGAGAGTCCGATGTGGGACTTGATCCCAGGACCCTGGGATCATGAGCTGAGCTGAAGGCAGAGGCTTCACCCACTGAGCCATCTAGGTGCCCCCAGCCTGACTTCTTTATAGCATTTAACATTGCCTATTGTCAGACAGACTTTAGAGCTTAACGAGGGACATGATTTTGGTCTGAAACTTACTTTGTCTTGCTGCTTCCTTTCATGTGTGAACTGGAGGTAAGGAAAGTATCACCTAGGATTGTGGTCAGCACTGAATGTGTTAATGTATAGAAAGTGCTTGGTGTTCAGTGAGGGTTAATGAGTTATACAGAGCACATGGCAAGAGCATAGAGAACCTACTTTGGACCAGCTGTTCTCAAAGTGTGGTCCCTCGGTCAGCAGCATCAACATCAGCTTCATCTGAATATAAATGCAAACTTGATCCCCAGCTCAGACCCAGCCCTGAGGTGAGGGGTTTGGTGTCTGAGCAATCTGTGTTTCAAAAAAGCTCTCCAGATGCACACTGAAGTTTGAGAACTAAAGAATCAGACCAAGTTTGAGCTGTGACGTGGGAATTTTTCTAGACCCTGCCCTGCCTTCTTCCCTGGCTAAAAACTGGTTTGCTTTTCTGCTTTCAGACATTTGGAAATTCTTTTACTTCCTTTTGTCCCCCCCGCCCCCCGCGCCCCGTTTCTTCACTTCTACCTAGCTTTGTGCTTAGCAGATCTCTTCTCCTCACTTTTTTTTTATTAAGATTTTATTTATTTGTTAGAGACAGAGAGAAGAAAGAGAGAAGGAAGACACGTGCATGCAAAAGCAGGGGGAGCTGCAGGCAGAGGGAGAAGCAGGCTCCCCGCTGAGCAGGGAGCCTGATATGGACTTGATTCCAGGACCCTGGGATCATGACCTGAGCCCAAGGCAGATGCTTTTTAACTGACTGAGCCACTCAGGCATCCCTTCTCCTCACCTTCTATGATAAGATATTTTCCCTGATATACTTAAACACCCTCAACTGTTCTCCATCTCCAGTGAACTGGCCCTTCCTTCCATCCATCCTCCCTCCCTCCCTTCTTTCCTTCCTCTCTCTTTTCTTCCCTCCCTCCCTCCCTCCCTCTCTCCCTCCAGGCAACTTTAGGAGCCACTCCAGGTCCTGAGTAACACCCAGAGGAAGAGCAGGGAGAAGCCCCACCATATCCTCAGGGACCCTGTCATCTGGTAGAGAGACAGAAACATGTCTCTGTCCCAGGACTGGCTTCCAGGGCCAGCGGGAGCAAGGGCACCGGAGGAGGCTGGGGGTGCGGCAGAGGTAGGGATCAGAACAGCTTCTCAAGGGATGCTTGTCTGAGACTTAATGAACGAATAGGAAAAAAGCCTGATGCGATGATATTAAAAAATCATCTGGAAGAACACAAGGGCAATAATATCAAAGAATGAATGCTTTTTAATAACAGCACAACAAACCAGGAACAAAATCATGGGAGAGGCGTGCAAGTAGTAAAGAGAGATAGGAGCATCAGCTGACTAAAGAAGATAGAAATGTTCTCCCTGCGTTTTCATTAAAAACAAAAACGGACAAGCCCAGACTGGAAAAAACTCTCATTTAGTCCATGTGGGCACTTCCTGACCATTTTCTGCTGGTGTGTCTGGATTCTTGTTGCTCTCCTTGTGCCTCTAAGCCTTGGCTCACCATTTCCTCCTGCCCAGCATTCCCTCCTCCTCTTCCCCCACCACGGTCGGTAAAAATCATCCCGGCTCTTAATGTCCAGGTCAGATTCCACCTCCTTCAAGAGACCTTCTCTGCCCTTCCTCTTCAGTGGTGATTTCTCTCCTCCAGCGAGACCAGAAACCTTTGCTTGTATTTCTACTTAGCTGTTGGCACATGTTTCTTGCATGCCAGTGACCAGATTCTCTTCTCTGGTGGCTGGAAGGAATCCAGGATCAGGACATCATCCTATCTGCCTCTGTACCAATGCCATGTCTTGCTCTCAAGAACCGGGGCTGGACTCCCTTGGACAGGATGACACACAGTATGGGCATGAGATGACCCAGAACCCGTCGCCTGCAGGGTCCCACGCGACTCCAGAGGAATCAGAGAGTAACATTTCTAAATCTGTTCATAAATTTTAATAGCAGAAGTAGAGGGCAGGAAAGCAACTTATGATTACAGAGTAAATTAAAGACACTGATGGAGAAAGGATCGATGTGTCTTACTATATAAAAGAAACCCTTATTCAACAAAATGTAATAGAATAAATGCAAAGAGAGGAATGACAGAGGAAACAGCATGTGACAACAACACTGATGAAAATTCCTCCCTAATTCCATTGCAGTTGATCGATATTCATAAGTTCAGTACCCAGATTCCTGTGTTAAGTAGTTAAAATGGGATGAACAGCTCTACATAGATAGATGATAAATCACCATGTGGAAAAATGCAGGATTTTCAGCCATTGAAGAAATGTAAATTGAAACAAAACATATCATAATACACCAATTAAACATTTTTCTTCTAACGATAAATAATTGATTTGGACAGGGTTGTCAATCTCTCTTGTTTCTCCAAAGCCTGGACCAAGAGAACAATAAATCCATTAAATCTCTCTAAGGCACAATTCGGAAATATGTAAAAAGAACAATCATAGTGTTCCTTTGTTTCAGCTCAGTTATTAAATTTGGGAGAAAAATGCATCAAAGAGAAGTCCCAAAGGGGCAAAAGAATTCTGCTCATTGTAATTTAAAACTCAGCAAACAGAGGTACTGAGTGGGCAGGGCTCTGGTGGTACTTGGTCCTTGCAAGCAACAAGTGACTTGCTAACTGTTTGCAGATGCTCTCGAAGACAAGAGACCTCAGGTCAGAGACGTAGGACGGTTATCGCTCCAGGCAAGAGCTGTAGCGTGAGCTCCAGGGACATTTGTGTTGGGTCTCCACATTTCCCAAGTCCCATGGAGGTTACAGGAGGGCCCGTGATGGACACCCGCACCTGACCAGGGTGGGGGATGGACTACTGTGTTACAGGAGCAGAGCGCTGGCCTTGGGGGCTCATCTGCCTTCTATAGGGAGCAGAGGGAAGATTGTCCTGTGCCCTGGGGGAGAGGTCGCCTCATCCCTTAAGGCCACCTGCTGCAAACACAACTCTGCCAAGTGGCCTGCGTGTGACCAGTCAGGGCCCTGGATCCTTGGTGTGCCCTACAGGAACGTGCCCTGGTACTTGGGACACACAGACCACCTCTCCCAACAATTCTTCTTTCGTTCCTTCAACACATCTGTTCAAATGTCTTCAATCCCCTTCTGTGTACACAGAATTAGATATAAGAAACAGCAGTGAGGAGGTTCTCTCCTTAGGAGGAGCTTAGATGTTAGTGGGGAAGGTAGGTAACAAAGAGGAATGAAATTAAACAACATGATGTCACGTGGCAAAGTGTTGTGAAGACAAAGCAGAACAGTGGGAGACAGAACAGCTTATAATTAATTCAGCTTTCTGATAAATTAGATTTGTTCGTTACAAAAAAACTTCTGCTATTAACAATGCAAGATCTGAAGACATTTGGTTTATTTTGTACATCTTTATTCAAAAGGTAAAATTAGGATATTTAGAATCTTCTTTTTTTAATAATAAGCCTCTTTCCTGTTGAAACCAATATTTTGATTCATAGATGCTTTGTTGCTCATTTCTTTTTCCTTTTGTTTATTTCCTCCATCAGAAAGCATGTTGCTGAGCCCCTGGGTCACTCAGTTGGTTAAGTGACTGACTGCCTTTGGCTCAGGTCATGATCCTGGGAATCCCGGGGTCGAGTCCCACATCAGGGCTCCCTGATCAGTAGGAGTGGGGTGTCTGGGGGTGGGAGGTTCTGCTTCTCCTTCTGACCCTCCCCCTTCTCAAGCTCTCTCTCCAAAAAAAATAAATAAATAAAAAATAAAAAAATAAAAAACAAAAACTAGAAAGTGTGTTCTTGTATATTGTTTAAGCTTTACGTTCCTCCAACATATTTCACAGTTACCTTGTCACTTTGGTTTTAAGGAGAGAGAATACCTTTAGAGAGAGGGATAGATTGTCAACTGATGGTGGTGGGGGGTGGGCTGGAGACGGTGACACTGGAGCAGGAAAACCAGAATGGAGTTCAGCCAATGAGCCTCTCCTGAGGGAAAAGCATCCCAGAGAGAAGGAACAACACACCCACCAAAGCCCAGAGAATGGAATGTGCTTGTCCCTTTCCAGAAAGCTGAGGCTGGGGTGGCTGGAGTGCAGAGAGGGAAACTGAGACGCGGGTGGAGAACCCCAAGCCGACCTGTAATTGAGACAATAGAGTCCATCCTTCCTTCCTTCCTCTCTCTCTCTCTTTCTTTCTTTTCTTTTCTTTCTTAGAGAAAGAGTGCTTACCGGAATGCACTAGGGGGCTAGGTGGTGGGTAGAAAGAGACTCTTAAGCAGGCTCCACGCCCAGGATAGAATTCAAATGAGCTCAATGAGTTTAATTGGAACATGAGGCTCAGTCTCAGGACCCTGAGTTCAGGACCTGAGCCGAAATCAAGAGTTGGACCCATAACTGACTAAGCCATCCAGGCGCCCCAGAGACAACATAATTTTCTAACATGACAAACAGACTTTTTATATAAAGTAATTTCTAGAAAACAGTTAAAGGAAAACAATCAGACTGGACCCCAGTCCAGTGCAGAGAGGGCAGCTTGGCTCCATGGACACATGGGCTAGGGGTGGGGGAAGAGTCAGAAGAGCTGAGTCCCAGCTGTGAGGCACAAGGCAGGGCCACAGACCTCTCTGTTCTCCATCTGTGAATGGGAATGAGGCCTAAAATGGTGTGGGTAAGATCAAGGGAAATAAAATATGTGCAAGAATTTTCTTGCTACCAATGTTGGAGTCATTGCAATTGAACAAACAGGATCTACATCAAAGATCGCAAGAGAACTAAATGGAAGGTTTAAACTCAAAGTTAAATAGTAGCAAATGGTCACCCGGGTAAGGAACACTTCCTCAACCCTCTGCCACGGGCTTCCTCTAACTACACGGTTCTGTGATCATCTCCTGGCAGATGTAATTAGCCTCATTTCTGAAATGAGGAAACAGAGTCTAAGTTGCCCAAAGTCTCTCAAGTACTAAATGGCACATTATAAAATATGCAACTATGAAGAGACTATAGAGCAACACAGAACATGTTAAGCAAAATCTGCAAAAAGAAAAAAAAAAACTGATTTTAGGCTTAAAAAAATGCATGTGGCTGGGAGCAAAGGGACAAGAACAATAGCGAGCTAGGTACCTGACTGGGGCAACAGGAGTTCTGTCACATTTTTGATGTGCTTTGTTCTTGTTACAATGTTGCCCAACAAAATGGGGAGAACATTATTGTGAAACTATTTCAAAGGCTGGTCCCCATTTTCTGTTCAAGGACTGTTCTCATCATGTGAGTTTTCTCAAAAACCATCCAACATCCCACTTTTTCCAACACCAAATGCAAAAACCCTGCTCCTTGGCCTTTACATTGCAGGTCTGTCTCCTTGACTCCAGCCTTTCATGCTCCTACCGAGTGCAACCCTCCACCTGGCCCACTTCCTCCCTGCATTTCAGGAAACAGGAAGCCTTCTCCGGCCACAACATCCCCATCTTTGTGATCCCGAACAGCCCATTTCTGGGGTGGACACTTAGTCCTGTTAAGTGTTTTTTACTTCCTTGAAGGTTGCTTCCTCTGCCCCACGAGTCTGCTATCAAGTGTGCGTGTGTACGCAAGGACCAGCGCACAGAGTATGCGTAAAGCAGAAAGTACCTATTTAGCAAGCGGATAAAGAAGGGAGAGCAGAGGAGAAGGACATTTGTGGGGTCTCCTTCCTGCTGGGTCCAGATCCCCAAACACTGCCCCAGGGGCCAAGTATGGGACTGCTCCAGGGAAGAAAACACTTCCATCTGCTACAGCCTCAGGGGCCTTTCTAGAATGCGTCTCTCTGGGAGCGGACTCTCAGGGTGCAGAGCCCCCTCTCTGGCTGTTCCTGGGATGTCGTAAGAAGCCAGTGGAGGACTTCCGGTCTGCTGCAGTGAAAATAAAAGGGACACTTTGGGCTCTGTGTTGGTGTTTCTAACCTATGCCCAGGAACAGAAGTAATGCAGCCTCGGGTTGAATTCATTTTGACCGAACTATTTTTTAAAAGTGTGAGACTGAGGGGTGCCTGGGTGGCTCAGTCATTAGGTGTCTGCCTTCCCCTTGGGTCCTGGGACTCTGGCCCTGCATTGGGCTCCCTGCCCAGCAGGAAGCCTGCTTTTCCCTCTGGCACTCCCCCTGCTTGTGTTCCGTCTCCTCTCTCACTGACTCTCTTCCCTGTCAAGTAAATAAAATCTTAAAAAAAAAAAGTCTGAGGCTGAAAATCGGGGAGAACAGTAGAAGGTTAGGGGGATTTTGTCCCTTCCAATCTGTTTCTGCCTTTGCCTGAGGGTCAACAAAAAATAATTCCCAGCCTTAACCTTGATCTGAAGACCTGGAAGATATGTAACATAGTCAGAGACGTTAGCAAATACAAGGGGGCGGGGTGGGAAGGACAGATGGGGATGTGGTGGGGCAGGGTTAGGGATGGCGGGGATGGGTTCTAAAAGCTACCTCTCAGGGACCTCTGCCACACTGCCTAGAGGCAGCGCTCTTCCTGCCCAGAGCCAGAGAGAACTTCTCAAGGCACCGTGAAGCCCCTGCCAGCTAGAAGTGAAGGATGGATGAGACCTTAGGTCTCTCCCTTTGTGTACCTCACTACCCGAACCTCCTCTTTCAGGTATGCGTGGGATAGTGATTCCATGAGACCAGAACTCCTCCGTCTGGGAGAGGGGTCGGGGAGCGCCTCTGTTTCTCGATGTTAAACCGTGCCACCAGGCGGATCCCAAGGGTCCGCGGAGGTGGCGGCTACCGAAAGGCTGAGCGATCCTGAACCTTCGCCGGTGACAGCCGCAGTTAGGGTTCTCTCCGCAGGGCGGAGGTGGGGAGCCTCGCGCGGCGGCGGCGGCATGATGGCCTGCCTGGTGTTCAGCACCCGCCCTCCCCGGTGCAGCCCTGCCCCTGCGGCCGCCCGCTGTGGGTGGGAGCACCTCTCCAAGCCCGCCCCTGCGCGCGGACACTCGGCGGCGCTCCCAGATTCCCAGCCCTGTGACAGCCCGTTGCCCCGGGGACGGCGCGGAGAGGTGGGAGGGCTCGGCGCACCGAGCCCAGCTGGACTCCCGAGGGGTCCCACTCTCTTTTTTCCCTCCACTGGAAAGGAAGTCCACGAGGGCTCCGAGCCAAAAGGGGGCTGTGAACCAAGGAGGGACAGGGTAGGGTGACCTGGACACCTGCCCCCCGTCCTCCCGGGGCACGCAGCGACCCCTTCCACGCCCGCACCTGCCGGGTCCACGCGAGCCCCGGGAAGAGCGCTTGTGTCCCCTGTCGGGAAGCCGGGATCCCGCGCCGCGCCATGGAAGCCGCTAACCTCTCGGTGGCCGCCACCGGCGTCGCCCTTCCCCTGGGCTCCGAAGCCTGCAGCATGGGCCCGAGCCCCAGCGGGGTAGTCGGATGGACGACCGCGGGCGATTCCGCCCTGCCGGGCCGCGAGCCGCCTTTCTCCGTCTTCACGGTGCTGGTGGTGACGCTGCTGGTGCTGCTGATCGCGGCCACTTTCCTGTGGAACCTGCTGGTTCTGGTCACCATTCTGCGCGTCCGCGCCTTCCATCGTGTGCCGCACAATTTGGTGGCCTCGACGGCCGTGTCAGACGTGCTCGTGGCGGCGCTGGTGATGCCCCTGAGCCTGGTGAGCGAGTTATCGGCCGGGCGACGCTGGCGGTTGGGCCGGAGCCTGTGCCACGTGTGGATCTCCTTCGACGTGTTGTGTTGCACCGCCAGCATCTGGAACGTGGCGGCCATCGCCCTGGACCGCTACTGGACCATCACGCGCCACCTGCAGTACACGCTGCGCACCCGCCGCCGCGCCTCGGCACTCATGATCGCGCTCACCTGGGCGCTCTCGGCGCTCATCGCCCTAGCGCCGCTGCTCTTCGGCTGGGGTGAGGCGTACGATGCTCCGCGCCAGCGCTGCCAGGTGAGCCAGGAGCCCTCCTACGCCGTCTTCTCCACCTGCGGCGCCTTCTACCTGCCGCTCGGCGTGGTGCTGTTCGTCTACTGGAAGATCTACAAGGCGGCCAAGTTTCGTTTCGGCCGCCGCCGCCGGGCCGTGCTGCCGCTGCCCGCCCCCGTGCAGGTGAGGAGCGGGCCGCCGAACAGGGGGTCGAGGGGGAGGTCAGGGCTTGGCCCCCGCGAGAGCTGGCGGCGGAAGATGGCACCCTCGGGGCGCGCACCGGGAGCGCAAGGGGAGTTTGTCATCTGCTCTCCCGGAGCGCGCACTGAGGGGCGCCTCACCTGCGCACCTGCGCTCTCCCGGAGCGCGCACTGAGGGGCGCGCACGCGGCGGGGGGCTTGCGGACCCGGCGCGCGGGTGAAGGGGTTTCACCAAGCGTGCACAGGGCCTGGCGGGGGCTGCGGGGGCCGCGGGTGCACGCGGCCCAAGGGGGCTTGCAGGGGCAGCGTTGCGGGTAGTGTTGAGGGCACGACCCATGAGCCGCACCCTTGGTGATTTCTCCAGGGGTGGCTGTGTCCCTATGACTCCTGCAGCCGGCCACTTCCTGGTCCCGAGGAGACAGAGCGAGACTGCGGCGCGCTGGGAGTGTGTCCTGCAGAGTTCCACATTCCCGGGGTTTCCTTCTCCGCTGTGCCCTGGTCCACCCTCTGCAAGCTAAAAACGGATTTCGAACTCTGCCTGCCAGCTCCCTGCCAGAGAGGAAGTGAGTGTAAAATCTAGCCCAAGTATAACTTTCCTCTTACTACCCCAACCTCAGTGCTTTCCTCTAGCGACTTTGGAAGGAGAGAGAACCATCAATTCAAATCCCATCCTGGGACATGGGGGCTAGTTGCTTCATCTCTGCGGGCCTCTTTTCCACATCTTTAAACAAGTTCATTCCTGTTTCAGAGGGTTCTTGGTGAGGAAGGATCACACGAGATGGAGTGTGGGAGGAACCAGCACACTGCCTGGCACCCCGGGGCGCGGGTGAAGGGGCAGAGCTGGCTGGAATAGGCATCAACGGGGTGTTGCCCAAAGGTCCGCACTGGTCCAGATCATAATCCTGGAAATGAATGAGACAGAGGAACACGCATTTGGCAGAACTTCTCTGATTTCCTTTAGAACTGGAACTTTCTGCCTTTTGGCCTCCTCACCCTAGAAGCCCCAAACTTTCCCTTTTTTGGGGGGGGTGGTCAGCCTCCGAGTCCTGGAGAATAATAAGAGGATTTTTTTTTTGTCCCTTCCCAAATACAATAGAGTAGTTGCCCTTTGTCCACAGGCATACCCTCCAAGACCCCCAGAAGATGCCTAAAACCGCAGAGAGCGCTGAACCATAGATACTGGTTTTTTTCCCATACATACTTACCTAAGATAGAGTTTAATTTATAAATTAGACACAGAGGTTAACAACAATCCTAATGATAAAAAAGAACAATTATAATAATATACTATAATAAAAACTATGTGAATGTGATCTCTCTCAAAATATTTTACTGTACTCACCTTTCCTCTGGTGATGCTGTGAGATGATAAAATGCCCACGTGATGAGATGAAGCGGGGTGATGGCCTAGGCATTGTGACGTCATGTTAGGCTACCACTGACCTGGAGAACTCAGGAGAATCGTCTACTTCTGGACCTTGGTTGATGACAGATAACTGAAACTTCGAGAAGGGAAGCGAAAGCATGAAAAAGAAGGAGGAGGGGGAGACCACTGTGCATGGCTCAAGGAAAGACTGCTGGTGGGAGGGGGCCGGGGGTAAGGGACAGTAAGTTTTCTGTTGTTAGTTTTGTTTTAATTTTGGAAAGTTAACTCAGATACGTAGGCTACTCAAACATATGTGTTTTAAAAAGTAGGCTTTTTCCTCTTCATTAAATGGCAGAGGGATTTTGTAGCATAAAATAGGAATGTCAAGGCTATAATTGGAAAGTGTTGGTAGGGGAGAGCTTTATTCAGAATTAATGATGTTCTTTGAAAGGTCCCTTGGAAATGCCTGGGATGATTATAGCTTTTCTGTCTGATTGCAGAGGTAGGCTGACTTTGAAGAGCTACATCAATCCAATGTGCACCTAGAGAAATCATGGTGGAATGGTTGCCAGAAAGGCTTGCCAAACCTGAGTTTGGCATTCATTTTTGAAAGCCCCCATTCAGGCAGGTGATAGATACCATGAAGGGAGTTAACAGGAACCTGGCCAATCTGGGGTGGCCATGGGTGGAGAGAAAGAGCTCTGAGAGGCAGGGCCAGTGCTGTGATTTTCCATTTGCTGGCAGTGGGACCCAGGGCAAGCCCTTCCCCTGCTTTGGATGGCAAGTTCTCTTCTCTAAAACACAGTATCCATCTAAGCTATGGCTGGGACTCTCGAGTCACATGATGTTGAGATTGTAGATGGGATGATATCAGAGAGCATCCTGCTTCCTTAGGCTTTGGGCAGCCCTCACTCAGATGCCTGGGGATGCTGCTCAGTCAGCATCTACAAGCTTTCTGGACACAAGACACCTGAATGGAAACTTACAATAATATACCCGTAATACTATCTCTCTACCTTCCCCTCTCCTCGCTGCCATTTCCCACACTCTAGGGAAAATGAGTTGAATTTAGGTGCTGCAATGTGTCTGTACTGTTTTCTGTGGGGGGATAGAAGCACTTATGGAGTCTGAAGGCTCTGGTAATGGGGCTGTGTACATCCTTCATTTTTTTGCCATTCTGTGGCCAGGTCCCAACACTGAGATACGACCAGAAAGGGATGAGCCACAGTTCCTGGGCAGTGATTTAATTCTCTGGGGACAAAATGCAGTTTTGGAAAGTAGAACTTTCCAACGTTTACTAAGTGAGTCCTGTCATCCAGACACTGTGTTGGACGCTCTGCCTCCAACTTCTCATTTCATTTCCATGACCCAGCTGTGTTGGCCTTATCATCTCGATCAGTCCGGATAAGCTAAGACATGTTCAGCCACACATAACCCCCAAATGGACAGCTTATCTCACTCTCAAGAGTTCAAGGTGGGTCCCCTCCCACAGAGCTCTCTGCCTGGCAGCAACTCATAGATCTGGACCCCTTGCCATTACCTCACTCTGTGGTCTGGAATGACTGGCTTCCAGGTTGCTGTGCGAGGGGAAGGGATGGATGGAAATATAGCAGCTTTTAGCTGCCTTCCCCTAAAGTAGACACATGTCAGTTCTGTCCTCAGCCTTGGCCAGCCCCGGACATCCAGGGAAGCGTGTGGATAATTTGGTGAATACTGTTTTTACCACCAGCCCTCATCTTCTAGTTGATGAAACTAAGTCACCGCAAAGTCAGTTCAGCTACGACCACAGAGTTATCGAGTGGAGAAGCTGAGGTCACTGTTCTTAACTTTGTCATTCCTCCATGCTGTCTGCCTCCAGGGACTTAACTGCTGAGCACCGTTCCATCTCCCGCAGAAACCTCACCTTCACAGGAAGGAGGCAGCCATATCCCAGTCAAGGTGGGGCATCATGGGAGCAGGGTCTCAAAACTATGCTCCCAGGAGAGCTGACCACAGCTGAGCACAGAGGCACTCAGGAGGCGGGGTTCATGCGCACCCTGCCCTCCTTTCCTTCAGCTTTCTAGAATGAGCACCACATATAGAGTGTGTTTTGGGCGCCCCCCAACCCTGCCAAACGACCCCCACGGGTCATGATTATTTTCCACTGGCCTGTGCCCTCTACTATTGAGAAGAAGAAAAAAGCAAAATCAATGGAGATTATGTCTTTGGCTTTTAAAATGTGACCTCAAAACTTTTTTTTTTTTCAATTGTTTGATTGCCGTGCAAATGTTCATGAGCAGGGCCTAATTATTCATTAGGCACAGTAGCCACAGTACTTTTAGGGGCCCATGGAAATGGTTTGATTTTAATTTCTTTTAAAATTAGGGGAAGAATGAATGTAAGAGCAATGAATATATAATAATATAGCCAGCCTCGGTTATAGTAGTCTTCATAATAATATGGTCATAAAATATAATTTTTAATATTTTTTAATGGAGGCAGGGGCCCACAGAGGCAGAGACGCCTGGGGCTCGTGAATGTGATTACGCCGACACCCTTCACTCACTCGCTCACTCACTCAGTAAACATGTGGTGGTAGACAGTGTGCCTAGTGGTTAAGAGCAGGGGATTTGGAAGCAAGGAGACCTGGATATCAGTTCTTTTTGTGCCACTTATTAGCACTGTAGCCAAGAGACTTAATTTAAGCCTGTGTTTCCCCGTAGGTAAAATGGAAGTAAAATGGCCACCTGCTTGTAATATTCTTGTGATGAGTAAAAGAGTTAATGGTGTATACGGGGTATCGAAAATAGCAAACCATGAATGCAAGCTGCTGCAGCATCTTCGTTATTATTCTTTACAATTCCTCTTGTAAGTTATAAATAGTGAATTATGATTTTATTCTTATTGCTACTATTACTCACCATCCTACATAGGGGAGTTACTTCTCGCTTGTGTAACAAACTAGCCCAAAGCTTAGTGGTGTAAAACAACAAACACGTATTAACCCACAGTTTCCGGTGGGCCAGACATGGGAATGGCTTTGCTCTTCTGGGCCCCAGATCTCATGCGGTTGTAGCCAAAATGTCGGGTGGGGCAGTGGTCATTTGAAGGCTTGACTGGAGCTGGAGACTGCTTCCATGATGGCTGACTCACATGGCTGTTAGCAGGAGGCCTCCCCAGGGCTGCTTGGGTGTTGTCACAACATGGCGGCTGACTTCCCTTCTTCCTGGAGAGCACAGCAAGGAGGAAACTGCAAATGCCTTTTACAAACTGGTCTCAGAAGTTACATGAGATCTCTTTCCCTATAGTCTATTCACTAGAAGTGAGTCACCAACTGCAGCCCACACCCAAGGGAAGGGGAATTAGGCTCCACCTTTGGAAAAGTATCAGTGAACTTGTGGACAGATTTTAAAGCCACTGCCATAAGACACACAGATGGTGCTCAGAATTACTTGATTGACTGTTACTGACCTGCAGATCAGGCAATGTAGCAGCCTCTGAAGTTTCAAAGAATGAGTGAGCAGGGTCTCTGTTCTCCAGGAATTAATTTTAGTAGACCACAACTATAGAATTAAAAATTCAATAAAGTCTTATAGTTACTCTGCTAGAAGTTGGTCCAGAATACAATGAATGGTCCTGAGAGACTGAACAGTATAATGGGAAAGCACTTTGCACACAGTAAAGGACAAAATAGATGTGTAATACTGAACTGTAGGGTTTGTGACAACTTGGATCTGAGTGTTAGATAATGTTGCATTATAAATACTTGCCTAGCTAAGCTAACTCTGTGTATTAGCATAAATAACTTTTTGTGTTGTAAGCATATAGCACATAAGCCTTGAGTGACCTGAAATCTGTACAGAGCCCATATGTTTTTGTCACTTGTCCAATGTTTAGTTGTCATTTGGACCACCCCGAAGACTAAGCTACTGGTGGGCCTGTGGGCTTGTCAGAGCTTGGGTACGGGAAGAGTGGTGGAAAATCACCACCCTCGTTCTGATTCCATCTATTAAAAGAACTGTGGGCTCAAACACATTCTCATGCCAGACTGCAAGCTTATTTTAACTTTAGGAAAGTACATTTTATGAATCAAATTGTATCAGTGGTAATAAAAAAATCTGGTTTATGGCTTGATTCTTTTAAGATTGGCCCCTAAGAGCCTGCAAGTTTCCAGAAGTACTTGGATGTGTCGAGGAATGTTTCCTCTACACCTTCAGAAATGCTTCTGGCCTTCTAGTCTCTATAAACTTCTCTCTTGCTGTTCCCCTTACATCGTTATGTTCATTCTGTCTCTTTACCTCTACTTCCATTTCTCTTTTCTCTCTGATTGGATTGTTGGGGAAGAGTGGAGAGGGAGAGGAAACAGGTGGTGGGGGTAGGCAAGTATGGCACGGGAACCGTGTGTCTTGCAATGATCTACTTCTCAAATCTGTGTAGTTCTTGGAGAAGGTTGAGCTTCTCAGTAGAATACTGAAGTCCAAAATCATGGCAGAGAAACTTCTAGAGGAGAGATCTCAAATCTATATTGCCCAGTGTCGGACCATAAATAAACCTGCCTTCTGTTCTCTGGAAACCTGAATCTTTTATACAGGGCCGCAAGCCAAGCTGTGTGCTTTTCCATGGGGAGACACTATCTCTGTCTTCCACGGTTGTTTGCTTTACAAACATCCTCAATAAGCCAGTCTAACCCTGGATCTTTGCTAGCAAAATGTGCACAAATGCAAGAGACCTGCAAAAGAATCATCTCTCCCAAA
Organism: Lutra lutra; assembly: GCF_902655055.1. NCBI lineage: Eukaryota > Metazoa > Chordata > Mammalia > Carnivora > Mustelidae > Lutra > Lutra lutra. Next base: position 103,327,811 of record NC_062280.1, read on the forward strand.
TATCACCCAATTCAATAGATTTTTACTGATTTTACTGTATACCATATGTGATACTAAGTGCTAGGGATTCTTCAGGGGATAGGACACTCATCGTCCCTGCCGTCCTGGCCTGTTGGTGGTGACACAGCATTCTGAGCAATTCAGAATCTTTTCCCTGGCCCCAGAGTCCTGGTGGGAATAGTGAAACAGGATATTTCAAACTGGGACTTGATGGAAAATTCTACTACGGAGTCCCCATACACAAAGTAGGTGGTTAATAAGTGTCTAAGCATATAGTGTCTGGCAGATTTGGTCCTTAATTAATTTCATATGAAAAAGCCTCAGTTTCTATGAAATGTAAAGGTACACTCATCTTTGAGGGCCCCATCTCAGTATTGGCAGAGAGAGGCCATACAGCTCCAGAACCAGATGGAGCAGGCAGGCACCTTCGTTCTGCTTTTCCCGTCTTGTGTGGCCTTGGCCATGGCATTTGGTGTCTCCAAACTTCTGTGTATTCAGAGCCCTTTTCCGTTAATAGCAGGACCCAAAAGGGCCAGGTCCTACTGGTTGTGTGCCTCCAACAGCCTGTACTCTTCCCTGCAGATTAAGGGAGGTTTCTAACTGGAGGTCAGAGGCCCCTTAAAGCCTGAATGGTCAGGCTTTATGTTTAGATAGACGTGCAGAGGGAGGTCGGGGTGAAGACGTGAGGGGAGAGAAGACCTACAAGGAGAGATGGAGAAGTTCAGAGCTGGTGGCCAGAGACCCTAGAAATCACCAGGAAGCCATACATGTCCATACTGAAGAAATCTCAAGCATATATATTCTTTTTTTTTTTTAAAAGATTTTATTTATTTATTTGACAGAGAGAAATCACAAGTAGGCAGAGAGGCAGGCAGAGAGAGAGGAGGAAGCAGGCTCCCTGCTGAGCAGAAAGTCCGATGTGGGGCTTGAACCCAGGACCTGGGATCATGACCTGAGCCGAAGGCAGCGGCTTAACCCACTGAGACACCCAGGCGCTCCTCAAGCATATATATTCTTTTTTAAAATTATTTTTATTGGGCGCTTCTTGATCCATTCATCTGTTGATGGACGTCTAGGTTCTTTCCATAGTTTGGCTTTGTGGACATTGTTGCTATAAACATTCGGGTGCACTTGCCCCTTCGCATCCCTACATTCGTATCTTTATGGTAAATACTCAGTAGTGCGATTGATGGGTCATAGGATAGCTCTACTTTCAACTTTTTGAGGAACCTCCATGCTGTTTTTCAAAGTGGCTACACCAGCTTGCATTCCCACCAACAGTGTAGGAGGGTTCCCCTTTCTCCACATCCTTGCCAACATCTATCGTGACTTGTTAACTTTAGCTGTTCTGACTGGTGTGAGGTGGTATCTCACTGTGGTTTTGATTTGTATGTCCCTGATGCCGAGCGATGTTGAGCACTTTTTCATGTGTCTGTTGGCCATCTGGATGTCTTCTTTCAAGCATATATATTCTTTTCTAAAAAAGATTTTATTTATTTATTTGACGCAGAGAGAGAGAGATCACAAGTAGGCAGACAGGCAGGCAGAGAGAGCGGGGGAAGCAGGTTCCCCACTGAGCAGAAAGCCCAATGCAGGGCTCGACCCCAGGACCCCGAGATCATGACCTGAGCTGAAGGCAGAGGCCCAACCCACTGAGCCACCCAGGCACCCCAAGCATATATATTCTTTTTTTTTTTTTTTTTAAGATTTATTTATTTATTTATTTGACAGACAGAGATCACAAGTAGGCAGACAGGCAGGCAGAGAGAGAGGGGGAAGCAGGTTCCCCACTGAGCAGAAAGCCCAATGCAGGGCTCGATCCCAGGACCCTGGGATCATGACCTGAGCCGAAGGCAGAGGCATCAACCCACTGAGCCACCCAGGTGCCCCAAAGCATATATATTCTTAAAGTAGATTCTATTGTGGCATCTAGGTGGCTCAGTTGGTTAAGCGTCTGCCTTCAGCTCAGGTCATGATCTTGGGGTCTTGGGATTGAGCCCCGCATTGGACTTGTTGCTCAGCGAGGAGTCTGCTTCTCCCTCTGCCCCTCATCCCACTCATGCTCTCTCAGTCTCTCAAACAAATAAATACAATCTTTTTAAAAAATAAAAGAAAAAAATAGATTCTTTTGGAACCCATCCAGATCAATCACCTTTACTAAAGGTGCAGAACAGGTAGGGTTTGAGAGTGTGGTCTCCAGTTCAAAATACTCCCATTTGACTTCAGCTCTTACCATTGGCAACTGGGTGATCTTGGACAAGGTATTTAGCTACCCAGAGTGTTTTCTCAACTCTAAAATGGAGATAATAATAATAAATGGAGATAATAAGTTGGATGCAAGAATGAATTCAAGTCATCCCTTCCAAACCTTTAGCATAGTGTCTGCTTTATGATAACCTCTCCGGGATGTTTTTAGCCTCTTTTGGCTTTCTATTGGATATCACATTTCAGATGACAAAAGTCAAGCTAGTCAGTCTCCTTGCAAGCTGGAATCATCATCCCAGGTTGACTCAGTCTCTTCAAAGCCGTTTCTAGAAAGATTGCACACTCTTCGGGCATCTCCCTCTGCACGGGGTGTAGCAGGCTCTAGCAAACAGATGCTGTGGAGGAGCAAAGCTGGGTTCTGCTGACGTCGCAGTGCTGGAGGCCTGGTCCTTTAAACCGACTTATTCAGTGAACTTGCCTTTTCTGTTTCCTCTTCTCTCAGGAGCCCTTTGGAACCGAAGTCACCCCATTTCTTTGCCTCAATAGCATAATAAAGATTTGGAATTTCCCTTACCCTGGGAAGGGACTCATGTGCCTGGGAAGCCATTTAGGTCTGTTGGAAAAGTGCCCATTTCTGAGCCCGTAGGGAGGAAAACAAACTCGCCACCTTCCACTTCCGCTCCTGCGCTGATAACATTGCTCCCTCCCCACGACATCGCTCAGTATTCATGAGGTGGTTTCAGGATGGCACCTTTTTGTGGATGAGACTTGTTTGATGACTTGAGGATGGTCCACTATGAGGGACTAGGTCAGCACAGTCTCTTCATAAGGGGGATGAGGACGTGGGTCTCACACCTGCCCATGGGGGTCCGGCAAACCTTGGAATGGCCCATCAGAGGGGCTCTGGCTGGCCTCTATGGGGGTACAGAGTGGGGAGAGGTAAGTGCTGTCTGTTCCCTTGCTGGCTTCCCTTGCCTTGTCATTGTTGACTTCCAAGGGGCAGGTGGGAGGAGACCAGGTGTTGCGCTGGCAAAGGAGAGAACTCTACTTTGTCACATGACTGTGATCTGTTTTTAGGCTGATGTAGTGAATTTCCAACTGGAGGAGATGGGGGCTGTGGGGGGGAAAGCAGAAGACACTGAATTCGAAGGTGGTGCTGAGGTCAGGCCACCTGGGGGCTCCTCTGCCTTTTGGCTTTGGCCGTCCTGACCCAGTGAGAGATGCAGGTGTGTGTGCTGCGGTCCCGTGTGGCTCTCCATGGTCGTGGGGCTGTTCTGCCAGCTGCTCCCAGTTGTGTGCATGCCAGTCTGGGAGCCTCTTGGCCCCCTGTGCCACCAGCATCTGTGGCCACGGCTGGCAGCACCCGGGGAGGAGGGAAACGCAGGTGCGGACTGTTGTGTTGTCATGATCTCTGGCTCATTCACCAACTGTTTCCTGAGCTCAGGCCAGGCACCAGATGCTGCTGCCGGAGAGGTGCGTGTACAAGGAAGACACAGTCCCAGCCCTGGTTCAGCTTGGCCCAGGGTGGGGGAGCAGGTGTAATTGCCAGAATTGCACAGATCTCTACAGAAGAGGAGAAAGGGGTACCAAACTGGGAGATGTGTTTGAGTTCATAGCATCAGAGAGGCCACTCTGAGAGGGCTGGTGGACCTGAGAGGTGAACAGGAGTGGACCAAAGGATGGGGGTGACAGGGTGGACCATGTGCCACAGGCTCCTTCAATGGGAGTTATTACCGCAAAGGCATTTACAGTTGTCGTGTTTTTTTTTTTTTAAAGATTTTATTTATTTGTCAGAGAGAGAGGGAGAGAGAGCGAGCACAGGCAGACAGAATGGCAGGCAGAGGCAGAGGGAGAAGCAGGCTCCCTGCTGAGCAAGGAGCCCGATGCGGGACTCAATCCCAGGACGCTGGGATCATGACCTGAGCCGAAGGCAGCTGCTTAACCAACTGAGCCACCCAGGCGTCCCAACAGTTGTCGTTTTAAAGCCAGGCAGTACGGACTGCAGAATCTAAACGGAATCCATTTAGCACATTGTTGTATAATTTCTTGCAGTATTGGTGTTTTTAGGCTGCCTCTCCAGCTTTGAACTTCATGGCTGGGCTGGGATCTGTTCACTTTGGGGTCCTAGTCCCAGCCCCCAGCCCACTCCATGAGTATCCAATGGGGGCATGTGCCAGGGGTTGCTCTGGGCATCCAGCACATTCCCAGTTCACCTCCACAGTGGCCTTATGATGGGGGGGAGAGGACTTTGTCACCCAGTTTCACAGATGGAGTAGCAGGTTTGGACACTGGAGCTGGAACTCCAGCCAGAGTCTGACACTGAGGCTCCTGCTCTTATCTGCCTCTCTCCCTTTTTGTATCTTATTATCCAACAATGTGGGCATCACCACTCTCACTCCAGGAAGAAGCTTCAGGGCTTTTTTTTTTTTTTTAAGATTTTATTTATTTATTTGACAGAGAGATAGAGAGCACAAGTAGGCAGAGTGGCAGGCAGAGGGAAAGGGAGAGGAAGAAGCAGGCTGTCCCTGGAGCAGGGAGCCGGGTGTGGGATTCCATCCCAGGACGTTGAGATCATGACCTGAGCTGAAGGCAGAGGCTTAACCGAATGAACCACCCAGGCCTTTCTCCCCGCCTCCTTCGGGGCTTATTTTAACCTACAGTTTCAGGAACATTTTCATGGAACATTTTGTTTGGATTATGGTGTAAGCCCATCTCTCTCTCTCTCTCTCTTTTTTTTTTTTTTTAAAGATTTTATTCATTTATTTGACAGACAGAAATCACAAGCAGGCAGAGAGGCAGGCAGAGAGAGAGGAAGGGAAGCGGGCTCCCCACTGAACAGAGAGCCAGACGCGGGGCTCGATCCCAGGACCCCAGGATCATGACCTGGGCCAAAGGCAGAGGCTTAACCCACCGAGCCACCCAGGTGCCCCGGTGTAAGCCCATCTTGAACGAGGCTGCCGGAGAGGTGTTGGCCACGCGGGAGCAGCCCCATGCCGCTTTATCATCCAGCGTCAGGTTTCGTGTGTTAACCGCACGTTTCCTTTGTTCCAAGGTGAAGGAGGCCCCTCACCAGGCGGAGATGGTGTTCACGGCGCGGCGCCCGGTGGTGGCCTTTCAGATGAGCGGGGACTCGTGGCGGGAGCAGAAGGAGAAGCGGGCCGCCGTGATGGTGGGCATTCTCATCGGCGTGTTTGTACTGTGCTGGATCCCCTTCTTCCTGGCGGAGCTCATCAGCCCCCTCTGTGCCTGCAGCCTGCCCCCGATCTGGAAAAGCATATTCTTGTGGCTTGGCTACTCCAATTCTTTCTTTAACCCCCTGATTTACACAGCGTTTAACAAGAACTACAACAACGCCTTCAGGAGCCTCTTCAGCAAGCAGAGATAAACCCAGGGCTCGGGAAGACACGTAGGTAGGGCTGTGGGCAGGGAACTGTATCTCTCCCCGCTCCAGGCATCTGGGAGCCTTGCCCCACAGCAGAGTAGTGATGACGTGGGGCCTGGACGGTAGGAGCAGCGATGCCCACGGCTCTCTGGAAAGACTGCGCATGTGTGGCAAGCGTGCCCGTGGGCCCTCTTCCGTGGTGTGTGGCAGACATTGCTAATCGATCGCGGCACCTTTCTCCACGGAGCTGGACGTCTGCCTCGGGATCCTTTGCAGACAGCTCTCTAGTTACTGCTAACTGGTTGGAATGGACACAAGAGTCGAAGCTGACTTGCCTTTCCTTTAATACGCTATTTCTCCGAGGGGATCCGTCTGCACGGAGCCCCAGTGGCCCGCTTTGGGGCCCACTAAAACGTGTCTAGTGCAACCCCTATCTACTGAATCAGGCTTTCAGAGAAGTCTGATCATTTATATCATTGAGCTCTTTTTTCGTCGGTGAGAGTGCTGGATGCTTAGATCGTCTTTAGACCAATTAAATTGACCTTCCCGAAGGGGCGGGGGTGGTGAGACCCAGGCAGGAGTGTGTTTTAAAGCTCCCCAGGGGATTCTACTGTGCAGCCGGCCAGTGTTGAGGACCCCGGTGGGGTCCTTTCTCTGCTTTCCAACAAGGGAGAGCAGCTATGAGAAATGTTCCCAGCACTCCAACATATGGACTTGTATGTGTAATAAAAATACTTTTGAAGCATTGATTTCTAGGCTCAAAATCATTCATATGTATGATTGCTCACACACACACACACACACACACACACACACACATTCACATATGCCATTGAAACAGGGATGACTGCTGTCTATGACACAACCACCCCAAGCCACGGTAGTGAATCTTGGCCTTCCGGAAAATACCAAATGTGGCCCAGGCATGTAGGGGTCCCAGGGCCTGGATGAGAGGGGATACCTGGACTAAGTCACACTGGCCACGGTCCCTGTGATTTTGGAGAAGGGCTGATTGCTTACTAATTTGGCTTTTCAATGTACACAAATAGTTCACTTCCCCATCAGCTCACTGAATGTTTGAGGTACGTAGACATTCTTTAAGCTTATACCATAGAGGACCTGTACTTTGGGGTTTATCCACAGTGCCTTTCTCCAAAATCTTTGGGGCCAGATGGGCTTTGGAACTTAGGAGTGTTTTTAAGTGTTAGAAAGGCAATCTGGTGTATATTGCATAAATTAGGTAACACCCCCATCTGGGTTGGGCCAGCAGTCTCTACTCAACAGGTGCAGTAAAATAAATGAATATTTACACTGTGAGAAAAGACTAAGAATAGCTAGCTAGCGTGGAGTCAGATCAGATTTTGTCACTGAATGAGTTAGAAACCACCTCTATTTACCCAACTTTGTGTTTTTGCCCTTGAGGACCCATACAACCGCAAACCATCCACAGTCCCTACTTTGCTCCATGTCAGTCCTGTAGAGGGGAGGGAATCGAAGGCAGTCAGGGGAGAGCATGTGGTCTAACCATTCCTCTGTGGCTAGTATTTGGGACACCACAACAGTGCTCCCTACACCGGCCTTCTTAGAGTCATATTTTGGAATTTTATCCTTTCATTGGAAGATACTTCACGAAAAAGTCATATGAAACATGTCAATGCATTTCACATAAAAATGTAAAGTAATCTGTTCCACTCTTTGTGAAGCATGTTTTCATGTGATAATGAGGACTTTTAATTTATTATGTTTCCATTTTTCCCTTGATTAGGAAGAAGAGAACCATATTTCTAGCCTAACTTTGGAAATCTGTATAGGAACTGGCATCCTATTGATCTGTGTCTAAGGTTTCTAGCCGGTTTATAATTCCAATTCCTACTTATGTTTTCCTTATTTTAGTGTTTTCTGTTCTGTTTGTATTTTAACTATCATAGTCTATTTCCTACAAGCCACCTCAAATCCTCTGTGAACCAAGACAGGGAAGAAAGGAATGGGCACACTGTTGTGTTTGAAGAGTTAGAGCTCAGCTTGGGGCTATCAGGGATTTTCTCCTATCGGCTGAAATACACGAAGTGGTGTTAAGAGATCTTCTTCCCTGTCTCTTCATACTAATTATCAAGCACCCACCATGTGCTGCTGTTGTACTGGGTTTTATATACAAATGCTCATTTAATCCTACTTCTATCCTACAAGGTAGGTATTTTCCTCATTGAACCCCGTCCCAAGAGGGTAAGTAGCCTGTCCGTGATGACAGGAGTACATGGTAGCCCTGGTATCTGGACTCAAGTCTGCCTGTCTCCAAGGCTGGGAAAGGACGGGAACTCAACGGACGTCGGCCTGGACTCCATGTTTCAGTGTTTGCCTGCGTTTCACAGCAAGAGCCCTGCACCTGGTGTAGTGGGTCTGCTTGCATTGTTCTCATTGGATTCCAGGCAGGATCCTTAGAGGAAGAGTCTAGGTAGAGTTGGCGGGGGGGGGGGGGGGGGGGGGGGCATTTGTGGAATTTTTTGGTTTACTCATTCTACTGGGTAGAATGCTTGATGATTGTGCTCATTTGGCCTGGGCTTTGACTTAATTGTGGATCATGATGGAAGCATCCCAGGCAGAAGGAATTACGTACGTGGAGCCCTTCTGAAAACGAGGTTGCTTGCTTGCTGACTTGGTGACAACTTCTTGACTCTTTTCTTCAGTTAAGAAGACTTTCCCTGGCTACCATTATAATTACAAAATGCTCAATTTCTTTTTTTAAAAAAGATTTTATTTGTTTACTTGACAGAGAGACACAGCAAACAGCAAGAGAGGGAACACAAGCAGGGGGAGCACGAGAGGGAGAAGCAGGCTCCCCGCAGAGCAGGGAGCCCGATGTAGGGGTCGATCCCAGGACCCTGGGCTCATGACCTGAGCTGAAGGCAGCTGCTTAATGCTGAGCAACCCAGGCACCCCTACAAAATGCTTAATTTCTGAAACAGACCAGGTGATGACTATGTAAGGCTGCGCTTGTAATTCCTTTTAATGAGAGCATCAGAGTAACAGTCTATTGACAAAGTATCTGACTTATAATGAACATTGCAGGGACTTCTTTAATAAGCATAATGTCTCTCCTCTGCCTCAAATCTCTTTGCTTGCAGCACCTAAGAAGGGGGTGGGAGGATGGAATTAGTCTCTTCCTTGTGGAGATTCATTTGCTAAAGTATGTTCAGGTCAGAATCCAATTTCACAAAGTTCCAGGTCTGTAGGATGGATGGGGCTAACCTAATCATATTATTTTATAATGAATCATGTACAGGGCATAAAGCATGCTCCTTTTCTCCCCTTTAGCATGGCCTCCATATTTCTTCCAGCAAGTCGGATGGGAGTTTGGATTCGGACCACGATTGCTGTCCAGCAATCCCCACGTGGGTACCATTCCTAGAAGCCTGCTCTTCTGGCCCCTGACCTGGTCTCTCTACACTGACACTGGGCCATACAGAGAAGTGTCTGGGTCTGGGAGGTGTCCAGGAGTTGGCTGGGATCTCACTGACCCAGGCTGGGCTCTCCCGGGTCCAGCTCCAAGCAGCGGTTTGTTTGGGTCTAGGTGTGCAAGCCTGACCACCCAAGCACACTTCCAAACCTTTACTCCTAGCAAGTCTGCTAACAACCCACAGACCAACCAAAGACTGAAGTCAAGGGATGGGGAAGCTCATTCCACCCACCAGGATGCCATGACAAAGGTGTCTGTTCCGGGGGAGTGGAGAGTGGCAACAAATAATTCAGTGCTCCATATGTGAGAAAAGCAGAACATGAAAAATCAGAGTGTGGTTTAAAAAGGGTAAGCACAGTCTCTAAGGCTTTTGTTTCTGGTACATGTTCACCTGGATTATCAGTCATCTCTTATCTGGGCTCCCTGTTGTTGCCCCTGCTTCCCTGGTTTGTGGTCAGCGCAGCTGCCAAGGCATCTGTCTTGAAATCCCCAAACCCTGCAATGATTTCCTGCACAGGTGCCATCCACATTCCTCAAAACTCACCTGCTGGGCCTGCTTCTACTTCAAGGGCTTTACCCTCAGTAGCCCTCCGCCTGGCATCTCCCCCACATAGGTAACCCTCACCGATGGCTCATTCCCTCACTAATCATGTGTTTGTTTGTTTATATTTCCTTAATGCTAAGAACATAGATATCCTAAACAGACAAATAGTGGAGAAACTTTTTTCTAGGCTGGATTTGACCACAATTTTTTATTCAAACTTCTGAAACAAAACAGCACACAAGTCTAGAAAATGCATATTTTCTTACCTGAATTAATTTGAAAGCATGTAAACATTATCTTTTAAAAATACAAATATTAGGAGCACCTGGTGGTTTAGTTGGTTAGGCGTCTGCCTTTGGCTCAGGTCATGATCTCAGGGTCCTGGGATCGAGTCCCTGCTCAGTGGGGACTCTGTTTCTCCCTCTCCCTCTGCCCCTCTGTGCTCTCTCACTCAAATAAATAAATAAATAAAATCTTAAAAAAAATAAAAGGTATCAAAATTAAATTCATGCAAAGAAACTACCCATAGTTTTTTAAATCACAGACAACATCTGGTTTTCTACATGACAAAAATAAAAGCATGTAAAATAATGTGCAGTTTATAGAATTCAAAGAAAATCAGGGTTGCTGAGTCAGGTCAAAGAGGCAATAAGGGACAGGAGACATTTTGTAAGGCAGATACACTGGTGACATCTACGGCAAGGCTAGGCAGAACCAGGAGGCTGACACCAAGCAGGCCCTGACAGGAGGCACACCACGGGGTATGTATCTCCAGTAGCCAGCAAATTAACTGGCGCTCTGGTGTAGTTTCCAGAATGAAAACCAAGGTAGCTCCCAGTAAAGAATGCAAAGGCAGTCCCTAACTATTCAGTATAAAATTGCAAATCACCACCAACCCAGACACTCCCCGAATCTTCTCCCTTAATCAGCACACTGAAGCTACAAGCGCTGTAGCTTACATGGTCTTACCTTGCTTGTATGTCTTCCCCGCTAGAGTGTAGTGAAGGCAAATTCTTCTGTCTGCTTTGTTCACAGCTGTATTCCCAGGGCCTGACCCACAACAGAAGCTCAAATATTTGTTGGTTGAATGAAGGAGCTGTCAGGGATTTATTTTTCTCATGGAACAAGAAATGCGGGGGTGCGGGGCCCCTGGGTTGGTTCAAGAGGCTCGTCATGCCTTCAGGGAACCAGGCTCTCTCTGTCTTTTCTCTCTGCCCCAAGCTCTGCATGTCGGGATGTGTCTTCTCATGGCCTCAAAATGGTTACAGCTGCTCCAGACACCTCATCATTCCCCAACAACGTGCAAGAAGAGAAGCTCTCCTAACGCATCTTGTGCTGATTACCAGCAGCAACGTCTCTTTGGCTCAGGGGTACTGCCTCCATCTTTTGCACCCCCAAAGCCAGAGGAACAGGGGGTGCTGTGACTGTCATGAGAGAGGGGCAAACCAACAGTGGGGAAACTGCTTCACAGTCCACTGCCCCCTTCCCGTCCCTGCTTCCCCTCCCTATAGCTGCTCTGTCAGAAGAGGCAAGCCCCCTTTCCACTTCCCTATTTCCCCCAAGACCCAAGAAAGGGAGAGGTCAATTATTTTTCCTAAGGAAAGCAGATTTACCAAACATGAATCTTCTAGCATGTTTCTGATTGGTAGAAAATGAAATCAAGTTAAGATTTAAAAACTTTTATTTTTTGAATAGATAATACATGTACATGTTATAAAATTCAAAAGGTACAAAAGGTATACAGTGAAAAGCAATTCCCACCCCTCTTCCCAGAGGCAACCGAAGCCGTCAGGTTCCCGTGTATCCTCCCAGAGTCAGTCCAGGCATACGCCAGAAGATCCGTAGTCAGATGTGCATATTTGCACCACACACGTGTGTATGCCCATCGACACTCATTTTTCTCCACCCCTCCCCCCTTTTCAAAAACAAACACTAGCATACCAAGAGCTTCTTGTCCCCTACTTTACCATGTGCCTTAGGGATCATCCCATGGCAGTACATACAGAGTGACTCCGTTCTTCTAAATTTAAGAGCCCGCATGGATTCACCATGATTTTCTTAACCCTTGTCCTACGTTGGTGGTAGTTTCCGACTTTTTGCTATTACAAAGAATGCTGCATGAAAATCCCTGTACGTGGGGAAGATTCCTAGAAGTAGCACTGCTGGCTTAAGAAGTCTGGGCACTGTTCAGAGATATTGTCCAACCACGGGTCTGCACAGTTCGTACTTCTGCCAACACCGCATCCCAGTGCTGCTCCCCACTTCCTGGTTTCATGTGGCTGAGTCACCTCAACTAGTCAAGTGACCATTAGGTTCATGACATACTTTGAACCAAACAGACTCATGACCTAATAGTTCCTGACACTGGTGTGTTCCCTTTCTCTTTCCCCATCTGGGGAGAAAAAACCCACATGAAAGGTAATTGCTTTGAAAGGTCTGAGACCTCTGACACCTCTGTCGTTCCGACCGTAGAGGCTGGAGTCTGACAAAGACACTCTAGGAGATCCTCACAAGCTGCTGAATGAAATTGCCCACCTGTATGCAAACAAGCATCAGTTAGATGCCAAGTTTCATTCTAAACTCTGCTAATACAGGGATACAAAGTCACAATTTGAGAAGCTATTTTATTCCGCCAGGATTTCCTGGCCATTAGCCCGAGCAAGACTCTGGTGAGACTGCACGTTTCCTGCTTTCTCCCACTCTGGGGGGTGGGCACACAGCAGACTTCACAAGGGACTAAGAGATCAAATAGTAAGTAGCCTGTGCCACCAAGAGAGACAGCGGGGGAAAGTGCAGAATGTGATCGGCGCTGCAGGCCGCCACTGAATGGGTCTATAGCAGATTAGGCCGTCCTGGAAAGCCACTGCCCATGACCTTGGATGGATGGTGGTCCAGGCAGAGGCAGCAGCAAGGACAACAGCCACAGGCAGGTATGAGCTTGGCACGTCTGAGAAACGAGTATAAGGCTGATGCGGAAAACCCGCAATAATCCCCACAATGTCACATGAGCCATAGGCCAACTACTAGATCCCCTCAAAGCTTCTACACGTTTATCATGAGGAGAGTGGGGACCATGACAACAGGATTTTTTACATAGTGTTTTTCAGCCCGTCGCCATGTGCTGTTGGAAGAAACGCTCTGGACTTGGGGAAAAGCACTGAGAGAAGGCGTGGGGGGGGGGGCTCTGAGGATGCCTCACATAAGTTGCCCTACCTGACTATCACGCAGCCACAGAGATGGCCAGCAAGTACCTCACCTTGCTGGGGCTCTTCGCCAGACTGCTGTGTGGTAAGGGCTTGTACCCTGAAGCCAACATCAACCCCAAGGAAAGCATAAAGCGCTTCCTCAACGTTCTTCTCCGAAGCAAGCTTCAAGCCAACTCCGCCTCTCAGGCTCAGGCAAAGTACCTGTTACAGTTTATTGCTCGAATGGCTGCTTCCCTCTACACCGATCATCAGTCATGTGCAGAGAGAGCATGACCAGGACACGCGTGGGAACCAGGAATCAAGGTGGCCTGCTTTACAGGCCACTGCTTGCGGTCCAAACCTCTGCTGGCAGGCCTGCTCTGGTCACTACAGACGTGATCAGGGCCAGCGACAGTCAGCCTGAGGTCATGGGGATGGCGCGTGGTGAGGTAACAGAGGGCTGCCTGGGGCCATCCCTGTCCTCTGCTCCTGGTTTCAGAGGGCCCCAAGAGCTACACTTAAGCATGTTTCCTACTGCCTTTTTTTTTTTTTTTTCTTTTAAAGGAGCGCTTCCTCAGCCTGAGAACGGCCTGCTATCTGTCCCAGCCCCTCGGCCTTCTGGTCCTGCTTCAGCAGACACTGGCAGGCCCTGGCTACCCACAGAATATGGGCAATGGACCAGAAGCCAGTGAGAACCATACACTCGAGACTCTAACAAGAACAGGCCTGACAAACCTGGAATTTGCTCTGTTCAAAAAGGAAACAGACCCCGACATGTCACTTTGGCAGCATTCTCAAACATTTGACACCTCCCTCTAGAGCAATGAGCTGACCCCAGGGACCCATGAGACCGAACCCAGGCAGAGGACAATAAGGAACATGTCTCGATGTCTCCCCATATACTTCGTGGCCCTCTGGTTTGTACTGCTCAGCAGCTCTGACTTCAGTTTATACCAAGGCAGCCCATGTACTCCACGAGACGTCTGTGTGTCAGGGAGGACGGCGCTCCACCTGAGGCTGGCAGAGAATGCCAGGGTACCTGGACAGCAAGCTTATGGCTCTGACTGAACAGGGGCAACAGAATGCTCCCTGGGGAAGCCTCATTTCTCCAGAAGCACACATTTCATAAAAGTAACTTAAGCATGTTTCCTGCTGCCTTTTTTTTTTTTTTTTTTTTTTTAACTCCAGAAAAGTCTGTGGGCTTAGCCCAATACCCAGTCATACTCTGGGTTCACAAGATGTCCCGGAAGGAACTCTCCTGAGGGGCTTCTGAAATGAAGGGGGCCTTAGGGCATCACATCGGCCTTTAAGGCCTGACTGTAAGGCGTGGTTATGGTCCTAATTCCTCACAAAGACACCATCCACTCTGTGGGGTCACCTGTAGCAAACACAGACTTTTCTAATCTGGCTCCTGCAGTCTAATCAAGATGTGTCCAAGGAATGGGAATGAACTTGTTTGTATTAGGCCTTGTGGGTTAAAAGGGGAAAGGAAATCTGATACCTCCCTATAGCAAAACCAAATCAAAATGAAATTCTTTGGAAACACAGCCCAATAAATGCCCCTAAATGGTTATTAATTAGTGACTTTGATTAGTCATGCCATATTTGCCCTGATAGCAGAGGTGGGCTACCGAACCCCAGAATACAACCCACTCTCCTCCCTACCACCTCTGGACAAATAAGACAATTTCATAACGGCTCAAAACAAGGCTAGGGAGTGGGTCCATGATCTTCTCAACACAAAAACACAGATGTTTCCCCAAACCTGAAATAATTGGCAAACAGCTGCCCCCTCCCCAGCCCTCAGAGGGCCACCTGCTTTCTGGCTGTCGCTGGCTTCAACTTCATGGGGCCGTTTCAAAAATCAACCTGCAGCTGGCAGCAGCCCCGTGAGCCACTGAGGAGAGACGTACAGGGCCCAGGAAGGGCACACTGGGCACAGGGGAGCACCACCTCGGGCGCTGCTGCTTCCACAGCTCTGGGACCCGGACAGGCCTTGCTGCCCAACCACAGAAACCAGCGCCTGCTGCTAATCCAGCAAGGGATTTTTAAAGGTCTGTGCACATCAGATTTGCTTACTGCACATCTCAGAGAACTAAGAATGGATGTGCTGTTCCTGTGACTGCACTGAACGCCCCAGCTGCCTCCCTGTATAAGCTTCTAAGTGTCACGTTCGAGCCTGCTGACTAGCATGCGTGCAAGCACGCAGAATGAAATGCCCACCTCGTGCCAGGGTTCACTGGACACGGCTGGGCTGCCAGATCCCTGACAGCCATGAAAGGAGGGGCTTCCCATCTGGTCCTGACTGCTCATTTC
The DNA here is from genome assembly GCF_902655055.1 of Lutra lutra. NCBI lineage: Eukaryota > Metazoa > Chordata > Mammalia > Carnivora > Mustelidae > Lutra > Lutra lutra. Next base: position 103,342,897 of record NC_062280.1, read on the forward strand.
TGGAGGAAGAGTCTACTGCTCCGCCTGCCTTCAAGCCCCCGCCTCCCCTGGTCCTGAAGGCTGGTCCCAGCCGGCCTTTCCTGCAGACAGGCCCCTCCACTCCTTGCCCAACAAGCACGCTTGTACTCTCCCTGCACCCTTTCAAGTTTCTAATTACATTCATATTTATCCAAAGGCCTTCCCACCTATCTCCGCCTGTTAAAATGCAACTCCCCGTTCTGCTCTAGTCCCAGTACTACCTCCCCCATGAAGTCTCCTGGATCTCTGTGCGCCTCACTGTTCTTCCTCCTCCGATGCCCTCTGCTTTTTGCTCACAGCATTTATCGCGCAATGCCCGGAGCCCAGTGGATGGTGTCTCATCTCTGTGCTTGGCCCAGGACCTGTCCAGTCATGGAGCTCCTGGCATGTGTGCCTAATGAAGAGGGGGGGCACCACGTCTGGCTGGGACTCACGTGAGAAACAGGGCATATTAAGGTGTCCTTCTTGTTTACAGGGTCCTCAATATGAGGCTCCTGTTTTCAATTCTTGGTGAAATAAACTCGAGTCATGTGTAAGAATTCAGCCACTGAGCTTTCATTCTTGCGACTACACCATTAAGACTGCTGGCTGGCACCTCGAGGAGCCAGAACAAAAGGCACCAAGGGTAAGCAAAGGGCCCACATGACCATACTCACGTGGGCTGGTCATTCAGCTAAAAGCCTTCACTTACTAAAAAAAAAAAAAAAGAACCAAAAAACCTCAGGTGACTGAGCTGAGCTCTGGGTCAAATGGGCTGTTTCTGCTCCCTGGGCCACTTGCTGGCTGCCCAAGGCGCAAGGCCTGGATTTTATACTTCCGTCTCCCTCAGTGCCTACTTCTCAATGGTTGCTCAATTAACATCTGCTGAACAAGTGAATTCCTTTTTATTCAGAGTCCACACAGATACAGGTACCTTCGTATGTGCAATGTTACTGGAGAAATTCAAGCTGACCTGACACAGAACAGATACTGCCCGCATTTCTTCATAGGATGACGGGGGTTCTCCAAGCCACCGCGTCTGCACCATCTGATTCCGTCAACAACAGAGAGATGAAATGGAAGCAAATGGGAGAAAGAAAATATCCTGGTGCTGCGATCATGGCCCCTGCATCTCTCTACTGTAGTGCCCAGAACTATTTTCACCATCTTGCAGTTGATACATGGCGTTAAAAAAATATCGACATACGGTGATGTCTGGGAATCTTCAGGAGGCCTTGGCTCTCATCTTGGACAGCAGCACCTCATTCTTGCGGCCCTCCTGGAGAGGAAACAGAGAATGTGTCCATTAGCTTTCCCTAGTCCCCGGAGACACAGCAACAGGCCGACTAGACTGGGCCCCGTGCACGCTGCCAATAGCACTGCGGAGCAGCTGGAATGGGTTCACCTGGCCTCTGGTGCCAAAATTACTGTAACAACAACTGGCTTCTGGACTGTCAGACCGAGAGCAGGTGAGGATTAGGCACTGTCCTTCCAAAAGACTTCATGGAGCCCCTGTAGCCCTCAAGGGGCCAGAAGCAGCCAGCAGACACTTAAGCGCCAATCCTGGACCACTGTGGTAAGGAAGGAAGGGGAAGGTACTCGGAGCCCGCAGCTGAAGGACTGATGAAAGGCAAACCTAGTTCACACAGCAAGCAGAGCACATGGCCAAGTGCTCACCCTGTAACAGCAAAGACTGGGCACATCCTTAGCTTTAAGAAAACAAACTCACTGAAGACTGGGAGAGAGACATGCACCGAGGGACCCTCCTCTTTTACAAATAAGCTGTATGAGATCCATGACTGCATGTACTGAGGGAGGTCACTGGTCCCAGGCCCTGCGTGTGGAACTTGATGTCACCTCTGCATCACTCTGTATCTGTCTCTTCAAACATGACCCAGAGCTGCTCACTACGCATGCTCCTTCCCTCTTGTTCCCACTGGCCTTGACAGCTCAGGATACCTCCATCTGCTGGCAATCACTGTCCCCTCCATCCTTGGGTCCCATCACCAGGAGCTGGCTTTAAACTGAGAAGTGAACATGGTAGCAGGAAGGGCCTGGAGAGGCAAGCTGGAAGGGCCCGGCCTGAGAGTGAGGCCAGGCGTCCAGAAGCCATGCTCCCCTGGAGAGGCCCTTAGCGTGGAAGAAATTCTTCCACCCTTGAGCCCTCTGCATCCAAGACCCCCAAAGTCAACATTTCCATCTCCCCGGACCTAGCTAGGTGCTCCCAGCTCTCTGCAGGCCCTTGGTTCTTTCTGGCAGTATCATAGCTCATGGCTGCAGGGACCCTGTTTTTACTAAGTGCCAGTTCACATGCAGGTACTTAGCCTTCTCCTCAGGGCTGGGCTCTGGGCCGGGGGTAAGGTTGAATTACTGTCAGAAGCAAGGCACTCTGACACTTTCTGACTGCAGGTTCTTGGAGGGGAAGGCACTTCACTGGTCCTGGGGTATGGGAAGAGAAAGACCTTTAGTAACATTTGTTTTACTAGAGAAGAAAGTCTTCCTCTTTAAAAGGAGTTATTGAAAATAAAATAAAATGAGTTACTGAGATTTGCTTGGGGAGAAAAGCTTTAGCCAAAAACAAGGTGCTGGTGTGTTGGTAAAGATGGAAGACTCTACTTCTGTGTATTTTTTGAAAATTTCTGTAATAAAAAAGATAAAACAACAAAGCCATGAACAAATACATTCAGCTGTCACCCACTTTCACTTCTAAATGAGGCAAAACAACTCAGCAGTGTCTGCTGCACGTAGCGTCCTCAGCAGGGGCCAGGGTACGCACAAGACGCCGACATGATGCCGGGACATCTCAGGACAGGGGTCCTCCCGTCACATGCTATGTGTGAGCACTGATGAAGTCTCATGCAATCTACTGGAGGCCTTTGGGGGAGCTACAGAATGATACTGTCCATCTGTTCAAAGCAAATGCAGAAAGGGTCCTTTAGGCATTTCCTTCCAGAAGAGAAGGGAAACAACCTCCTTGCCTGTTTCTCTCCTACTGAAGACCGCATGTGGCCCACCACGTGTCGGACATGGAACGTCAGCCCCCTTGAAACTCTGTACTCAAAGTCAGCTTCGTGAAAAAGCACGGCCTGCATTCGTCAGTGCGAGGCTAGAATTTAAAGCTCGCTTTGGTGACCTTAAGAGAGACTGTGGTTTAGAGACATGGCTAATTAATGTGACACAGCAGCTGAAGAGACTTCAGAGTATGTGTTGTTCCCTGGCAGACTTGCTGTCAGTAAACCCAGCTGCGACGAGCAAGCCCATGGAGACTCAGACATCACTGATGTCTGTAACCAGCGTCCCGACGCCAGAGGAGGCTGGGGCTCAGGATGAGGGGGGGCACCATCTCGGCTCAGTGAGCATGCAGGACACAAACCCACTGACGGGCACGACGGAGGTGGCCAGGGCCGGGCTCTGGATGCTGCGGTTGTGCTCTGCGTGTGGCTGCTGGCACGAGGACCAGAGACTGGGAAATGGTGGGCACGGAGAACCCAGCAGAGAAGACCAGGCAGGCAGGGGAGAGGCAAGGACAGTGAGCAGAACAGAGAGGGTTCTGGAAGAAGAGCCTGACACGAAGGTTTGCTCCTTCGGACGGATCTTCCACCACACAGGAGATCTTATCAGGCAACTGCCCTCTTGTGAAAGAGCAGCACCGCTCAGGCTGAAGGAGCAGGGCGGAAACCAGGGAGCTGCAAGCCTCTGCTGCCTCTTCTTCCTCAAGCTGTGGCAGCCCCAAGAGGGGCCATGTCACCTCAGACGAGCGGGTGGAAGAAGTTCAAGATTTCAGAACACTGACACGCAGTTGCTAATTTTAAATCTTTGCCAAGTGAAATGTTAAAAAAGAAAAAAGTAGTAAATACTATCACTTTCATGTCAAAAACCAAGAAAACAGGCTGTTTTTTTGTTTTTTAAAGGTGAGTCCCTTAAATGAAATCTATTTAGTTGACTGAAGAACATACACTCCCCCTCCTCTTTTTCCCCTGACTTGTTCTGGATGGAGGAAAACGGCACAGGCAGGCACACGGTCTGGGGGTCTCAGCGGCTTGGAGGTACCCCCTCGTGCTCCCTGGTGCAAGAGGCTCTGCGCCCAGGGAGACAGGAACACAGAAAGTCCGATGCTTACTGTCCCTGAAGGAACCGCTGCCTTTGGAGGTCATCTCAGTCCTGAGAGCGCGGAGTACGAGAATGAGCTTGTCCATTTTGCTTTTATGTGCTTTGATTTGGACAGCTTATACTTACCCTCCTCAACTTATCTGTTTTCTGTTTCTGTTGTCAAAAGGGAAGTGCTGGCTTGCCCAAGCAACATTTCATTCCTCCCTGCTGGGCCTTTTCTCTTTCTGAATTATTTGCATTAAAGGGAAAAAAAAAGTTCTGCTGGGGAGCAGTGAGTCCTGTTTGATCCCTCAGCTCACTCATTAGCCCTTCCAAAACTTCAGCTCCAGCCCCTACTAACCACATGGGGCTCTTTCACCCAGTCACTCTCCCAGCTGCCCAGACTTAGGTCTCCTGCTGCACCCATGGCCAAGTCCGCACCCAAGAGAGACCTTCCCTGACCGCACCATCTCTGTTAGTGCCCCTACCCCCAGCCAAAACTGAAGTTAGTTATTTGTTACTACTTGTTTACTGGGATTTGTGTTTTCTAGCTTGCTATCTGTCTCCCCAACCACAACATTAAGCTTCTTGACACAGGGAGTGGGTCTGTTTAACAACCTAATAAATCCCCAGAGGCATGGAAGGAGCTGGAAGAACATTTATGGAAAGTGTGAAAGATTTTGAAATGTCTGTGGGTTGTGGCCCCCAAAAGTTAAATTTAAAAAAAGGAAAGGAGAGGTAGAAAAGGAAAAATTGGGAAGGAGAAACAAATTTTTAAAAATGTACAGAAATAAAATTTTTGGTATAAAAAGATCGTACTTTTTATTCTGCAGACCCAACACCAGGATACATACAAGCTACACCTCTAGCTGTCTATATTCAGCAATCTCGACACTCCCTGAAATCACACGGATTTGAGTTAGAAAGGAGGAAGGAATTCCTGAAAATGAAGTTGCTGATACCCCAGTAAATGACAAAATGAAGTCTCCTTTCTGGAAAATCTCGTAAGAAAAGGGCAAACACTTCTCTTTCTGAGCCCATGGAGCATGGTCCATTCCCAAATGCAGGGAGAGAAGATGGAGACAAAATTCAGCTGAGTGTTGGACATCATAGGAGGCAGACAGAGTGCTAGACGCCTTTATCCCTCATGTGACCCAGCAGAACCACCGACGAGGAAACAGGTGTGAGGGGATTAGCCACTGCCCAAGTGCACAGCTGGTAAGTGCTAAAGGCAGGGTTCGAACCCAAGCCTGCCAAGCTCAAAGTTCACTCTTCCCACAGGCTTCTCAAGGTCCCTCTCCCACCTCGGATGGGACGAAGGAAAGTTCCAGATCTGAAAGTGTAATGAATGCTGTTTCCAGGTGGCCTTTGAAGCTATCTTCTTATGGGTTTAATATGCTTACTAAATATTAGGGGAATGAAAATGAAGATGTGATATCTCTCAGAACATTCGAGACTTGAGAATGGGCCAGCGAACCACACAGTCCTGAACTAGCTAGATGCGGTTCTTCACTGTGGGATCGCACAGCTGTGGCCCATCCCCAGACCAGTGGGGAACCAGGCAACCGCTCTGGTTTTTCAAGGCTCGTCTGGAGACATACACAACCCCTCCACAGCCTTCTGTGGCTGGCCCCATCTCCGCCTTACCTCCTTGAACTCCTTCACAGTCTTAAAGTACAGCCTCTGCTTTTCTAACAGTTCCAAGTACTGGTCGTTCAACTGGTCTCTTCGCATCTTGTTCTCTTGCTTCTTCTTTTCCATCTGTGGAAATAGTTTGGGAAATGGGGAGGAAGGGGCACATTGTGACCAAGGGCTGCTGGCAACACTCAGAAGGCAACTATTACCAATATCTTCACGGACTTCCTTCCAGTATTTCTCTTTCTGCACACCACTTCTGAGACTGACCTATTTATTTGGGTGAAATTACATAGAAGCTTCTTTCATTTCTTCAGCAATTCTATTACTGGGCACTAACTGTCCCATTTGCGTGTGTGTGTGTGTGTGTGTGTGTGTCTACAATTTCACAATCAACGGCCTGGTGCTTCTCAACCAGGGGCTATTCTGGCCCCTGAAGGGCATGAGGTAGTGTCTGGGGATGGATTAGGTAGCCACAGCTGAGAGGAGAGGGTCCACTAGGAGCCAGGGATGCCGCTAAACCTTCTACAATGTGCAGCCCAGCCCTCACACATGACAAGGTGTCATCTGGTCCAAAATGTTAACTGTGCTGAGGCTGAGGAACCCCTATGTAAATAACTGAGTCTGCTTTCATGCATTATTTCCATACATTTTCATAGTATTTCCATGCTATTATACACTTTCTTACAATCAAAACCTAAAAAACTCAAGGCACCTGGGTGGCTCAGTGGGTTAAAACATCTGCCTTCAGCTCAGGTCATGATCCCAGGATCCTGTATCGAGCCCTGCATCAGGCTCTCTGCTCGGCAGGAAGCCTGCTTGTCTTCGGCTCTCTCTCTGTCTGCCTCTCTGCCTACTTGTGATCTCTGTCTGTCAAATAAATAAATAAAATCTTAAAAAAAAAAACCTAAAAAACTCTAAGAATAGTCCCAATCTTACTGCTATTTTACCCATTTTTCTATTGGTGGAAAATTTAGGGTGTTTCCAGGACAGTGACCTCATAAATACAGGATGCATTTGGGTTAGAGACTTTCCTAAGGTACCTAACAGCTTAATATTTGAACAAATATTGCGTGTTCACCCTGAGGACTAAATGTGGTGGTGACGAGGTCACGTCACTGTTCCCGTGGAGGGTGTGAGCTAGAGGGGCTGATGCTAACCACGCATCTCGCACAATGAGTTCTGTGTGCAAAGTCCTATTCGTGATCACCATTGTGAAGACAGTGACAGGGCTGCGGGACAGAGAGGTGGGTGGGTGCACGGCCTCTTCAGGCTGGAGGGTCAGGGAGGGCTCTCTGAGGAGATGACATTTGGGCAGAGTCGGCGGTGGTATGTGCATGATTTCCAGCAGCAAGTGAGGGCGTTGCGGATGGCGAGGGCAGAAAGCTGTGGAGGCAGCTGGTGCCTGGCTCACAGCAGGTGCTCACGAGTGGTTGGACGGACTCACTGGCCTCTGATGCCTGAGCAGGGCTTCTGAGGTACGCATTGGAAGGGACTGCCCAGTAAATTCAGGTTAAAGCTTCACTGGCTGCACGGGATCCCAGGCATCCCCAGGCCTATCACCTGGTGAACTGCAACCCGGTGTCCCCAAAGCCTATCCCACCCACAGAGCCACTGATCTGCCTGGACCACTCCTGACCATGTGTCCAGCTCCTAAGTCACCTGGTGACCTGATCCTGAGCCCCCTGTCCTACACTCACTGTGTATTCCTGGACAGGTTATTTCATCTTTCGGAATGACAGGTATCCTAGTTGCAAAATAAGGATATTATCACCTAGATCACAGGTCACAAGGTACAGATGACATTAACTGTGACGTGAATGACACATCACTCGGTTCACAGTAGCTCTTCAACAGAGACTAGGTTTTGTCTTCACACCGACACCCAGAATGTGAGTGGTAACAAGCAGATCGAGCCCCTCACCCTCAGAATCAGGAGAGGACTCTTAGGTCTGAGTTTTATTTTCACACTGTCCTAGTAGCCCGTCCCCCAGGCACAGTTCCCAGTCCTTGCTCACCCCCACACCCTAGGTCAGGAGCCCCAGATTCTTCTGCTGAGCACCTGCTCCCAGGATTCACCTCCTCAGGATGAGGTGCAAATGCCTTCCAGCGGGGCGCCTGGGCGACTCAGTCATTAAGTGTTTGCCTTCGGCTTGGGTCATGATCCCAGGGAATGGGGATCGAGCCCTGCTTTGGGCTCCTTGCTCTGTGGGAAGCCCGCTTCTCCCTCTCCCTCTGCTTGCCACTCCCCCTGCTTGTGCTCTCTGTCAAATACATAAAATCTTTAAAAAAATAAAATGCCTTTCACTACGTGACTCTCTCTTCACTCAGGAGCCCCTCCGTGTACCATGCACTGTTGCGTGTACACACTGCTGGTCTATGGTCCACTCTGTGTACATCCCACAGCCACCGATTCAGGGAGTGTGTGTGCTCCATGAGGACACAGACTCCCTGCCACATACACTCTGAGCAGGAACCACTGTGGCATCCATAAAGGGAGTGCTATGGTTTTTAAAACAAATACATAAAAAGACAAGCATTCAAACGCATGCTGTTCTGCAAAGACAGCCTTCTTGCATTTGAAGTGCCAGCCAATATTCAAACCTGACCGGGAACCCTCTTTGAGAACTGCCTTTGCAGTCAGCTGAATGAATTCACTCACTCAGCAAACAGTTCCTGAAAGCCCACCATGGGTCAGGTGCCAGGCTCACCACTGGTGATGCACACATGAAGAAGAGAGCCCTCTCTGCCCGTGGGCATGCCCCCCATCTCGTACCCCACCACCTAGCTGGGGAGGCAGATGCATAGAGCAGCCTCTTCCACAGGTCAGCACTGAGGTACCAACAGCATGAAGCCTGGGGGAGAATGGAGATGATGAATGGATCAAATCCACTTCCTTCCCTAGGAAGGCATCTCCTGGTAAACAGGAAGGGAAGCCAAGGGGAAAGAAACAAACCCCAAATCGATTGCCCGTGTTACTATGGACAAGAACAGCTCTGCAGGTTGCCAGGTGGCTCAGTGGCTTGAGCCACTGCCTCCTGATTTCAGCTCAGGTTATGATCTCAGGGTTGTGAGATGGAGCCCCATATCAGTCTCTGTGCTGGGGTGGAACCGGCTTAAGATTCTTTCTCTCTCTCCCTGACCCTCACTCAGCAGCTCTCTTAAATTTCTCAAAAAAAAAAAAAAAGAGCCACTTCCTAAGGAGGAGCATGACGCATGACGGCATGATGGCAGGGCTGTGATCTTGTTAAAGGCTTGTGGTCGGCTGGGCTCTCTGTGCTCCTCCTCTATTACACCCTACCTAGCTCATCAAGAAGGGACCGTCCTGACTTGGGTTTGTGTACCCGTGCAAGGCAGACCAGGTGCTGCCTCACAACTGCTTTCATTTTTGGGGCCGAATAGTTTTGTCACTAGTGGTAATTTTTTTTTTCCTCCACTGACATCATTTTATTGAAGTCACTAATGGGGAGATTAGTTTTTTTCTAGAGGGGAAGGCATATAAAGAGCTTCTGCCCTTAGTTCATCTCTTGTGAGATGAGATTATAGGCAGCGTGAAGGTTTGCCATCTGTGTGTGGGTTTTTACGATGACAAGTACCACAGACACTCTTTTCTTTGTGTGTCTGAATTCTGGCGTCACTCCCAATATCACTCTGTCCAAGCTCGAGACAGCAGGTGCCCTGAGTCCCCAGAAGGTCACATGGCCATGCCTGAGGACCATTCCAGTGTGATCCATGTTTTTAAAGGGATCAAAAGTAAGAGATTTGGGAGTATTAGTGAGTTCTTGTCTGGTTATAACAGCAGAAAATTGTGGCTACGTCTGATTCCAGACAGTCATCAAATTCTTACTGCTGTCAAAATGGCCCAAGTGCAGAGCCACAGACTGATAAAAACTCCGTGCTGGCCCCAGACTGAATGATTCTCTGTAAAGCTATCTCTGGAACTCTCACAATGCTTACTGATACCTCTAGTCTCTTCTGAGGCATAACATCCTCTCACTTCAGAATTCAGTTTGGTAATTATCTGCATTTTTTATAGAGGATTCCTAAAAACTAAAATGCTCCCAGGATCCTAAGGAATGAATCTCTAATGGCAGAATTAAAGGAACCAAAGATCCAGTGAGGAAGAGACTGTGAGCAAGAGAAGAGGACGCTGGTGAAAGTTGCTTTCCCCACCTATACAATGGGGGGTAACACTACTCACTTAGGAACCTTCTAGGAGGACTAGCACCAGGCTTGGCCCACAGTGGGTGTTCAATCCATGGGGCTACTGTTAAGAGCTGCCTTTAAAGATTTTATTTATTTATTTGGCGGACAGAGATCACAAGTAGGCAGAGAGGCAGGCAGAGAGAGGAGGAAGCAGGCTCCCTGCAGAGCAGAGAGCCCGATGCGGGGCTCGATCCCAGGACACTGGGATCATGACCTGAGCTGAAGGCAGAGGCTTTAACCCACTGAGCCACCCAGGTGCCCCTAAGAGCTGCCTTTAAATCACCAGGCTGTGGAGCTGGCACTGCCCACTGCAGGGTCGGAGGCATGCTGGGCACGCACGCTGTGGACACTGAAGGTGGGTCTTCAGGACTGGGAGCACATTTTCAAGACAAGCAGAAGAGGCCTGCTCTTCCCAAGACCTTTTCTGAAACCAGGATGAGATCCCAGCTGCACTACAGAAAACGAGCCCTCTCACCTTCATTCTGCTCTGCTTAATTCCTTCTACGATCTGTTCCATCTGACGTAAAAACTGGTCCCGGGCAGAAGGGGAGGCCATGGCTCTGAAAGGAACAATCAGCAGAGTGAGAAACAGAATGCGGGACACTGAGGAAGGGGGAGGCATCGAGTCCAAGGCAGTTAGGAATTCTAACCTCCGAGGAAGGCGCGACAATTAGCCTCATCTCGTAACTGAATATTAATCTTTTCTCACTTTCTCTACAAATTGCTTAAGTAATATGTATTTACGTAAAGTAAAACAAAATGTTATTAAAATCAACAAAAACATTTCTTACTTTGATGATGACATACACTGCCTAAAAAATGATTTCCATTTAGTTTTTAGAAATCTGAGGATTTGGAGGCACTGCTCCAGACTGGTAGACCTCTTCTGAGATTTTCCTAAATACATGGTCAGGAAACCTGGTCCTGTTTCTTAAGGCAGCAGCTAAATGAGTGGATTTCCTGGTGTCCTGAAACTGTCCCCTTCACTTCCTGTTCTGCGCTGGGAATGGCACCACAAGGATCCAAGCCCACAGACACAGGGACTGAGAATTCTTCCACAGGATGGCTGACAGAGCAGAGCTCATCATGGCACCATCGAACACTGCAGTGTCTCTCAATTATCAGGAAATAATGAGGAAGTCACCATTTTTAGAAATGTCACAGGGCTATAAGTCACTAACTGAATCTGAATCTTATCAGGGAGCTGTGATTTTTAGTTAGAAATGAAGCTTAAGATCTAGAGTTCGTAATCCATTCAGATCTTAGTTACCGGTCACCTGCCAGGGGCTAAGAGAGGTTTGTGCTGGAAGCAAAAGGAGCCTGCTGTATAGACAGCAAGCCCTGGGCTGCTGGAGGGTGAGCAGACCACTGGGCACGCGTGAGGGCTGGTATGACTTGGGTGCAGGTGGGTCTTGCCATATAGTTCTTGGGGAAAAAGAATTCCTATCTGAATAAAGTTATTTAGAAGATGCACAGGGACCTAAAAGCAAAATCTATCATTAGATTTAAAAATCTTTTAAAAAATTTTATTATTTCATTATCTAGATTGTGAAGCATCTCTATGTGCTCAAGAACTAATGGTATTGATCAAATCTTAACAAGACAAAAAAAAAAATAAACAGAGATTACACTAGTGAGGCACAAATTACTTGGAAGTTACTTTTTTCCCCAAGATATTCCTCGGTGTTTCTCAAACTCCCTCTAACATCATGGTATTTTTGCAAGAACCCTGAGACTGTGTAAAGCAGGACATGGGTGCACTTCGCAGTAGGGGTGAAAGCGTAAAAACCACCTGTCTAGCCCCGTCTCCCGCCGTGCGGGGTACACCCGGGTACTGATGGGAAGGAGGGCTGCCAGTACTTACTGTGAGAAGTTCTCATGAATTGAGTTCAGCAGGCTGATCTGAGGAGGAAAGGAAAAGAAAAAGGAAAACCTATAAGCAAAAGGAGGTAAGAGCCTGCCATGTGCCCGTCACTGTGGAAGACCCCAGATATAGAGAAAAACAGAACTCAATGCCCCTCCTCAGAAGTGTCCTCTAGGAAGACAGAGATTGATCTGGTTTGGCTGACAACAGCCCAGAAAGGGGACACTAATTACACAGGCCTCCATTTGGGCCCACGTGAAAGATGCACCTGTGATATGGTTCTTATTGAGGGGTAATCAGTGTGGGTTGGCCCAGTGATGAAATGGAAACAGATTCTGCCGACCTGGAGGTGAGGGTTGGGCAGGACTAGTATGTGCCTGGCGTCACCAGATGCAAGGACCTTCACCGTCATTTCCCATTCTGTCTCCGTCACAGTCATACAAAGCAGGTGCAATGACCTCTTTACAGAAAAACCCCTAAACTTGTCCAACTTGAAAGCGCATACACTCGCCACTGCGCTATGCTGCTCCTGTGAAGACCGCATTGTTCCTTTTCTTCTTCCTTCAACTACAGCTGCACACCCTGCCGGCCTGCTCCAGTCATCTGCTGCTGGATGGGAGGGAGCCCCGAGTCATGAGTGGATTTACGCCGAGCATCGGAGTGATGTGGAGGGCGGCGTCAGTTTCTGGGGCAGCTTCTTCACTCTTGGCAAACGGTGATGACGAAATAGCTAGTTTCCCCGCATCAACTCGAATAAGCCCACCATCCCCATTTTATTTTGCTGCTTCCTCCCTTCCTTTAAAACTCAAACATAACTTTTGCCAAGCCGGGCTCCCTCCCTGTGAGCCTCTTGTGTTTGTTTCTAGATGTCATTTCTCATAGGGCACCACGAAACCGCGCTCCACCAGTTCCACTGGGCCCAGGTGCGCGTGCAACGTTAGCTCCGAGGTGACCCTTCCGCTCTAACTTTGTGACCCAGCACGGGGCGCACAGCGGGCTCTCCTTCCACTTATGCTGATGGCCTCCTGCTCAGTTCATCTGACCTTCCAGGGGTCAAGAGCCCTGGTCTCTGATCATCTGATTAAGTTATCTTCTTTTCATACAGGTTCTTACCTCTTTTTCCAAATACACCTTTTTATCATCCAGGGTATTATACAAAGTGAAGAACTGCTTGGTTTCTTTGTGCACTGCTGAAACTGTAAATGCAAAGAAATTGACACACGAATAAGAAAATGGATCAGAACATTCCTAAGCACCCCCTGCCCCAGGAAGCCCGCCCACAGGAGCCCGGTGTGCTCAGGTGTCTGTGCAGAAGCCCCAGTGCACACCAGCCTGTGCAGAGCTGCCAAGGGCGCGGGAGCCGGCCTCTTGTGACTGGCCCAACTGGGACGAGGGGCTAGAGGAACCTGGCAGCACCTGGGATAGGCGGGTTTCTCAGGTAAGGTGTCCGGGTCGGGCAGGGGTAAGTGGCAAGGATGAGGAAACCCATGACACCTCCTCCTGTCATGTGGCTTCCCTTCCTTCCCACATCGCTCACGAGCAGGACCCGTAACGTCTGTTCCTTTTTGTAATCCCTATGCTTAGCAGGGGCCTATACAGCAGGGCCCCCCAAAATATCTACAGGATGAATGACATGCCTAACCCAGGGCAGCATATGTACTTGATAAGTATGAATATTCTTCCCATTTCTGTGCATATGACTGGGGGGGAAGGTCTTATTTACCAGGCTCCCAGCACCCTTTCCTGTAGCATGACTCTGCACCTCTGTCCGCCTCATGTTCTTCACTCTTCCCTACAGAATGACTTAGGAGGAAAGCACCAAATTCCTGGGCCGTATTCACCAGAGGACGAGGTCAATGGGAGGAAGGGTTCTGGCCCCAGCTCATCCTCCTGCTTTGTGGCTGGGTGCTTGGGTGGCCCCCACGTGGCTCTGAGCCCATGTGCCATGTGCCTTCCTCATTGCTCTGAGTTCTCTTAGCAATCCATGACCTGGATTGACAATCAGGCTTTGGGCCTAACCTGAGCCCTCCGACGTAGCTGGAACCAAAGATCCCGACGTTTAATGGTGATCATGCACTGGCAGATGACAGTGGGGTCTGTCTCCCCAGGGGCTCTTGCTCCTTGAACACAGGTTCCCTCTGGAGCAGCACAAGTCAGGGGAGGAGAGAGAGGCACAGCAGGCCGTGGGCACTGGTGGTTTTCTTGGGTGACTGCCACTAACACTTAACCCTGAATCTTTAAGCAAACTAGCCAACTTTTAATTTTATCACCCAGTGATAGCTGTGTCCTCCCACAGCAGGGTGGGGACTGGCAATGCTGTTGTACATGTTTGGTAACAGAAATAAATAACCCAATACAAGTGTTCTGAGGCAACAGTTAAAAACGTTCCCAATATCGAAATGTCTAATTTGTAACAAAATCGCTACATGAACTACTCAGCATAAAATACGATTCTTTTTTTTTTTTTTTTAAAGATTTTATTTATTTGACAGACAGAGATCACAAGTAGGCAGAGAGGCAGGCAGAGAGAGAGGAGGAAGCAGGCTCCCTGCTGAGCAGAGAGCCTGATTCGGGGCTCGATCCCAGGACCCTGGGATCATGACCTGAGCTGAAGGCAGAGGCTTTAACCCACTGAGCCACCCAGGTGCCCCTAAAATACGATTCTTGCTCAGAACTTCAGAACAGTGGATTTCAAGCCTGGCCAAAACATGGAACAGTCTGGGGAGTTTTAAAATCTCATGACCAATGAAATGAGATTTTCTGGAGGTGGGGTCAGGTGATTACAACAGGTAGCCAAGGTTGAAAATCACTGCCATAAACAAACCAATCAACCTTTAGTTTTGTTGCTCAGGAATGTGCCTGTCACCCTTCCTCTATCCAGATCAAGGACTGGGTGGGGGCTGTAGATATTTGACAATAATAATAATGAAAATGATATAGATATTTTGGTGAAACTCCTTGAAAATTTCTTTGATGTAAAAATGTGCTATCAAAAGGATTTGAACATGTGTCAAATTTTACTCTGAAATACACAGATGCAAGGTATTGTTGATTATTATTACTGTTAAAAGCTGGAAAGTAGGGGCACCTGGGTAGCTCAGCGGGTAAAGCCTCTGCCTTTGGCTTGGGTCATGGTCTCAGGGTCCTGGGATCGAGCCCCGCATGGGGCCCTCTGCTCAGCAGGGAGCCTGTTTCCCCCCTCACCTCTCTCTGCCTACTTGTGATCTCTATCTGTCAAATAAATAAATAAAATCTTAAAAAAAAAAAGCTGGAAAGTAGGCAGGGATACAGAATTATGGGGAAAGATTGAACTTAAGGCAGAAACTATTTTCTGCTGAGAAGCTGCCACTGTTGATACCTGGCCCAGATCACCTGAACCAAGCTCAAGGGCCGTATACAACATCAGGATGGGGGCAGGCATGAAGGGAAGCATGACTCTGACCCAAGTAAGGACACTGCTCTGGCCTGAACCAGGAAGGATGTTCGAGAGGCCAAGAGCCCAAGGCAAAACCTGAGGGGGATTCTAGAAGAAGGGATGGAGTCTGCCAAGTGAGAATTGCAGGACAGTGGCATTCTGGACTTGGGGAGCAGCTCACAGGCCAAAAGGCAGATGTCCTCACGAGATGGGTGAGACACTGAGGGACAGCCGGGGAAGCTGGCCTGACTGATGCAGGATACTGATCAGTATCATGAGGACCTGAAGATCCTCCAATGATTATGGAGAGCTACTCCATGTTAACGTTTTTAAAGCAAGAGTATAAAGTGATCAAATTTCTGTTTGGGAAAGACTTCTCAGACAAGAGTGCAGACTCTGGGCAGTGATGAGAAGGTGGCTACAGCAACAGTCCAGAAGAAACGGACTTGACCGTTACTTGGAGATAGAACCAGAAGAGCAGCGAGAGCCAGAGAAGACTAAGGGGCTGGGAGTGCTAGACAGTCACCCCCGTGACCAGAAGGAGAAACAGGGTAGGGAGGCTGAATTCAGTTTTGTATATGCTGGGTCTGAAGAGTTGGGAAGGGGTCCCAGGCACAGGTAACGAGAGGAGTCAAGGTCTAAGCTGTGTGTCAAAGTGCATGGTGTGTGGAGGGGTGGTGTGTGCACTGGGGAAGCCAGAATGTGGGCTCGGAGAAGGAAAGGCGGGCTCCAAGCAGGCTGCTCAGACTAGGGAGGTTCTGGAGATAAGGAGGAGAAATGTTTTCTTCAGGGGGCCCACAGCACTCCTGAAGACTGGTCAGCAGAGAGAGAGGGCACATGACAGCGGGTGAGGGACTCAGACCAGCTAACGGTCATTGAGCTGAGCTCTGACACAATTAAGAACAGTTACAACAGTGGCAGTGGGAACAGAGTGGCAGTGACAATTCTGAGGGTCACTCTGAACCTGACAGGACCAGCTCACTGATTCCAGCTGAGGGAGACCCAGTCCTGGATTACTGGGTGAACACAGTGACGTCAAAGTCAGGACCACATGGGCAAGAAGGTTCACCTAGAAGAACAGTGACCAAGGACTGATCCAGAGGCCTGTATCATGGAGTGCTCATGTCCTGGGTAAGGCTGGAAAGCGGACGGGGAGCTCAGTGGCCAAACGGCTGACCAGGAAGAAGGTGGATTCAAAACGTCACGCTAGGAGCTCAGTGAGCTCTATCTGGCCACAGAGAGGGCGGCAGAGTGTCCCAGGGCTGCTCTTGGGATTAAGAGTCACTTAGCAGTGGGCTCTGCGGAATGAGGGCCCAGGGGGCCTGATGATGGCAGGTGGTGGTTCTCACTGACTGTCATGATGCACGCCCTCGCCCGCGCACATGGGACAGAACCCTTGCTCCCCATGCCTCCCAGGCTCAGTGTGGAGTGATGCACGCCCTAGCCCACGCATGTAGGACAGAACCCTTGTCCCCTGTGCCTCCCAGGCCCAGTGTGGAGCATGACTGTGTTCACTGCACCTACTCTGACGGTAGAGTTCAATGAATCTCTTCTGATACTGTATTAACTCAGCTCGGCTGGGGACTTCATCAATCTTGCGGTGCAAAATCGCTATTTCTCGATTTCTTCGAGCCTAAAAGCAAAAGGAAGGGGGAGACAATGCTATTTGGTAAAAGATCTTACATGTTCTCTGGGGAGCCAAAATATTGCCTCACCTCCTTCTGAGCATAATTGCACACCCCACCCCAAAATCTGCTATTGGCTTGAAGACCCCATCTCAGACGGCCCCTCCTCCCACTTTGCAACACAGGGAGAAGGAGTGTGTGTGTGGCTATGAACCAGAACCAGAGAAGGCAGCAAATGAACGGTGAGGGATGGAAGAGTTCGAGTGGGAAGGGCTTCTGTGGACAGCCCTCAGCCATCCCTCCAGGCCCCAGAGGACTCGAGCAGCTGACTCCGCCATCACCAGGTGGGGAGCGGGAATGAAAAGGCAGGCTTCCCAGTGATGAAGAATGGACACCACCCTGCTACCTCCATATAAATTCCAAATTCTTTAGCCTACTGAAACGCTTGAACAACTTACTCCTACGGTGTGTTCCTCCTACTTCTGCCCTACCATGGACGGGGGGGGTACAGCAGGCAAACTGGCCACTGACGGCACCTGGGGAGGCAAAGCAGTGTGGCGTGGCTGGGCTCTCACACCGTCCCCTTTCTTCTGTGCCACCTCATCTCCCTTGCCGGCCTCCCTGCTCACAACAGCACGTGGGGGTCTCTAAGTACCGGGGAAATGCAAGCCTCCCGGAGAGAAACCCACCAAACCCAGAGCAGGGTCTCTGTGGGTCTGGTCAGAGGGGAAAATGTGCTTGTCCTGTTGGCCAAGGCTCCCCTGTCCCTGGGGGCTCAGGCTTTGACTCCTGCATTGCGTTTGTTTGTTTCAGGAATCTTAATGCTTTTACTCCATCTGTAGCCTTTCCTTTTCTACTGGCTCCTTCTCACCAGCATTTAGATAGGCTAACGTCCCTCACCCCTCAAAAGCCTTTCTATTTGGTTGAGTGCCCAACTTTTAAGAGCCGCAAACAGATCTCAGTAACACTCCTACACACACAGACAGACAGACAGACACACACACCCTTGAACCTTGTTCTTTTTTTAATGCTTTTTCTCAGTGAATAATACAAGTACCCACCTGAGTCAGAAATTCAAGCACCAGCTTCTCAATCTCTCCTGTGCCAGTTCATGTCTGCCTGGGCCCACGGCCCCCACTCTGGCTCAGGCCCTCAGGAGGCTTATGGTTTTACTGTAGCTTCCCTCTAGCGAGTCTGAAGCTGCCCAGGATAGGCAATTTGCATAACAACTCCTTTGTACTTGCATGGATAGGGATATATCTTGGTTCTCAAATAGCCAGCCAGCTCGCGGAAGATGGGCCATCCCTTTTCTATTCCTGGCGCCTAGCACACTACTGAATATCCATACAGGACACAGAGTCACAAAGTCTTCAAGGATGCAGCTATATATTTTCCAGGTTCCATTTAATTCTGTTTCTTTAAAGATTAGCAGTGTCCCTGTATCAAGGACAAATCTGATGTACTGAATTTAACCAAACAGCTCAGCAAAGGCAGCAAGAGCCAGAGAGAGGAGAGAGGGGCTTACAAGGCCCTGCAGCCGTTGGACTGTTCCCGCCAGAGCCTGGCTTTCTCTTCCCCCAGAACAGGGAGAAGGCCCATGGCAAAGAACAACAAGGGTTAACTCCGGGCTTCCGAGCTTCCGTGAGTCAGATCCTGGCAATGCCAGGGAATCGTGCAATGAAATTATGCTCTATGTGACTTCAGCTTTGGAACCAACTCTAAAACCTACTTCCCTCATATTTGATGGCTTTCTTACAAACCTCCAAGTTTATCAAATAAGACCGCTAAAATGGGCACATGATTATAGAGGAAAAGTACTAGACAAGAGCAACGGAACCTGAAGGCTGGCTTTGGCACTTACCAGCTGTGTGACTTTGGACAGTACTTACCTGACTGGAGTCGATCTCCTCGTATAGAAAATGAAGGTAATACCTACTCTCCATGCAGGGATCGTGGTCAAATCCATCGAGATGACCGTGAAAGTAACGAACCAATGTGAGGTATTACTGTCAACATCTTAAACCACGTAGTTTCCCTCCAGACTGAAGACTGGCAAATAGCAGCATTCGTACCCATTGTTCTTAGACACTGAGACGTCTTAGTCCTCTCCAGGATACCCAGGCAGGTGTACTTGTTTTTCTGTTCTTGCTTTTACTTACCTGTAGCAAACGGATCTTGTAAAGTTTCTCTTTCTCCATGTTATATCGTCTGTCCAGGTCTTCCTAAAAATTGGAAAAGGACACAATTATCTAAAAGCAAGAAGCTTTTGGGGCACCCAGGTGGCTCAGTGGGTTAAAGCCTCTGCCTTCAGCTCACGTCATGATCCCAGGGTCCTGGGATCAAGCCCCACATCGGGCTCTCTGCTCGCCAGGTAGCCTGCTTCCTCCTCTCTCTGCCTGCCTCTCTGCCTACTTGTGATCTCTGTCTGTCAAATAAATAAATAAAAGCAGGCAGCTTTCAATCTTCGATAAATTATTTTAAGACCGAATTTTATTTTGATCACATCTCTCCATTCTGAGGTCCCAAATTTCTTTTCTCAAATGGCCAAGTTTAGGGTCTGGGTCCCGTGTCCTGTGAATCCCTTGAAAATCTTTCAACCTCACTTTATAACAGTTCTTCCTTTTTCTGGGGTCTAGCGCTATTAAGTAAAGTATCCTCCAAATTTATGTGCCTCCCCCCGCTCCAAAACTATGATGATAAGAAGATAATTATTAAGGAACCTATTGTTTGAAGTCGCCGTGTTTATAGTGACATTGGTTTGCTTTCTTTGTTTCTACTTAGAGCTCTCCTGTCCAACGTGATAGATGCTAGGTGTGTGTGTCTATTTAAATTTACATTAAATGAAATTTAAAAATACTCAGTTTCTCAATTGCAACAGCTGCATATCAAGGGCTCAGTAGCACAAGGAGCTGGTGGCTGTCGTATGGAACAGCGCAGATACAGAACACTGCCCTCGCTGCAGAAAGTTCTTTTGGACAGCACTGAAGCACAAGAGAGGAACTAGATCTTGCTGAGCCCAGTGAGGTAAAAGACATGGTGACGTGGTTTGGTGCACCAAAGCAAGAGATGAACAGGGTCAGAGGGGGCTTCTCCCCCAGCACATGTGTGTACACGTGCACGCACCTGCCAAACATACTCCGTCTCCTCCACAGGGCTTGGCAGCACCCAAACCCCACACGGCTGTACTACAGGACTCCTGAAGCTCAGTCTGAGGCCACAAGGGTAAGAGGTGAACATTACAGGAGGCAAACCTTTAGAGGCTTTCCTGCTTTGCTCTTCTTCCTCCTTTCCTTTTTTTCTTTCTCCTGGATGTTTATTGGAGTGTGGGGAGCATGGGTTTAATTCAGAACAGGGGTCAGCAAACTTGCCTGTTGAGCTAAGCCTCACTGCCTATTTTTGTAGATAAAGTTTTATAGGAACATAACCATGTCCTTTCATTTACATACTGACTATGGCTGCTAGAGTGGGGCTGGCACACCACACTGAAAGTATTTCCTATTTGGCTCTTTACAGTTTGCTGACCTTGAACTGTAGTACAGTAGAGAGTTTTTCCCCATGTATCACCTCCGCCCCTCAGTGCCTATGTGTTGTGACAAGCCTGTATGGCCAAGTCACGAGCCTCCCCTTCTCAGCCGAGATGCCAGAGCAGACACAGATGCCTGGGACAGGCACAGAGTGGTGGGAGAAACCCCACCAGAATGGCAGTCTTCAGGGCCATCCCTGCGGAGACCCCGCTTCTGTCCAAGGGGCTACGAGTGTACAATGGGGCAAGCCCTCGAGACCCCGCCCGTGAAGTGGTGGTCACAGAGAAGACAAATCGGCAGGAGAAGCTGTCAGGGGAGGGTACAGTGCTGGCCACTGCGCCCGAGGAAGACAGCGGCAGTGCCGATGGGTAGGCGGGCACTTACACTAGGAGTGATCACGGGGGTTAGGGCACCACGTGGCTCTCCAGCAGATAGGCTCTGAAACAAAGAAAAGGAACACACACTTTCCTGAGTAAGGGAAATGGGACAGAAGCTGTAGGTCTGCACTGCAGGAAGCAGTCGGGGTGGGCATGGGGGACAGTTCACTGACCGTCTTCAGGCCCCAGATTTTAAATTGTTCCTAAATGGGTGTCACACCCAAACAAGGTAAACGGCAACTGTCTATGAATGGGATAATCCCTCTAACAAGATGTGACTGCCAAGAAGAAAAATAGGATCCTGAAAGTCTGATTTATACAAACTCAGAGGCTAACTGGGCTGATGACTTGAGCCCTAAAGGTTCAGAGTTTTAGAAACAACCGGAAAGGCCATCTGGGTGTTGACGGTCCCAGGACACCACTGCACTGCACGGCCAGACTCTGCTATTCCTCTGTGCCAGGCCTGTCCCAGCAGCATGGAGGCACCTTTAAGACACACGTGCTGCACAGCCAAGGACACGGTCCCCGAGCGGAGGGCATGCACACAGGTGCCGGCCGGCTTGGACACAGCCAGGGGCACGGTCCCCGAGCTGAGGGCACACAGATGGGTGCTGGTTGGCTTGGACCAGTCCCATCCCCTCCCTGAGCCTTGAGCTGCTCAAGCTAGTTCTAAAGGGAGAGAGTGCAGTCAAGGAGCTCAGAGACCAGGTCCAGCTCATTCATCCTCAGCCTAGGGGGCCTCAGAGAATGAGCCTGGAATGAACTGTGAGAAGGGAAAACACAAACAGCAATCCCTACAATCTTATTTGGTGAGAGAAACACTTTTCTTTCTGGCCTGTGTTATAGCTTAACTTTTAATGGAAATTCACACTAGCTCCTTGGAGGACCAAGGCCTCGGTCCTGAGAGCACTGGTCAGATATGTTCCATATGCCCAGCAATGTTCAGTGCTGTTGGGGCTCTGATGCTACCTCTAGTTTCTTGCTTACTGCTGCCTTTTAGGAGTGGGGCCTGTTGCTAGGCAGGAGTGGCGGATGGAATGAATAAAGCAGTAAAACACTCAGAGGACATGCTGCACGGGCAACAGCAGGTTCCTAGAAATACCCTTCCCTCTAAATGGAAGGGGCGGCCAGACCTGTCATTCGGTTAGTCCTGTCTGGAGCTGCTGCTGAGCACACCCACTGCTGCCTTTTACCCACCAGCAGAGGAGAAAGGGCAGCCACGGAAATCTAAGACAATCCTGTGAGGAAAACAGTTGAGAAGTATGCGTGCAGAGGACCCGGAAGCGGGCTGGTCCTTCTCAGCATCAGACTCACTGCTGGAGTCCTCCAGAAATCCTTCTGCTGGTAAGTCACAGCAGCACCTAACAGGTCCGTCGGAGCCTGCATTTACCTTTTCATCTCCGCCCGGCACTCTCTCAGCTTTCAGGTTTTCAATTTCCTGCTGCAGCCGTGTCATCTCTTCCTTTAAAAGGGAAACAAACATTGACAGAACTTAGAGTGCTAGTAAATGGACTTGGGCACACACTGCCCCACCACCAGACCACCAGGGGCAAGGGCTTCTCACGTGACACACAGACAACCTACGCTGACAGGACAGCCCTGGGTCGCAAGAGGCTATTCTTTCACACTTCATGAGACTTTTAAATAGATACTTGTTCGTAAATTAATGTTTGTTAGACTGTGTTTGTGAGACTGTGCTCTCAATCTGGGGTTTGGCACACCCAGGTACTAATCTCACTCACTTCCGGTACCCTTGGGGAGCACCCACTGTCACACCCTATTCCTCTTACTCAACTGAAAGAACTGCTCTGGGAATCGACTTTTCCGACGGCACGTGAGTAGGACGCCACAAGAGGACAAGGGGAAGTAAGGTGACACATTTCACAAGAGTCTGGTTCAAGGTCTGCTGACATCAAGCAACACTTACTCGACAGTGTGCTTTAAACTCTTGTTCCTGACTTTTCAGATTTTCATTCATGGCTACAAGTGCTCTCAAGTTCTGGAGGAGACTGAAAAAGAAAGACCAAACAATGACACACGGAAAGCTGTTGTGATTTTCTGAATCACAGCTAAAACCAAGCCCCCAGCTAAAAAGGGACTCCCTTCTTAATTTCCCTTGTCTCTCGCAAGAGCTTCCAATGGGCTCTCCACAAACGATAATTTAACTAACTACCATTTATTACCATTTAACTGACTACCATTTAACTGACATTATTAGTCATTTATACACCCAAGTCCATCAGGCCACATCCAAATAAACATCATAGAATGTAGAATTAAAATGTCAACCGCAGAGACACCAGTGAGTTCAAGAGCCCTGGGTCTCCTTGGTACCAATTACTCAGCAGTACTCAGAGCACAGACAGCATCACAACCTGTTTCCAATTTCCAGGAAAAGGAAACAAGTTGCTTAGGGTCATTAAAAGAATTAATTTGAAAATAAAAATGACAAGTATCTGACAGGACTTTGCTCCATATCATGAAAGAAGGGACTCTAATTACCAAGCCAAGTAATCTGTGGGTCCTTCTTTGCTAAAAGTGTCCTTCAAACCTGGGACTGCTCAGTCTGGGCCGGAAGTTTTTAGGATTTACAGTATCACTCAAATGACACTTAGGGAGCATGGACCAACTAACTGCTTTGGAGCTAAGAAGGTCAAATGTAAGTGTGTCTTACATGTAATTTAAATTGTTAAAGACAATTAATTTAAAATGAAAAAAAAAAAAAAAAAGACAAAAACACCGCACCTTTAATTCCAAGGAGGCAGGGCTGAAATGTCACCGGTAAAAAAAAAACCTGGTAGCAAGGGCTGACTCCAAGGAGGAAGACTGGGTGGCTGGTGCATGGGGGTGGGAGGAAGACTTTCACCACATGTCTTTTTGCTCTGTGAATGTATTATTTGGTTCTTAAAAACCCCCCAAAAAGCAAAATCAAGAATGTGCTGCATCTGCTCCCAGGGGGAATCAGGTGAAGGAGGTGGCAGATTCCATGTGGCCCCATATGTCAGCAGGTACCTGAGCAATGGCGAGTTGCCACATTCTGGATCAGGTGTGTGAAAGGAAATGACTGACTCAGGGCTGAAGGCAGTGACCCTGGGCTCCTTTGTCCTGTGCTCAAAACAAACCACCCGGCACTGGCAGACTTACTTTCTTCAGGGAGGAAACACACACAGGCAGAAACCTCTCACCTGGGGTCTGCTTTGGATTCTATCTTCTCCAGGGCTGCCTGCTCTTTGTCCAGTTTTTCACTGTGACGCTTCAGCTGCGAGACACAGAGAGAGAGAGGGAGAGAGAGAGAGAGACAGAGAGAGGAGGTGCTGCTGCTAGGGACTGGGGAGGACCGAAGAGTGAGCGCGTCCTCCCTCCCCCGGCTCACATCTGCGCCCCACTTCCGGCAGCTGGCTGGGGGGGGGGGGCGCCAGACTTGGCTGTACGCTGAGAAAACAGGTGGACAAGAGAAACAGGATGGGGGAGGGGAGCACGACAGGGAAGGTCAACACTGGACCCTTTCAGACACATTCTGATGGTCCAAGAACCTTGGCAATAGCTGTAAACCACAGCAGCAGACGTGTGGGAAGCCGAAAGCAATGCTGACAGCAGGGGCCTTTTGGCAGGTCAGGAGGAAGGGGGAATAAGAGGCTACGAGGGACGGACCTGATTGAAATGCCATGCATGGCTATTAGCAGGGGAAGGGTTAAATCCATCTTCTTGAATAACTTCACTTTCTTTTTCTGAGTCAAATGGTGAGGATTTTAAAAAAGAAATTTTAAAGAAACTCGTATTTCCATTTATGAGGTGTACTGTTATATCATGGAATGCTAAGCTGTTAAGAAAAGGTAAGAATAAAGCAGCTTTTTAAGGATGATCTCTAGGATCTACTGTTAGCTGGAGGAAAACAATGTACAAAAAACTGATGCCCTGTCTTTCCAGTGTGTAGGAGGGAATTCATACCCTGCATGTAGACATGTATGAAAGGATATACATGTTCCTTGTGTGTGCATGAAATATTTCTGACTCTTAAGACATGGTTCCCCTCTGAAGAGGGGAACTCTATGGTTGGCTTACAGTGCTACAACCTTTGTGCTTTTTGAATGTTGAACTGTGTGAATTGTGTTACCTACTCGAAAAACAAACAAACAAACAAAAAACAAGTTAAAAAACGTTCCAAGGGTAGTAGCTGAAAACAGAAGAGCATAAGGTGCGATCAGCCCTTCTTGCCTCCAGCCCTAAAAAGCCCAGATGATTACGCTCAAACAAGGGAACAGGTACCTCAGGGCCAAGAAGGTGCCTGACAGAGAAGCAGGGCCTCGGAGGCCTCTGTGTGGGATCAGCAGACACGGGAAGAGTGATCTGCAGGGCTGGGATCACAGCAGGAGCAGCTGGGCTAAGCGGTGAGGCTGGCTCCTCTAACGTCCAGCTGGAACTCAAGCCCCAGAGGCAGGCAGGCTCCCGGAATTGGCGAGACAGGGTGAAAGGTGGAGTGTCCAGACACCACGTACGGCTTACTACTGGCTGATCTCACCCAACAGGAGAACCCACCCTTCTAGAATAATCACACAAAGCTGGCTGCATACAATGGGTACAGAATCCACACAGTTGGTAATGGGAAGTTTCAGAATCAAAGATAAGCATGCCACCAAGAACTATCAAATTCATGTGCGGGAAGATAAAACCATAAATGAGAAAGATAAAATGGAACAAATGAATTTTGATCTGAAGAAAGTTTATAGATCAAGAAAAACCTTAGACACAATTAATGTGCTTAGAGAAATGGGAGAGAATATTGCATATACTACAAAGAATCAACCTTACACACAGGAAATTAAAGTCGTGACTGCTGAAATTAAACAGCGGACAGGCTAGAGGCAGGCGGCCTGCCGAAGCAAGGGCGTGCAGCCTCCCCGCAACGGTCAAGTGCTGCCCTCTGTCCTTGACCTTCCCTGCCCTGCTCCACTTTACTCAATCCACTGGAAAGACAGGTCTTCTGTTTTTCAGTGCTGCCAGGTTATCCTGGGAGGGCAGGTGTCACCAAGAAGGTGAAACCAGCGCACCAGGAGGGGAAAGGGGTCAGAGTACTCGTGTTGGCCAATTGTTGACTGAAACAGATAAGGAGGCTGAGGCCCAAAGGTGAAGTTCACCACTTATCCAGAGGTCTGGTCTTCAGTATTCTGACCAGACAGGCTTCTCTAGAAGTTGCTGAGTGCTCAGTTTGGTATAGATCCCATTTCCCAAGATGGGACTCGGGGTGACTGCCTTACTACACAGTGAGTGAGCCCTTGGAGAGGCAGGGCCAGACAGCCAGTGCTGGAGTCTGGCAGCTTCTGCACGGCCTCAGTGCCCCATCTGCAGCACAAGGATGGTAATAGCATTGCCAGTGTGGTTATGGAGAGTCAGGGGACCAGTACAAGGCAGGTACCTGGAGCATACCAGCACACACCGAGGTCGGCTACTATGATCATCTGAGGATAAGAACACCAGCTCCTATTATTGACTTAAATCACCTCCCTACCCTTCTAGCACATGAAAGGAGCTCAACAAATATCTGATTTAGTGTTCAGTACAAAGAAAACTACTTCAGAGCCACTTAGGATTTATATCCTAAGGCATGTTAAGTGTCCTAGGAAACTGGTATCAAGATGCTTTGCCTTTAATCTCCCCCAGATGGTTATATAAAGACTGATCCATGACTTGGCAAGCTTCATGCCAGGGACTCTGTGGCATTAACATTTAGATAGCAGCAGGGTTTCCCCCCAGGAGTCTGCCATCCAACTCATAGGAATGCAGTCACAGAACAGCGTAAAGAGAGCTCATCTGTACAAATGCAACACAGGCATCTTTGGAGAGAAGGACAAAGAATTCATTCCAACTCTCATTCTTTCGCCTGCCCTTTTCAAACATTCTGACAATCACTAAAGAGACTAGCCCAAGTAGGAATTACAAAGTTTTGTCAATCTGACAAGGCAATGAACTGAGTGAGACACACGGCTACAGAAACAAGAACTTTAGGCAAATTTCATGTGAAATTTAAAGAAAAGGGGGGCCTGCCTTGGTCTCAGAGAGATCTCTGAAGATCAGTCCTGCTTCCACATGGTTCAGAAAGTCCTGGGCAGGGCCCCCCTGCATGTGGTCCTTGTAGAGTACAGCTAGGGCCCGAGCACCAAAATCACAAAGAGGAGAGACCATCAGATCCAGATGAGGACAGCTTTCTTTGGAGACGTGAGGGACAGAAATATCGAAATTTCCCTCCTGACACAGTGTTTGTTTTCTTGGCCCGGTTTCCTAGGCAATGAGCAGTGGGAGGAAAACAACACTAACACTGACAGGAGATGGCACACTCCAAACCCAGGTGAGAAAACAGGTCACGTGGTTTGAAATATTCCTACCACCCCTCCTCCTCCTCCTGAGACCCTGTCCCCCATCCCACATAGAAGAAAACCGGCAATTCTGAATAACAAATTACAGCCCTCTGCAGTTCTCTCACTTATAAAAAGAAACCCCCTCATTCTTCAGGAATTCAGGATTTTGAGGCTGTTCTCTAGCCTGCGGCTTGTGGAGGTTGTAGAGGAGCGGGTCCCACTTCAAATTCTGAGGCCCATGCCCTGCCCATCAGCCTGGCCTTCCTCAGGAAGCCTTTCCCCATCCTTAGGGCCCATGGCAGTGTCCCCTGCCAAGACTCCTGAGGCTTTTGAACATGGCGGTGTGGGTAAACTGACGGCAGGGGTCACGCACTACAATGTGTTTGTCCTCTGTCCCCAGACAGCCCCCGAGCCCTAATTGTCCACAAAGGCTGACAATCCAGGATGTTTCATTAGTGATGCAGATCAAAAGCGGTTCTGAAAATCTCACCTCTGTCAGAGTTTGCTTTGTTTCATCGTATCTGGCTTGTAGGCCGTTATGACTTGCCTGCAGCTGGAAAAGAAAGGGAAAAGATATCGGCTCTTGTTCAGTCCTCAAAACAGCACAGCTGTGAGGGGATCCCCATCTCATAGAGGGGAAAATGGAAATTCAACAGAGATTTAAACTGAGTGAATGTGGGAATTTTAGAATGGTTGCTGACAACAGATGAAGACAAAATTCACATAGTTAGCACCAACTATATGTCAGGGGACAAACGAGACGTTCTGCATGAATCCTATCACTGAATCCTTACATTCAATGGAAGAAGACGTTTTTCTCATTTTACATATGAGGAACTAAAGACTCAGAGGGGTTAAGTTGCTGGACGAAAGTTTCACGGCTGCTAACTGATAAAGCCAGGATTCAAATCCAGGTCTGACTTTTCTGTATGGCTACGAAAAAGTAGCCAGTTTACTTACCCACTGTGCCCATTCCCAGAATACAAACTGCATCTCACAACTCAGGATGCTAGCACAGAATATGACTGACTGGCAAGCAATCTGAGATAGATGAAAGAATTCACGACTTCAACACGAGGAGACAGAAGATGAATGACTTTCCTGTTCAAAGTTACATGATTGTAAACTTACATCAGGAAAATGTCATTTCTCTTTTCCTTACTAAAAGATATTTCTTGTGCTATGAACTTTTAAAAATCTGAAAACATTCACTGAAAGCTCAAAGAGTTTGCACATTTCCACTTTTGAAAAGGGGAAGTGGCAGAAAATGAAAACAGACGCTGGCTGTTACCCGTGTTCAAATTAGCAAAGATATCCTGTATCTCAATGATTGCTTCAAAATAACTTGACCCATCCTGAAACGTGTAAGCAACCCATTAAAGAATTATGTCGCCTTCAGAAATCACTACTCCTAAATCATGCTTCTAGTCTTCATAACTGATCAATGGTTACATTTCCAAAAAGGCCTATCAAGAAGCCAACTCAAGCAGAGAGCAAGAGTGATAAAGGACGGAAGCAGGTAGGCTCTGGCTTCTCCTTCTTCAAGGAAGCCATCTGTGCAATGAGAACTTCCATTGACATGTTTGTGTAATTGGCAGAGAAGAATATTTCTGGAGAATTTTTCTTTTGAAATACGAGTGACTGAATTCCTGAAGCCCTTTTGTGGCTCCAGGAAGGGGTCCTGGCATTTCCCACCTTCCTGTCCACCTCTCACCCATGCACCCACCCAGCCCCCCATCTAACATTTACCCAGTGCTCTGCTCAAATGAGGTGTTTAGGAGAAGGTGAGGAACATGACATAGTCCTTACCTGCAAGGATGTGGACCAGTGTACTAGGGATCAGAGTATGAGAATATCTGGGGAAGAGCCAGGCCTAGGGGAGGTCCCAGGACAGTCTGGCTTATCAGCATGTCTAAGGAAGGCTCACAACAAAGACTCATGCGAGCTGGATCTTGGCAGGGATGGAGCCTGCTAAGAAGTGAAGACTCATTTCTTCCACTTGATTAATTTAACTTATAAGAGCTCTCTTCATCTGCTCATCTGACCATCTTTTCCCAAACACAGGATGTCTCAGTAGCTTAGCCTACTTTTCATCTTGCTGGAATCCTTCATGATCATCCTAACCTCGTTTTCTTCTTCAAAATTAATTCCTAGACCCAGCCCCAAATTCAGCAGTGGATTACCATCCCTTTCTGGATTCCTCTTTCCTTCCTCAATCTCAGGTTTCTGCTCAGGGGCCTATTAGCTACGTTCCAGTTCTATGCCTCTATAATGCATTCCCCTGTTGGACCATGAGCCACTCTTTACTCCTTCTCTTGCTTTGGCCCTTCTTCCATTTCTCTGTTGGGGTAGGACTCTCCCTACGCTTGTCACCAAGGCCATGAGTGCCTCCTGCTTGTTTTCCACCTGCATGATCTTAGAAGAGGGGTTCCTGGATTTAAGAAGTTTGGATTCTCTCCTATACTATTGATAAACATATAAACTGGTAGAATGTTTGGTGAATAATTTGATGGTTTTGAGCAAAATAGAAAATGCCTGTATTTTTGACCCAGCAATCCCACTTCCTAAAATCATTCTTATACAAATACATATTTGCTCAAAGATGACCATTTTACAAAAATGTTCATGGTAGCGTAAATTTGCAGTTGGGGGGGAACCCTGAAACAATCCACATACCCGTGAACAGGGGACAGGAACAGTAAATTATAGTACATATACACTCTGTTGCATTATGGGGTCAATTAGAAACTATGAGGTAGATCTATATATTCAAAATTTTGGTTTTACCATTAGTAAGCTGTGTGATCACAGGCAAAACTACCTCATGTCTCTGTTTCTCAGTTTCCTTATTCATAAAAGGAGGAGAACAGTACCTCCTCCACAAGGATGTTGTGTGAAAAGAATGAGTTAGTTCTTCGTTCATCTCCACAGCCTAGTTTTATGCCTAGCACGGAGCAGCGCTCAGTGAACACTGTCAATCAATAAATGCTATTCTTAAGTCTTGTGATGTTCTTCTAGCACTAGGTTGGCAAATTTTTTCAGTTGGGGCCAGACAGTACATATTTTAGGCTTTGTGAACCACATTTGGAAAGGGCCAAGTAGTAAATATTTTAGGCTTTCTGGGCCATGTGGTCTCTGCTGCAATTACTTAGTTCTGCCCTGGAGCTTGAAAACGGCCACAGAAAATACATAAACAAGTTGATGTGCATATATTCCAAGAAAACCTTACTTATAAAAAGAGGTGGTAGGTGGATTGGCCCAAGGGCTGTAGTATGCTAATCCCTGTTCTAGAACCTCCATTCTTTTTTTTTTTTTTTTAAAGATTTTGTTTATTTATTTATTTGACAGACAGAGATTACAAGTAGGCAGAGAGGCAGGCTGAGAGAGAGGAGGAAGCAGGCTCCCTGCTGAGCAGAGAGCCCGATGCGGGGCTTGATCCCAGGACCCTGGGATCATGACCTGAGCCGAAGGCAGAGGCTTGAACCCACTGAGCCACCCAGGCGCCCCTAGTACCTCCATTCTAACATGAATATCTTCACCCTTCTTGAAGAAAAGCTTCATATTACTTGAAAGAAATTATAAAAAGAAAACACCAACCTCTTCCAGATGTTTGGTCTTCTGTAGAATCTGCTTGTTCAAGGAGATGACTTTGCGACGATGAAGTTGGGAGGTTCCTAATTTTTCTGGACTTTCTTCGGCTGACAGCTCAGACTGCTGTGGGAAACAGGGAGGGCAAGCCCAAAGGATTTAGTAAGCCCACCTCAGTCTGTGTAAGAGAGACCCAGCCCTGCTCACCCTGGGCAGAGCACTACCTGGCAGCCTGTCCAAACCAAGCCAGCTCAGCCATGGGGTCCTATGCAACACCCAGGTCCAGATGCGGGGAGCCAACACAACGATTAAGACCCTTACCAACGGAATCCGCATTCCTGGCAGAGGGAACGGCATGTGCAGAAGCACAGAAACACATAATAATATGGTTATGTGGAGGCAACTGGCACCATCAAAGCAGTAACTGTCTGGAAGGACTTAAAATGCAAAGCAACAGCCTATTCACTTGTTTCTCCCCGTCCACGGATCTATTCCCTTTTAACCATTTCTTATTTCTACTCTTTTGGTGCTCACAGACGATAGAGCTGAGAGGGATGGAAGCTACTGACGGGGCAGCAGGAGAGTCCTGAAACAAAAGGTGGGGAGGCGAGGGAGAAAAAGGGTTGCACGGGTAGCAGGGACCTGCCAGGCCTCAAGGGGAGTCAGGGAGAGATTTCTCGGTGAAGCAGCAACAGCACTGAGAAACCACACAGAAGAGGACGGAGCTTGATATGGACTCTGAACACAAACACCAGCCTCAGGACAAACAAATTAAAAGGTCGATCCTGTTGTAAAAGGAGTCCTTCCAATACTTCTTGGATGATCATAGAAAGGCTTAAATGAGCTTTATTAAACAAACGCCCATTTCCACCACATTTCCCTTTTCAACTGGAAGTATCCCAGTACCAAACTAAGCACTGACTTTAAGCCCAAGTGCAACAAAACTATTTGGGTATTCGATTTTTTCCCTGCATGTTTTAACAGTGATCATAAGCCTTGAAAGTCTGGAAAATCTGTCCATGGGGAAAAGAGATGGGAAAGTGAGAGGAGGAGAAATTGGATGGAATAGTCACCATTTATTTTGGTTAAGGATTTCCCTGAATAATTCAGCAGCACTACTAACGGATGATGAGTTTTTGCTACTTAACGGCTCCGGAGGTGGGGAACAACCAGCAGGATGTGGCTGCATAAAACAGTAAGGAACATCACTTTCCATCTCCTAGACTGGTGGGCCATAACAGAAATAGAAAAACTGAGCATTTGGTATTACAACACACCTTGCCTTGAAAACCAGGACTTCGGAAAATGTCAACTAACATATTCCAGCTTATTAGATCTCTGGAAATTGGAGTTAACATTTAAAAATACATTTGGTCGTATCAAGATATTCACAACCTATAGTCTGGGGAGGGAGAATTGTTTCTGAAAATGATTTGAATATAAAAAAAGAGGGAGGAGGAAGGACCACTTCCTCTAGATTTCCAAATCACTTGTCAGGAACAATTATAATGAGCTAATTATATCTCCTTTACTTGATAGTGTCACCCTGAACTATGCTATTAATTTGGCCACTTTTGTCTGCTATATATTTAATAGCTTTTTCTTATAGTTCATTTTCAGATTTGGGTTTTAACATCCAACTCAGATTGCTGGACACTGATTTCCAGCATGTCTTTGGCATATCCTCACAGCATTTAACTTAACTTGGAGAATTACCCAAGCCTTCCAGCTCATGATTTATTGACATCTGAAAGAGAATTCCCTGTTCACTGGAACTACCCCACAGGTTATGTCCCTCTGTTTGATGTCAGGATTATCTTGAATATTCCGACCTCCTCCAACTTGCCTCTGTGGCTCTGGACCAGACAGAGCTGTGGCTGGCAGGATTACTCCCCAGGACTCCCTCTAGTCTATTGGGGCAAGCACATACTCATTCAGTGCTGTTCTGCACCTCTGGTCTGGCTTGATGGTGTCTCCAAATTTTAGCAGGTCTTCCTGCCAATGAACTGCTTTTATGGATAGGGTCCCAAGACCATGGAAAGTGTATTTCCCACCCAGTTCTTCTACCTACCTGGCATACCTACAACTTTGTTTTAAAATCAAGGCCTCTGACTTCGCTGCCAAGAATGCTTCTTGCAGGAAAACCAGTAGCTATCTTGATATCTGGAAAGAAGGTTTTGGGGCTGGTTGGCTAGCTCTTTCTTTCTCTTTTTCTCTCTCTTACTATCTTTCTATCTAGACTTAATTTTTAGCCACAGGGTCCCTCAAGAGCCTCACAACAGGGGTCTTTGGGGTCAAAATATTTTTCATAATACTAAAACGTCATTTTTTCATTCTCATTCTCTCATTATTATACAGTGAAGTTTTCCAGATGTTACATGTCATGTATTAGTATCATTGCTTTGACGTTAATATATAAAGCATTTATTACTGTCCTCTGTAAATGAATTAATATGTAAGCTACTGAGACCTCAGTAGTTTTAATTTAAGAGTTCTTAAAGGGTCCTGACACTGAAAATTTTGAGAACCACTACTTTAATCTAAGGGGACTGGCTCACTTGAGAATTATGTATTGGTCCCAACCATGGATTGGGGTGCCCTTATTAGGAAGGAACTCCAATTGGTGGAGTGGGCCCACCCATCACTTATACAACATTAAGAGAGGAAAGTTCTTTCACTAGATAGGTGATTCAGAGAACCATACACATAGAGAAAATACACTTAGAGTTCACAGAAAGACCTTGAAGTCACCCTACAAACTTAATCTATCTGTTATGATATGCTCTAAGCAGACATGGGCTTTCAACAACCTTTCTCTCATTGATAGGTAGCAATTCTCATTGCTAAGTGCAATCCCTTAAATTTGAATCTGCAAAGCATTAATACACATTAATATCAGAACATTAAATGCCATTTCCAAATGTGACATCTCTCTAGCCCAATTAAAATGAATAATATGCACATTACAGGCCCATAGTTTACATGAATTTGTAGGTTCCTCTGTTTGCCTTTGAGTCTAGAGATGGTGCTATGCAAAGTGCTTTGTTTAATGGGAAGTTATTTTTCTGCAGATATCATCGTTTATTCTAGAGCTGAACTGAAGAGTCAACCACGTCAATGGAGAGCTGATAGCTCTACTTTTCAAACATACTTTTTGTTAAGCAATCTAGAGACTGATAAAGGCAGAAACAGGTCTTTAGAGCATCTGGCATCACTGCCAGTCACAGTGAGAAGGGAATTGAAGAAGACGAAGTTGATCTGGAAGGATGAGACAAAGCTGGACAGATGGAGAACAGGAGAAGAAACTTTACAGTAAATCCTTGACAGAAAAAAATTAAATCCTTGGGGCATCTTAACTGATTTCTACGTGAAAAGTGCAGTATCTCTCCAAGAATGCCAATCATCTACAAATAATTCCATTTGTGTTTACACTGGAGGGAGGGCTAAAGAACTAATCTAATTTCGTTCAACAATTTCAGATTAAGAACGTGCTTTCAAAACCACAGAATGGATTAAGATGACTTCTAGTGCAGATTCAATGTTTCCTAATAACTGACAGATATTCACAACTTCCACTGTTAGGGGAACAAGATTTAAATGTCACTCGATAATATTAGTCTTGTTCAAAATAGTAAATTCCTAAGAGAAATAAAAAATGATTACTTTAGCTAAAACTATATACTTTTATAATGAAAGAGACCCCAAAGGTTATCTACATATCAACCTTCTTCCTAAAATAGGAATCTCTCCTGTATTATCTCCCTCCCCACACTAAAATATGGTTCCTAAGCAAGAAAGATCCCTATCTCATGATATAGTTCTTTGTCCGCAACAGATGGACTTTGGTTTCTGGCACCTTGATGAATCTTTCTACTGAAAACAAACAAACAGATGATATAAAACTAATTAATTAATTAATTAATTTAGTGTGTGCATGCACACAGGAGGTCGGGGCAGGGGGTGGGGCGGAGAATCCCGGGCAGACTCCTGACCTGAGCTGAAATCAAGAGTCAGATGCTTAACCGAGTGAGCCACCCAAACACCCCAAAATATTTATTTGTAAATATTAAAAAAAAAAAACCTATGAGCTAACAAGAATGTAAGAAAACCTACAGGGCCAAAGAGTTAGTGAAAGTGGAGCTCCAGGAAGGTATATATAACCACTGAGGTTGGCTTTTTTCTTGAAAGTACTTGCCAATACCAGGTGATCTCAAGCAATGATTTTTTATAATTCAGTAACTGCTCTGAATAAACGAACGAAAGAAGAAAGGAAATCTGCACTGAGATTTGTAACAGGTCCAGTTCTGTAATCCAAATGCACATATTACCTGGATGGTCCCAAAACCCCACAAGTCAAGACTACGTATGCGATGGACCTGGGCTGGGGTGCCTCCAGATGCCTGCTGGAAGTAAAAGCAAATCCCCCCGGAAGAACAGAGACAGAAACAGAATCAGACCTTGCAAAGACTCAAACGCGTACACGGCCATTCTTCCCTAAGGCAACAGAGGTAAGTGCAATCACTCTTCCATGTAACAGATTCACCTAAAAGTATCCACAGCTCTTTCGTCTCCTCTTTCTGTAAAACATGTCGGTACCCTTCCATCTTGGCTACTACCCTCTAGAAATATGCTAGCTGACAAGGGACCTTTCCAACTCTTCACTGGAGTCTGAGCCCTGCAGATGGGATGGGACTATTCACTCACCCTCTCTGCTTCCACTGGTGAAACGGGATACGTGAACATTTTTTTACTATCCCTGACTCCCACTGATGAAATGCCATGAACCTCGAAGACCCATATTCATGCAACTCTGCTGCATCTAAGACGTAGCTCTGGGCTCCACAGCAGGCAATGCGGTGTATCTGCCCAGAAAGCACTGCACATTTAGGAGGCATGAACAAATCCAGAAGTTTCCACTCTTCTCCCCACAAACTACCGTCCTGTCAGATGGCAGGCTCACTGAATCCTGAATTGGTGTGACTGATTTTTCTGAAGTGAAATGGAACAGTTCCCATATACCTTCTTGAACAAATGGATTTGTTTGGGCTCCTAATTTCAATGTAAGATATTTTTGAATGTTGACTCTATTCTCTGGGGTGTAGCCATCTCTTTGTTTTAGCTTTAAATGATGTCCAAATCTGGCAAACTAATTCTGTGCCTTTATCCAAATTGATATAGACTCTAAAAAGGTAGACTGTGCTGTGCAGCTTGAGACAATCCTATCAGGTCCACAACTCATTAGCTGATACCATTTTTTTCTCTTTTTATGCTGTTATTACGTATTGCATCAGTCCCCCAGATTTTAGGAAATCCTGGAATATTTTAACCCCACATTTAGCATCATTCTCTCCAGATTTATAGGGCTCCTTAATCTCTAAATTCAGATTGTAGTTTTAGATCTCTCTATCCCACCTTCCTTTGCCTCGTTCAATTACCCTTTAGTCAGATCCTATTATGTGTGAGGCCCAGTGGTAGGTAGTGGGGACACAGCCCTTACTCCTGGACCTCCACAGTCCAATCAGGTAAAACCAACTCATGCACAAATAAAGGTGTTGTCCTCTACATTCTCTCCTAGCCTAAACTGTGCTATAGAGGAAGAGAGAGTTTTGAAAGGTCTTCTTGTTCTGTCTTTCCTCTCTCCTACAAATGCTCATGAAAACCGTATTGTGTTAGGCACTGGGAATATACAATGATCCTAGCTCTCATTTACAGGGAGACAGATAGAGACAAATGAAAACAGCATATTGTCAGCAGTGCTCAGATGGAGACTACTAGTAGTGGAGCCACACAACATCACAGAAAAGCCCATCATAGGGAGGAAAGTCACCTGTCCTGGCCACTAGGTGAGTCTTTGCACAAACCTGCAGAGACTTGTCAGCCTCTGCTGAGCAGTCATTATGCATCAAGCAACAGAGATGAGAGCTGCAAGAGGAAACTTGGCCCTCTGGAAGTTGACAGATTTAGGGTGTGACTTAACACTTGTGACCTTGTGTGAAGAAATGCAGTCCAGAATGAAGGAGTACAAAAATCCAACCCTGGAAAAAAAAGAAGACCCTTTTTTCTATCTGTGGTTACAGCAGGAGGTTCCCAAGAAGACAACTTCTCCCTCATACCATACTTCTTCCCAAGCTCCACATGCTAATGCCGCTGGAAAAAATGGTAAAAATGCTTTTCTGTGGTGGGACTGGTGGGATTAGAAACATTTGTATCTTAGCTGACTAGAAACCACACTGGTTCTGACTCAGGCCTGATTCTTATAACAAAGGAGTCAGGATCTCCCCATTGCTAAGTTTCCCATGATCTGCTAATCTCAGCAAGGTGCAATAACTTTCCCCAGTCCCCAGCCCCCTTAAACTGTATCTTTCCATTTCACTTCAACTGGGTATAGTTTTAAAGTCATTCATTCTGCCCACTTATTCCTATGACAAAAAGTTCAATGTCAACTCTGTTGGGTCGGCGGCTCCGGGAATGCAGGAGGAACAATAAAAATGACCGCCAGGACGCCAACTTCCAGGCTCCCCACCCCCTTCCCTAACCCTGACTCTCCCGCCATAAGGATGTATGCCCAGGTCACGGCTCCACAAGTAACCCGATACCTATGCAGGAAACAGGACTCTCCGGACCCTCCGATCACCAAATACCCTACCTTATACGGCTGTAAACCTATGCCCTGTCTTAACCCAGGTAAAAGACTCCCCCCAACCCACTCCCGGCACGACTTCCTCGACCCTGCTCTCTGGAGTCGCGGAACATCGCCTGAGGGCACCTTTAATAAATCTTGCCTTGTGCCTACCTCTCCTGGTATCGTGTTTATCTTGCCTATAAAACCTTACAAACTCTACCAACCAGTTTGCTTTGGGCACATATACTGACATTTCAAATGGCAACAGAAACCAAACAGCAACTGGCATCCATCTGAGATCATATAGGTCATATTATTCTGTAATTTCTCTGCTTACGGGTTGACTGACGGCTAACTCGGAGCTCCCGGAGGCAGCAGGCAGTGTCCACCTCTTCCTCGTAACTAGGCCCTGCAACGCCCTCCCCCACCCCCCCGGTGGACACTGCCGGGGGACACAGTGTGTGCACAACAGGTGTTGACTGCAGAAGGAAATCATCCCGTCTCGGGGCTCAACTCTGTCAGTCCCCTGGCAGAAAAGAAGTCAAAGCTCAAGACTGAACATATATCCAAAATGATACCAATTTTCTTTCTAAGTGTTTGAAAAAGCTAACTGGAATAGCCCTGGAGATAAGAAACCAGGGTAGAGAAACAACAACACCAAGGCAGTTACCACAAGAGGGCGGCTGACATATTAGCAACTGACACTTTTGGGTCAATCCCATCCAATTCAGTTAGACAGATTTCCTGAGTAGGCACCGGCCATGCTGTGTGCCTAGCATCACCTGGTTTATAACATTTCCTGTGGGGGACCACTATCACCTACTCGCTCTCATGCCAGACAGGCTGCCAGTCAAGAGGTTGGCCACCACCTGGCCCAAGCAATTGGACCCCGGAGGAAAATGGGACCTAAGCCACGCCAGAGATATCATCCTTAGGACTCCACGCATGGAAGTGGGGAGGGTGCTAGAAGACTGACAGTCTGTGGTGAAGCCAGCAGGTGACAACAGAGAGAGAAACCAAGTGAAGCAAGAGCAGAGAGATGAGACACAAGGCTGCTGGAGTCCCTGGGACTCCTGCATTCACCAACCTCCCAGTTATGACAGCTGATAAACACTCCCTTTTTGCTTATACCATTACGGGCAGCTTCCAGTCCTTGCAAACAAAAGGCTCCTACACGCGTACTGTCCAGGTTAGCAAGCGTGGAAATTAGGAGGCGTGTGGTTTTGCATCATAGTGATATATAAATTATCACAGAGGAGAGGGACAAGGACAAGTGGGACAAAATCCACTCTAATCAAATGTGGTTGTCTGCATTCTCTAGAGGGGACTTACTTTCCTTTGTGTTTTTATATGTGCATTCCTGACCATACCCTGGCCATGACCTCTTTTTGGCTACACCCAGCTCAATTACCTGAGCGCCCCCCCAACCCCCCAGGTGCTCTTGCAAGACATAACTTCAAGACTGTCTGGGCTTCCGATTAACTGCCAGAGAATGGGCCTTAGAATCAAAAGTTCAGAAACAACGGTGCCAGAATTTCTTAATTGCTGGAAAGGAACATTTCCAAAACCTATTAAGAAAAAAATTTCTTCCACAAATAAGTCCTTTGATGGCTTAAAATTCATCAGGATGTTACATTCTAAAGGTTATAAAAGTGATATGAAAAACCACACATGCACACACCCCAAATAGAAACTTCCACAGCTTTTAGCAGCACAGGTATGATTGCGTGTGAGTGCCTGGGCCACACCATTTTCATTTTGCTTATTTCTGTGGCTAGTTCCCAACATGACCTGGCTTCTCTCTACTTAGCCTAAGGTAGGCAGCTGGACAGTGACAGAATCTAAAGAGGTTTGTCACTGCAAGCCTGGAAGGTGGATGAGAAGGATGACGGCAAAGGACGATGGCTTGCCCCTACAGACACTCTACTTTGCCAAGGAGACAGGTTTCAAAGTCAGACAGTCCTGTATGCGAACCTGGAACTTCTTAGCTATGTGATACCGGACAAGTGACTCAACCCTTTAGTGTCTTCATCTGCAAAATGGATATAACATCACACGCTTATATACTGAACACCAACACTGCCAGGTCCTTGCTCCGAGGTTGCAGACAGGAGTAAAACGTGGTCCACATACACATGAACAGAGAGTTTCAGCTGCACGTGAGGAAGTACAATGATGAAGGAAGGCAGAGGATTATATGCAAGGAGGCAGCACACTGCTCTGAGAATTCACGAGATCATCACATACAAGGCATTGAGCACAAAGAAGGCACTCAGGATAGACTCTTCTGATTCCCTAAGGCAGATATGTGCTTCTAGATTAACAAAATGTTTTAAGATTCTATTTCAGGAAGATGCTGACCAAGGAATGATTTAGCTGGCTGTCACGTATTAAAGTGGTTGAAATGATATAAGGTTCGTTAGTAAGCGGCATTAGGGAGAGTCCCTTCTTGTCCTTCTAGGGGACCTGGCTACTTCCCTGGCTCAGCTTCCTTCCCCTTCTTCAGACACAAGCTAGTGCAGGATCGTAGAGCAGAAGTGGGTTTTGGACAGTCAAGCTTTTTAGTGTTCTGCAAATGACAGTCACACACTCTCCTTCCCTATAAAAATGAATGCTAAGATGCAGCGAGCGTATTAGACATCAACACCAAAAAGCACAGCAGTGTCTCATCTAGCGCATTCTGGAAAGGGCATTACCCTTTGGAAATGAAAGGAGATGGTGCTCTTTGGCCGAGAGCCTACATGAATCATGAATTATATATCTGGGAGCTTCTT
The DNA here is from genome assembly GCF_902655055.1 of Lutra lutra. Classification (NCBI taxonomy): domain Eukaryota; kingdom Metazoa; phylum Chordata; class Mammalia; order Carnivora; family Mustelidae; genus Lutra; species Lutra lutra. The sequence goes on from NC_062280.1 coordinate 103,382,966, forward strand.
CACATTCCTCTTCCCTGCTGCTTTACAGGAACCATATTAAATTGAGTTACATATCTCAGAGGCTTGCTTTGAAACACATGGGTTATTTATCATGTTACACTGTTAGAAGAACTTGTGAACTTTACAAATCAAAGAGAAGCCTGCACATGTGTTTTCCCACATTTTTTATATCCTAATGCCTGTCAGCTTTCCAAGCACCAGGCCGGCTGTTCGATTCACTGCCAGCTCACAAAATCATTTTCACTCTTTCATACTCCCAAAACTATCTTGTCCCTTTTCTTCACTAAGCAGAAATCCATCCTGTTACCAGATTAATTTGGGTTTCTTACAAGTACCTCTGGAGGCCTCCCTTTGGGGCATCCCTCAATCCTATCTCCACTTCCAAGGGATTCGTTTCGGAAACCCTAAAGGTGAGGGCATGGACTTTAGATAAACTGCCAGTGCCTGTTATCAGCCCAATTCATGGCAGTAAGATTTTTTTTTTTTTAAGATTTTATTTATTTATTTGACAGAGAGAGATCACAAGTAAGCAGAGAGAGAGAAAGTGAAGCAGGCTCCCCACTGAGCAGAGAGCCCGATGCGGGACTCCATCCCAGGATCCAGAGATCATGACCGAAGGCAGCGGCTTAACCCACTGAGCCACCCAGGAGCCCCATGGCAGTAAGATTAAAGTGAAAACCAAACAGTGTGGTGGACAACCCTAGGAAAGCCCTATCCCCTCTGCCTCCTGGTGTTCAGGCCTTCGTGTAAGCCCATCCCCTGAATGTAGATGGGACCTGTGACCTGCTTCTAACCAGGAGAAGACAGCGAAGTGATGGGATATATGTGAGTGCATGCACCTAGCTGTTACACAGAACTACGTCTAGCCTATGAGGAGGTGCTCTCCCTTGCTGGCTTTGATCAAACAAGTGGCAATTTGGGGAAGGCCACATGGCAAGGAACCGAGGGCAGCCACTAGCCAGCAGCCAGCAAGAGCTGAGGACTTCGGCCAACAGGCTGAATCCTGCTAACAACCACATGAGCTTAGAAGTGGATCCTGCCCCAGCCGAGCCTCAGATAAGAAAGCAGACCCGGGCAGCACCTTTACTTGTGAGAGTCCTAAACAAAAAAATCCTGCTAATCTGAGCTCAACTGCTCACCCCCAGTTACTGTGAGATAATAAGTGTGTGTTGTTGGGGCACCTGTGTGGCTCAGTGGGTTAAGGCCTCTGCCTTCGGCTCAAGTCATGGTCTCAGGGTCCTGGGATCAAGCCCCGCATCGGGCTCTCTGCTCAGCAGGGAGCCTGCTTCCTCCTCTCTCTCTCTGCCAGCCTCTCTGCCTATTTGTGATCTCTGTCTGTCAAATAAATAAATAAAATCTTAAAAAAAATAAGTGTGTGTTGTTTTAAGCTACCACCTTTGTTGTAATACTGATGTGCAGCAGTAGATAACTAAATGTATGAATAAGCAGAGGAGAAGTAAAGCAGTCTCTGGCATCTGAGAGCCAACCTGACCTTCTCGGCAAGACCTCGATGTTGCTGGGAGCTGCCCTGCACAATCTAGGTCTTGGTGCTTAACATAGGTAATTCTAAAGAATGTCTACATCACACAATGTCTTGAAGATGAAGGGAAAGACATGAGCATTCCATAATCATGTCTGAACATGGACAAAATCTCATCATTGTTCAAATCGCAAAAATGACCAAACATCCCCCTATGCTGGCTAATAATAGTACACAGCTTTAACCTTGATTCATTACCTCATCTTTTTAATTTTTTTCATTCCCCCATCTTATTAAATTTAATTAGACACTCATTTATAGGATCGCCCTTAAAACATCCAACAGACAGCAAAGCCCTACTTTCTTGGTCCTTCCCACAAATCACCTAAAACAAGCCAGAATCCCATAGTAAGTCTTTCCTAATGCTTCCTTACTGAGATGTCGCATGGCTCCCCACTCGTGCACAGTCTCCCCCACCAGCACCAGCAATAAACCCGACCATTCAGCGACAGTTGTGTTCCTCATGCTCTCTGGTGGGAGGCCACTGATAAAACAGGAGCAAACAATAAAGCAAACAACTACAACAAAGCCAAACATAACTTCACCATGGAACTTGCATAAAATTAGAGGAGTATAAACCAATAAAGTAAGAAAGAGCCCATCAACAGTTTAAATTAGATAAAAACCACAAAAATACGATAAGCTATCTCCAAGTAAGTATAAAAAATTATGAATAAATGGTATTAGGAGAGTGGATAGGAGGAGGAAAATCGGCATGAATCCCATTTTAGAATAAATAAAAGTGAACTCCACATAAGTTAAAGAATTAAACATCATCAGTAAAAGATGAACTGAAATGTAATGGATTACTTATTGGATCCATGGAAAGATGATGACCCTGTCACCTGGAAACAATAATAAAAAGATCCATTGATTTACGTACAAATTCCTTGTTTATAATGAAAGGCAATCCAAAAATAAAAGAACACTGGGTGTTATATGCAATTAATGAATCACTGAACACTACATTAAAACTAATGATGTACTGTATGGTGGCTAACTTACTGTATATTAAAAAAAAAAGAATAGCCAAGAAATACTTTAGTGATGAAATATATAAATCTAGAATATAGACTGTATTCAAATTTATATGAAAAATATCACATATCCAAAAGATAAATGAGTACAGGTAATAACAATTTATATAGTACAAAATAGAGCAAACAAAAACAAGCAACCATGGCCCATCCTATCGGGTGCAAAGAGGTTCTACTAAAGTAGCAAGTTAGACAAATGAAAAAAAAATGAACAAAGTTGGAAATGTGGGGCCATGGTGAAGCCCCTTTATCACTGACAGTATTTTATGTTGTTACAACTTATTTGTAAAGCAACAAAGAGAGATAACCCAACACCCAACTCCTAAAAAAACCTCTTAGTAGAAACTATCTGCTCAGAGTTTACCACAGCATTATCCACAGTGGCAGACACAGACAACTTAAAAGTCGAACAACAGGGAAATGTCTGAGGAACTGGGCTGTATTAACACATGGATTATCTAGTATTCAAATAAGTGCAAAGGCTAGAAACATAAAAAATGTTTAGGATTCGACATGACCAAAAAAAAAAAAAATGCAGACTATAAAAAAGCAAATGAAGGTGAGTATCAGCTAAAAGCTCTCACGTGCCAGACACTGTTTGAGGTATTTAGTCACATTTCACTTAATCTTCACAAAATCCTGACAGCGAAGTAGTATTATCTCCATTTTACATAGGGAGATAGGAGGACAAAGAGGGGTTAAATAAATTGGTCAAGGTCATACAGTTGGGACGTAGAGGAGACAGATATGAACCAAGACATGACTTCAAATGCTGTCTTTTTAACTGTACCACCCTACCTCTTGATGCCCTACCTGATGGCTGCAACTAGGAACCACCATGGAGATGTGGGACCAACCCTGGAGGGTAATATGCAAATGTGAGATGACTCTGATATGGGAATAAGATTAATAGGATATAATTTTAAAAAGCATTACCTTTAACGCTGTATGATCTACGTACATAATGCAAAAAACACAATCAAGCGGTGAACCCTGAACCTCTAATTCTTCATGAGCAGTTTAATCACCTATGTCCTTGGAAAGACACTGGTTCCAAACTGCTTCCAACGTCACTCATTTCTGGCAGAATGGAATGTAGGTAGAGAGTGCAGTCACTGGTCGTGGGTACAGATCACAGTACAAGGGTGAGGAGGGAAAAGTTTAGGGGATAACAGACCCAAAAGGAGACATGGACATGCAGAGCTGACTGGGGAAAGAGGTAAGCTTCAGGACTCCCAGGCAAGGAGAGGCATACGACCAACAAAGGAGGGTCAGCCTGCTTGGTTTCCCTCTTAAAATAATCTGAGCTCTTACTATGGACTCTGAAAAACGATCTGAGAATTTTGAAGGGGTGGGGGGTGGGAGGTTGGGGGCACCAGGTGGTGGGTATTGTAGAGGGCACGGATTGCATGGAGCACTGGGTGTGGTGCAAAAATAATGAAAACTGTTATGCTGAAAAAATAAAAAAATAAAAAAAAATAATAATCTGAGCTCTTATCCACCGGCAGTGGGTGAGTATGAAGACAAAAGTCAGGGCCCCTGCAGTGAGTACCCCATCTTCTAGTTGTCTTTTTTAAAAAACTGGATTCAGCAATGCTATGTGGCAACATAAAGGCAAGTGCCATCCAATTGTGTGCTGACCACCAATCAAGAAACTTCCTTTTTGGGGCAATGTATAAATCATTCTCCTCAATTACACTTTCAAGGCTTTTAAGCTGATCTGTAACTTTAAGGATTATCTAAGTCCTTTTCCAGTCAAATCTCTTAGGACACTTTGACTAATGTCATCTTTCCTCAGTGGCAGACTGAAACAGAGGACACTTTGGACTCCATCAAAGTTGGATTAGAAAACCCGTATTAAGAAGCACTGACTCGGCGGGTAGCGGGTAGGGGAAACATGAGAATCACACCCCCGGACTTTCTAAGCCATTTTACTCATTGTATTGCTCAAAGACCTCTCATCGGTGGGAGGTGACCCCCTGTTGTGTTTACAGAAGGTCATAACTCTCAGTTTCAGGAGACATCCCTTCCCCAAGTACATCATCTGTGCAAAATCACTTGAGAAGAATATTGCACGGAGGGCTGGAGCAGAACTAATTTGTCGTCAAGGCTTCTGAGACAGGGAAAGCAAAGCTGGATGCTTTAATACACATCAACGTTTTAGGGGGATGGACTTGAGTATGGCCGGGAAAGGAAGGACGTGAAACAATGCCCTGTAAATCTGATTTCACCGATACTACATCTCAGCTGGACCAGAATCAGTTATGTGCAAAATGATTAATCACCATCTCCCTGAAATAGTCAAGGTCCTGCTGCCTATTCTTAGGATAGAAAAAAATCTAACACTGAAATATAGCTTTCAGGCTTTAGTTCATTCTATACCCTTTTAATAAAGTGGAACAAAAAATTTTGCCTTGGGCTTGGCTGAGTTATGGGGTTTGTCTCCTAAGTGGCAAAAGCTTATTCTTCGACCCAATCACCAAACTGAGCCCGAGTTATAAGAAGGCTGGTAGAGAAGGAAAAATGCCTATGCTATACCTCGGACATCAATTTATCAGATGTGATCCTTGCTCTGAGAAACAGGTTTTCTCTTTATATGTATAGAAAAATAGGCACTGCAGAAGAAACTTAACTGAGCTAACGGACAAATGCTGACGGCTTTGCATGGCGTGCATGTTTCCAACAAATGTCGCTGGTGAATTACAACGTGACTCCATCAATGATATGGAAGGGTATAGGGACACAGAAGAGATCCTGGGGGCATGACCTGAGGCTAAGACTCCAGCCGGGCCCCCACATACCTTCTCTGCGTACTCGGACACGATCTGCTTGATCTCGGCGGAGCAGAGTCCCACGATCTGGCCTACGGAGCTGGCAGTGAGGCGGCTCTGCAGTCACAGGGAAGGGGGTGTTCTTAAGGCCATGCCTTGTCTTTCACAGAACTGGAAATCTGAATGCTCTGAGTCGTATAGCAAAAATAGGTAATACTCCCGGGGAGGAGGGGGAATACTCTGGGCTTTGTTTAGGTATCTATCAACAAGGAAAGGGGAAAACAAGCCTTGGGGCAAATGGTAAGCCATCTCTCTATCATGTGAGTCATTCAGGTGATTGTGCCAGATTCTTCCTGGTCCCTGGGTATCCCTGGGAAATCATTCTTTACCCCAAATACCCCATTCAGGGTCTCTTCCTGAGCAGAGGAACCTGGAAGTCTTAGAACTGAGGGGGGAAAAAAATACACATGGGACAGAAACAGGAATCTTAGAGCTCTCCAAATACTTCATTACAGGCTTTTCCTGCCCTAAAAAGGAGGGACCCTTTCAAAGCCCTTGGTTAAACCTTTTGGACAGGCCCTGAGGTCTGGAAAGACCAATGAAAAATGTGGTGTTGTATTTTCTAAGCAGATGGAGTGGGAAGGACGAGGGTTCTTCTGGCATGGGTGGTTGTGGAGAGGCAGGGCTGAACCACGGCTCCTCTACAGAGGTCCTTGTGATGCCGTCCCAGCAGGGACATCCCACTCTCACAAGGGTCCCTGGAGATCCCCAGAGGTTCCCATGGACGGCAACACTATGCACTGGGAGAAAGCTTCCTAAAAGACCCTAAGGAAAGAGGAAGCACTGACTGCTAAAAAGACAGGCCTCTGATGAAGGGGGTCCCTCTAGGAGGAGGCCCCCTGGAGTAGCACAGGGCGGTTTCACATCCCCACCTCCACATGGCGCCCCCTACACAATGCCCCCCTCACCTCCTCATTCGCCATGGCGGTCATCTTGGTCATCAACGACTGGATACGCTGCTGGAAGAAGAACGGAGAGAAGTAGCAATGAGTGGACCCCAGTACGTAAGGCTTCTGTGACGGGTCTACACAGACCTTTGTGGTATAATCCAAGGTTGTTTACTTGTTCTCTCTAGTGAGGCGCGTGGGGGAAGGGGTGAGGAAAGGAAACTGGAAAGGGTGCAAGAGGCCAGCTAACAGCAGTGGGGTGTGGGAGGCAGCTGGCTGTTTTGCAAAGCTGGGGATGAAGGGACAATTTCTCCCCAGATGACTGAAACAGAAACCCCAAGGGACCAACACGGGCCACGCACCTCTTCAGCAGCTTGAAGCTCATCTTCCTCACGGGCATCAGCTTTTTCTGCAGCCGACAGCCCTGTGGGAAGGACCGTCTTCTTGTCCTCGGCCTGGAAGGGAAGATGCAAAAATAGCTGGGCCCTGGAGATGAAGACTCAGTGAAGAAAGGACGACAACGCAAAGGGGCACAGATCTGTGAAGGACAATATGCAGATCTGGAAAGGTGAACCAGTCCCTGCCAAAGAGTGGGGAATCCAGAGACCTGAGCTTCTAGTCCTACCACAGACTGAGCGGGTCAAGGTCCGGGCTTTGACCTGTGCCTCACTCCATTGCTATACTGCTTGCTGGTTCAATGCCTATCAGGTCACATGCATTTGCCAGACTCCTCCTTTGACTGGGTCTCCTCCCTGGCCGTAACCCCTTCAAGAGCAAATCACTGCCTAACAGAGTGTGTTTTTCAAACGGCCACTTGAGACCCACTGGGGGACATGCAAGTCCTTTAGCAGGTATGACCAGCATCTACAGACGTTACACAAAAATAAGAGAACAGGACACATCAAAGTGCTTTACACATAGTAAAGGGTTAGGCACTGCTCTGTGAAACCTTTATTTTGGAGCTGTCTGTGTGTGTACTGAATCATGATGAAAAACAGAATTCTTACTGCTAAGAGCAGCCAACGAAGTTTAAAAACCACTGGCCTGAAGGATAAAAATCGAACTACTTCACCTGGTGATCTAGTTTCTGGCTCTGGACCCAGCCTCAGGCTCTAAATATACCTACCGCCACGCTCAAGACACCCGCATGACCTGCGGCTTCTCAAAACTGCGCTGCAAGTCTAGAGAGCTTGCTCTTAGTACCATGTCTGCCACCTGCCAGCGGGGCGACCACAGGCTTACCTTCTCTGGATATCAGGGTCCTCTTGGATTGAAAAAGAGAACTGGCGGTCTCAGACGGCCTCCTTAGACCAACCCAATTCTAGAAGGCTTTTCTATAACCTGCCTGTAACTGACCCCAGGGAACACCGTGAGCTCCTAACTGCGGGGGATATAGGTAACCCCTGCTTCCGAAAACTCGCGTTGGGCCACTTTGCTTTCACAAAAGACCCCTATTAGTACCTGTTGTTGCTGACTGAAAGAAATCTGAAAAGGATTTTCGCTTTTACAAAAAAAGGTTAACGCGAGGACAGTTTTCAGCGTTCGTTTAGCTGTGAGCCATTAGGAGGGAGTGTGTAACCTGGGCAGTGAAAGCGGGCTGCTGAGCTCCTTCCCGGGGAACAACATTCAGCATCTCAGCATCAAGCTGCAAGAGCTTCGAACTGTATCCTAGCATCTGTGCTTTGTCTCGATTTATTTTGTGTGTCTGTTGGCACGTCTTGTATCAGAAAAGCCCAAGACTTAACTTTTTGGGTCTAGGAATGCTCACAAATTTTTTCATATAAACTGATGGCAATTGCTTCTTTGCTTTATACCATTTTGGCTTATAAAAGGCTTTACAGCTACACTCTACTTTGGGATAGTAGAGGAAACCTGTATCTGTATTTGTAGACAAGCCCAAAGTGAATACCATTTAATGGGCATCACATAACTTTTCCAACCATAATTAATACACCCAATAACTATATGCACAGACATTCTTTTCAGACTAAATTACATGCCAAATTGAACGTACACATCAAATTCTTATTATTTATCAGAATGCCACCTGACATACACAAATCCAGAAAACCCTTGCTTTGGAGGAAATGACTGTTTAGTTAAAAATAAAAACACAACGGTTGCAAAATTAAATAATGAGAAGACCGAAAAAGAAGGTACCCTAATCAATGACTGGCTGCCCTGAACTACCACTGCCCCGATAAAACAGCTTATGCTTATTCAGTTTCTCCTGCATGATGAGTCATTCTCCCCACCAAGGCTGCGAGGGGGTACAGTGACCGCCCCTCCTTCACAGATGCCGTGAACTGAGGCACAGCGAGTAAGAACACTGTCCGAAGTCACACAGAGAAGGGATCTGAAACCAGCCAGCCTGCCTTCGGCACACACGCTCCTAGTCACTCTCCGTGCCCTCTGCTGACTGAGACAGCAATCACCACCTAACGCAGGAGGCTGAGAGCCAGGCAGGCCTCCTGGAAGGATCGGGGTTCTGGGCAGAGGCGGGGTGGCAGGAGAACAGAGCCGAGAGAGGAAGTGTCCTATGCAAGGAACTCTTGGGTGTTTGATGGGGAATGAGTGAAAAAAAGAGTACCCATGGATCTCAAACTATAGGACTCTGCTTTTTAAGAGCCAACCACAACTCTAGTCAGCATTCCATTATTTAAAAGGCAGTGGTTAAGAGCACAGGCTTTGCTGTCCCACAGACCTGGGTTCAGATTCTTATTACTTTCCTTGAGGGGCCTGCGTGATTGTGGACAAATCCCAAAGCCTCTCTGAACCTCACAGCTTTCTGACCTCAGCTTTTCTGAAAAAAGGTAGTGTCTTCCTCACTGAGTTGCTCAGGGAAGTAAATGAAGAAAGGACACGCAGAGCCCTGCAAAAAGGCGCTGAGACACAGTACGGGGTCTGGCACTGTAAGATGCACATGCCCGCCCTGCAGCTGACGGCCAAGGCTCGTCAGTAAACACATACATTATGGGAGGTTTCTGAGACTGCCGGGTGAAGTTAGAACGCCCACCTCAACCTCCCTGAGTTCTCCACACTAGGCTGTCTTAGGGCAGGCCTGCAACATGGGGCTGTGTTCTATATCACTGGCAGCACCCTGCTCACACCTGTCTAGGGTCTCCCTCCTCCAGCAGGGAATGCCCAGGGCCCTGCAGCACACTTCATCTTCACACCTCTGGAGTTAGGAGAGCCCAGCTAGTTGTCTCCGGGGCCATGACTTCCAGCCCTTCCATGAGGCTGCTGCTTCAGCTCCCTGGCTCATGAGGGTGGCAGTGCGCAGCTAGTATGAGGGAGATGCAGTGGCTCCAGGCAGCTGCCACATCCCCACTGACCCGGGTTGCCCAGGAACGGGAGCCCGGGTCACTGCGGAGCCGCAACCCCCCATTCTTGCTAAGCCCATCAGCATCAGACAGAGGCAAAGGGGAGAGGCGCTTCCATCTCTCCAATGTTCTCTCCCCTTATCTATGCTTTTCTTACCTTCTCTGTTTTGCTCTGGCGGCTAAATCCATATCTCCTGCAGGCCACAAAAAAGGGAAGTTCAATTACTATTCGAAAATCACACCAATGTGGTCAAATGCATTTTGGTTGGATTTTTATATGAAAAGCACCAAAGAAAATTTAAACCTTATGGTAACTGGAGAAAATGTCTTAAGTGCCAAACCACAGACATAGTCCACTGTTTTTGAATGAAGGGCCAGCCATTCTACTTGCCACGCGAACACTATGAACGGGGGCTCTAGGAGGGAACACAGTGCAATGTTCTTTTTTAAGTGCAGCCATTACTCCCTGAATCAGGAGCCGTATTTCAGGCCCAAAGTTTAAGCTAAAAGCCTTAAAACTTTCTGTATAAACAAATGCGAGTGTGTTTGCTCGGGGTAAGGATGCTCCCTAATGGTTCCATTCAGAACCTGGAGTCTGACCTATTTTTCATTCTCCAACGTCGCCCAAGCATGATGCCAACAATGTTACATGTTCACTTCAGGCAACCTTGAATTCAAGGAAACTCACAAAAGCACTTTAGTTTAAATTAGTTTATTTTTAGGTTCTTTTTTTTTTTTTTAAAGCAAGTATAGCAATGTGCAAACCATTCAACCTGAAACAGAAAGCATGATGCAAAACAGCACACCTCACTTACCTTCAAGCAGTTTCTAAAGAGATAAAGGTACATGCGGCCATTTAAGAAAAGCAAAGAAAGGATGCCTGCTCCGCCTTTGCTCAGGCTGGGCCTCACTGGCTGGGCTGGTGCACTGGCCTCCAGGCTCACTGCACTCCCACTCTTCCTCACTCCCTTTCTGGCTCCCCAGCAGCCTCATCTGCACCACGTCAATGGCAGGCCTCTTACCTCGGGGGCACCTTCGCTAGGGCTTCCCTTCTGCAGCTCTGCCTAGCAACCCCTTAGCCTCACCTTCTCACCTGCCATGTTCCCATGTGGACCCTGCCTGGCAGACCGCTGTGCACACACGGGCTGTTCTCCTGCTTTCCATTCACGCCCACACCTCTGCTCTCAAGCCCCCTCCTCTCTGAAGCATGGCCCACGAAGGACAGTCTGCCTGGTCCAATCCACCCCACCTCTGTCGTGCTCCGTCCCCCCGCCCCCCACCTCTGATGGCAAGCATGTCCAGCAGTCTGTGTGCCTGTCTGTACCCTCTTCCCGGAGGGCATGGGAGCTCCTTTTACATTTTGTATTTCCAGTGCACGCTGAACAAATAAACTGAACAGAAGTGGAAGAACATGCGGGAATCCAGAAGCTAAAGCATCACCTGGCCTTGGGGGAGGCTGTCATATAACTGGAGAGACCCCAGAGTTCCAGCTGGGCACAGTGTGCCCCTTCATTGGCACAAATGTACAGACAAGTGCAGCCGACTAAAGGTAAATTCAGAGTGTCCACACAGTTTCTGAAAGGCCCTGAGGCAGATTCTGCGCATTCTTTTCACAATGTCTGAGGCAACTCCCTATACTGCAGAGGTTGGGAAACAAAAGACTAGCTTTTCTTTTCTTTTCTTTTTTAAGCAGGCAGAGGGAGAGAGAGACTCTCAAGCTGGCTCCACATTGAGTGCGGAGCCCAAGACAGGGCTCGATCTCATAACCCTGAGATCATGACCTGCACCGAAATCATGAGTCAGACGCTTAGCGGACTGAGCCAGCCAGGAGCTCCCAGAAACTCTAGTTTCTACACTGGGGTGCACCCAGGGCTGTGAATGCTACCCTGAGCTCCAGGAATCAGGGGCGCTTCCCGGCCATGTGAATGAGCAGCAGCCAGCTGAGGAGAGAGGTATGCTGTGCTGTGTGGGTCACAGAGGTAACCTGGTTCTGGGGCCAGCAGCTGTGGCAGTGGCATCCTGATTCCGGCTGAAGTGGCGTGGTTTCTTTGTGAGCAGCCATGATGCTGGCATCCCAACCCCTTAGGCCACTAGCTAGCTTCCTCACGGTGGAGGCAGAAGCAGCATCCTTGCCCGGTTCTGATATGCTGCTTGGGCAGGGACCTCACCCAGCTTGGATCCCACCTCTCAAACGTTCCCAAGGATCCATGGAGTCAACCCCTTCTGCTGGAACTAGCTGGAGGGTTTGTGTTCTCACCCAACGATCACTGACCAATAGAGGATCTCACCACAGTTCCCCATGCCTAGAAGTAACCTTGCACCTTGGGTGTCCTTGGTCTAGTCTGTGGAGACCATTAGGGCAGACGACATACCCTCAGACAGAGAGGCCTCATCTAAGGAGCCAGAACTTTTTGGATTTTCCAAATAAAGCAGTAAGCAACTCAATGTGAGTGACTCAGTTCCTGCCTCTTCTACTCCTTCGTAAAGACAGAGGTTTTGGGAAGAAGCTTCTGACCGCCCAAAGGCCTGGGTTAGGCACCAGTGTGTTCATCCCAAGGGCTACAATAATTATATCTGATCCTACAAATCTGTCTATTGCACTCCTGGAAGGAGTACTTCACTCATTTTTTTTAAAATAGTTTTTTAAACTGAGATATGATTCGTATCACATAAAATTTACCATTTGAAACTATATACTTCAGTGGTTTTTAGCGGATTCACTATTTGTGCAACCATCACCACTATCTAATTCCAGAATAGTTCCTTCACTCCAGAAAGAAACTCCATAGCTATCAGAAGCTCATCTCAAATCCCCCTCTCCAGCCCCTGGCTACCATTAACTGATTTTCTGTCTTGAGGGATTCACCTGTTTTGGACATATCATATACACAGAATCTTGGGTGGCCTTCTGTGACTGGCTTCTTCACTCAGCATGGTTCAGACAGCTCCACTGACTTTTGTATCCCCAGCACCTAGAACAGTGCCTGGCACATAGTAGGTACTCAGTCAATGGATGCTGAATGAGTAGAGTCCAGCTGATTTTTCTAAAACTCTCCTTCTCCATGTGACATGGTGACAAGGCTTCCAGGACAAAGAGCTGTCCTCGGTTGCCTATTAATGCCTGCCTCATTACGTTCACTGGCCAAGATGTCTCTGGGAGACTTCCATGTTGTTTGAGCTTCACCAGGAGAACATGTATCCCTGTCTGGCCTAGCATCCCTCACAAAGAACAAGGGGATGCTTCACCTTCTTTCTGCTACAAGCATTTACTTCACTTTTATCTTTCACAGGTGTGCTGCTCTACCCTCCCAACTCCCTCTCCTCTTGCCCTGTCTGCCCTGCCCCTTCCTCACAAGGGCCAGTCTGAGATCGGTGCTGCCAGATGCTTTAATTTGTTCCCACCTTTCCCTGTGTTAGCTCTGAGCCACCAGCCCCACTGATGTCCTACCCTGTCAGGACCAACAGAACTCTGGCCTCTCACCGCCCACTTTACCTCCTCACTTCCTACACCTCACACTTGATCTTTAACATCAAGAACATCTTCTAGAACAGCATAGTCTAAAAAAAATGGAATGAGAGCCAAATAGATAACATTAAATTAGTAGGCTCACATATTCAAATTACTTTAAACTTAAACTTTTCCCAATAACTAAATCAAGAATGAGTCTTTAAATGTAACAATTAAAATTAAAATTCTGTTCTTGAGTCACACTGGTCAAACTTCAAGTGCTCAACAGCCACATATGGCTAATACTACAGCACTGGACATCACAGTTCTAGAAAACAAACTAACCTTCAAGAACAAGTGCTGCAGGGCAAATTAAGTCTGATCAAACTATCTGAAATCCTGAACAAAACAGGGGCATAAAAAAGCCCTGAACTGGGGGTGGGGGGAGGGATAGGGTGGCTGCATTATGGACATTGGGGAGGGTATGTGTTATGTGAGTGCTGTGAATTGTGTAAGCCTGATGATTCACAGACCTGTACCTCTGGGGCAAATAATACATTATATTTTAATAAAAATAATTTTAAAATACACACTAAACTGTAGGTGTTTAACAAGTGTAACTGGATGAGTTTTGACATACATATGTACGTCTGTGAACTTAGATTTCTTTTAACTCACGTACTGCTTTTATACATACAAAAAACCAAAACTCAACTAAATAAAGCTCCAGTGTTCCTAAAACACAACACAACAAAACAAAACGCAATGCCCTAAACAGTAAGGACTGTGGACCCCGTTCTCCGTTCATTCCACAAGCATGTACAAGATACCTTCCATGAGCACGTCACAGGCCTTGCCATCACAGAGGATACAAACAGGTTGGGAGAGTCATGTCATATTTCTTTACTAAGGAACAGAATGACTTCAAAGCAACTAAAATTAGGCCTCAAATAGTGTGGAAAAGGCTAATGCCAGGATTCTAATGGTTATGCTTCAAAATTCTACCTCCAGGTTGTTGGAGAGAGTCACAGGCCCAAGGTACAGTCACTTGCTGCTGTGACAGCAAACCGAGACAAAGTTTCAACCCCTCCAGGAGTGGAATTTCAAGTCAAACAATCTAGAATTTTTTGGACAGAGGTAATCTGTCATAAGGGCCCTCTCCATCCTCCAAAGGAAGATGAGGTAATCACCTAAAAAGACCCCTTTTCTCCCCCCTAAAGGAAGGTGACCTTGACTGAAACAATCCTTTGTTTTCTTTTGCTAGTAACTTCTTACCCTATCCTCCTTCCTATAAAAACCTACTGTTTTGTACAGCTCATGGGAGCTCATTTCTACTTGCTTCATAGGAGGCTGCTGGGTTCATGAATCACTTAATAAAGCCAATTAGATCTTCAAATGTACTTGGCTGAGACTTGGGCTTTAACAAAGTCAAATATACTGCACATAAAATGCATTTCCCCACGGCGGCAGTTCTACAGCGCGGGTAGGTGTTTTAATTTAGCTCCTAAAAGCTGACTGGACACATAAAAAACTGAAATAGTATAAACTTGCAATTTTGTTGAAGTCTAAAATCAAAACCGTGAGTCTTGTTTTTCCGATATCATAACACTTAAATCTATCCAAACACGAACAGGCATAACAGTCCTTAAGGCCTTCAGCATGGCTGACAGGACTCAAAGTCCAACTTCATTTCAGCAAATAAGTCAAAAAGGTGAAAGAAGCTGGAACACTGACCTCAAGGCCAGATGCACTGTGGGCCTAGGCTAATGAGTAACCTCAACCCCAAAGAGTTTCAGACCTTCTTACTCCAAGAGCCAAAATACTTGCCCTCTTATCAAGAGGTGAGATACAGAGGAAACCGAGGCATGGACAAGAGATGGGGGATGTGGATTCTGAGGTGGTGGGGATCAGCAATTCAGGGAGATGTTCACACCAAAGGGAGAGACAGGATGGAGGGTGAGTCCCAGGGCCAGTGGAGGCCCCGCCTTGCTTGACTGGGGAAGGGAAGGAGGAAGAGTGGTTTAAACCTCTCAGCAGGGGCTCGGGGGGGCTAGTGCTAGGGGTACAGAGTACAGGGACAAGGAGAACTAAAAGAAGAGGCACATTTGAATCTACAGGTCATATTTAAGGGCATTTGAGAACTGAAAACTGTTGCTACTGCTGACAGAGCTTAGCAGTTGACATTTACTGTTTTCTGCACAGGACAAACTACTCAGAATTCTTCACATGTGTATTATTATGTAATCCTCATTTAACAGGCAAGACCATATGTCTAGGGGACAGTACTGACCAAACCCTGAGGAGAAAGTCTGATGGCCAGAAAGGAGGAGAGGGCTTTCCCAAGAAGGGGGAATGAAATGCATACTTGCTGGAGCTTTAAGTTTTGTCCAATTTGTTCTGTCAGTTTTAATGACCACTCGCTTCTTGTTCAGTGTCAGACCAAACAATAAAGACTGGGCCTGTCTTCCTAAAACCAGAGCCAAACTTCCCCTGGAGGCTCAAACAATACTTGTAGCTAATGATAAGAGCACGTTATCAGGGTCCAACACACCTGAGTTCAAGTCCCAGTGTGAGGCTCTTATTAATTCTTAAGAGTAGTTAATAGTTGATGTTGGGCAGGTTATTTCTTAAATTTTCTGAGGCTATCTTGACCATTCTCAAAAAAAGAGAACTGAGGTGATTGAACCATCAGAAGGTCCTAAGTATCCACTTCCCCACCTCTCACAAACTCACCATTACCTCATCAGGAAAGCTAAAAAGAGAGAAAAATAACCTCTCTCCTAAAAAAAAAAAAAAAAAAAAAAAAAAAATCCTTCAGCAAACACCCACCCTAAGATCAGAACTCAGCAGAAGGTAGCCTGACCCCACCAACAGGAACCAAGATTGACATCGATACACTCTGCTCTTTCTTACGCTCCAAATTTGAGAGGAGTCACAAAAGAAAACCTGTGCATTGCTCCCTTCCCTAGAGAAAGCCCCACCAGGCTCTGGACCCAAACTGCACCAATCACTCCTGAGGATGGGCAGGGACATCCTGAAGTCACCCAGTAATCACATGACAATAATGACTGCCCTCTATGACACATGCCAAAGAGCCAGTTTAAAACTGAGAATCTTAAAAAAAAAAATAGTGAAATATTGTCAGCCTGGTCTCGGTAAGGCAGACAATTCACCAAATCTCTGACTCCTTTTCATCCCCAGGAGCATCTGAGTATTCCGTGACAATGCACAAAAAATGGAGGTATGAACAATACAAACTAAGAAAACCATAACACTCCCTGAATATTTTTGGGCTCTGGAACATGTGACACCCAGAGAGGTAGTCTCTCCACCGTGGCTCAACTGGGGCAGTATGGCCCCACCTGCCCACCTACATCCCAGGGCCCAGGACTCCAACCCATCCAGATGCTCAGGGCCCAATACTCAGAAGGGCCCTACGCTTGGTTGTCTTTGGGGTCATGAAATTCCTAATAATTAGTCATTGCTAGCAATTCTTAACAAGGGGCTCTGCATTTTCATTTTATCCTGGGCCCCACAAATTATGTAGATGGCTTGGTGGTGCCGGACTCGGAAAAGGAGTTCAATTCACAGCAGCAACTGGGGAGCTGCGAGGAGAAGACATCAGACCCGGCTAAGGGCCAGAACTCACACCTTCCTTCGAATGAAACACAATAGCTTTCACTCTTAGGAAGGAAGGACCTGATGCCACACAACTCCCTCCCAAAGAAAAAGGAAGAAAAAAGGTGGCGACTTTTTTGGGAAATGTTTTCCATATGAAAGAGAAGTATTTAAGCCAATGAAGCCGAACTTCTTTCTGGTTCTCTCTAGTGCCTCAGAGCGGGGAAGCCTTCAGATGCTCACACAGGGAGGTGCTGGGGTCAGAGCTGTTAGTTCCAGCCACCGGAGGAGGGCTGGGTTACTAGACAGGGCAACACACAGCAACCACTCTCAGCATAAAGAAAGGAAGCACAAGGAGACATACTCACATCAAGGAATCAGTTACCCTAAGTAGAAAATGCAGGATATCAGTGAGGGTTAATACCCAAGGTCAACCAAGAAATTCAATGAGAACAGCACTTTTTTATGTGCTTTTTAAGTAAAAAATAAGAAAAAAAGATAACTGGTATCTTAAAAAAAATTACAAAGGTTATTAAGAAATGACAAAATACTTCTAAATTCTTCATCTTCCTGCTCAGGAAAATCCCGCACGGGAAATCAAAATTACTACCCTAACACTTAAAACTACTGTTAACTGCTTTCGATTCTGTAGTTTACCTGAAGATTTTAACCAATGGCAGGAATACGAAGGGCAGACTACCGCTGGCCTCAGCGAGTACCCCAGACACCCCAAGTCCCCAGGAGGGCAGGGCTAGGGCCCACAGCATACACACATTTACCAAGGGGAACCGCAAAACCCAGGCCTCCCCCACCCTTGGGAACGCTACCCACAGAAATGTGTGCAAGTCAACCCCGGAGAGGAAAGTCTCCGTTGACGGAAAGCTTGGGCGAGAAACAGTAAGTTCAATCAGGTAAAAACCAAAAAACACAACCAAATTAATCTCAGTGAAGCAACCTAAATTAGCTTTTCTTTTCAAAGGCTTTGTAAAACAGACACTTCAGCCTGGGTCCCCTTCGTTACCTGCCATATTCCAAAAGTGTGGCATGGACTCGGGATTCTTCATCGAGCAGCTCTTCTGCTCCCTGCTGGCGTTTGTATTTCCGACGGGGCTTGTAAACATCCTAAGAAGTGGATGAGACAGACGGCTTACTGAGTGTGAGAACGCTCCCTTTCTGAACTGCCTGCTGGTGTAACAGTGGGCACTCAGGGCGGCCGCCTCAAGGAGGTCGCTCCTTGGACATTCATACAGTTAGTAAATATTTCCACTCAAGATACTGCTTGTCAACTTTAACTTGGTGTTTCTTTTTTCTTTTTCTTTTTTTTTTTTTTAAGATTTATTCATTTATTTTTAGAGAGAGGGAGAGAGCGAGTGTGGCAGAGGGAGACAGAGAGCATCCCCAAGGAGGCTCCCCACTGAGCAGGGAGCCTGACACGGGGCTCAATCCCATGACCCTGAGATCGTGTCCTGAGCAGAAACCAAGAGCTGGACACTCAACTGACTGAGCCACCCAGGCGCCCCCTTGGTGTTTCTTCTGTACTTTGGCATTTTAATATTTTTTGTGGTCAAACTTATCAGTCGTTTTATATCTTAGTTATTACCAGGAATTGTTACAAAAAAAAATAAAAAACAAAACAAACAAACAAACTTCTTGTCTGTTACTTGTACAGGTTATACTTAGCTTTTTATTCTATTAAGAAACTTTTTTCCCTGAATAGAAAATTAAGAATCCCAACATCATCAATAGTCTAGCCTTTACTTGATCTGAAATGGCATACGTGTAAGTAACATGTACCAATGTTACCCTCTTCAATTCCTCTTGCTTTGTGAACCTTTATCCTGTCTCCACTGTTCATTTTCAAATTTCCTGGCTATTGTAAGCATTCTCTCTTTCAAATGAATTCTAGTATCAACTTGTCAGGTTCATAATAAGTAACTGCTGAGTTTTGATTAGAATCATACCAAATTTACAGATTATTTTGGAAAGAACTGGCATATTTATAATATTGAATCTTGCCCTGGGAAGCAAGGCTTAATTTTCTATTCAGATTTTATTCCATAAAATGTTACCAGAAAAAAATACAAACTTTCTAGTCACTGCATATCCAGACCTTTCCACCACCCAGAGCCACAAACCAGTTAAGCGACCAGTTTAACCGGTTAAAAAATTCTGGTGTATAGCTTAACCCAGAATCCTTAAAAAAAAAAAAAAAAAGCTTAAATGGTAAAGGAGATTTCAATTCTTAGACTTTAACAGCAGAAAAGAAGGACAGCTACAAAACCTTCAGCGATAACAACTTTTTTACAAAAGTATTGGGCTAAGGTTTATCCCAAAAAAGGTGTATAGAAACACAGATGCTCTATCAATTTTCACTGACTTTTTAAATTACTAGAATGTAATTTAATTATAAATGTAGAACAAACATAGATCTATTTTGTATAGGACAAATTCTGAAAGTATATATATATATATATATATATATATATTTCTTGAACAAAGTACATGGCGTGTAGTAGGTGCTCAATTAATGTAGTTCTTCACTCCCAGATGACCTGACTTAGCATTCTGCCCCAAATTAATGTCTTCCTTGAGTGTCAAGCTGGCAGTCAAATAGTATCTTAGGAAAATGTGCTCAGGGCTCTGGGTGCAAGTAGGCAAATATTTATGCAAGGAAGGTATTCCAGTTGTTCGTCCCTGATCTTTTCTTCTCCACGACCAGAGTTCATCACAACTAGCCTCTACCTGGACATCACGAGGACAAGCACTACTGTCAGGTTTCTTCAGAGAGTGGTATTTTTATTCCAAGTAGAACTGTACCTCCCTTGACAATTCTTAACTTTAGTATTTTACTGTTTATTACAAAAAGTTTCAAACATACAGAAAAACATCCTTTTGTAACACATACCATATAATTTTAACAATTTTGTAAAAAAAAAAAAAAAAAAAAAAGGAATGGAATAGGGTCTGGGATGACGCTGGAGTGTTCTTGTAACTTGCTGCCAGAAATAATTCCTAGTTTGCTGCTGGTGCCTACATGAATAGGAAGCTATAAATAATGTAAAACAGATTCATGGGGAAATGCAACACATAACGAATCCACATGACGTCAGTTACTGAATATGATTTAATTCTCGCTGAGCTCTACTATTACAGCAGTACTATATAATTGAGCTTAACTGCTATCTTCCTTAGTTACCACTGATAGAGTCAATGAGCTAAGACAGGAAATTGGATTCTTCTAAAAAAAGGACTGACTCCAAAACAATAGCATACTGAAACCAACAGCTACAAGGACCTTTTATTCTGGGAAACAGTGACAATGCTGGCCTTTGTGTAATTATTCCTTATACTTGAAAACGCCTCATATACATCTCACCTTTGCATTTATTTATTTATTTATTTGACAGACAGAGATCACAAGTAGGCAGAGAGGCAGGCAGGGGGGTGGGGAGTAGGCTCTCCTCAGAGCAGAGAGCCCGATGCGGGGCTCGATCTCAGGACCCTGGGATCATGACCTCAGCTGAAGGCAGAGGCTTTAACCCACTGAGCCATCCAGGTGCCCCTCATCTTTGCATTTCATAACTGTTCCCAGAGGTAGAAACAAGGCAGATGCTTTTACCCCCATTTTATTACTTAAGAAGCAGAGACTAAATAATTTGTCCAAGATCTCTAAAATAGTATTAGACCTGGTCCTAGGTCCCCTGACTGCTAGTCCCAGGGTTCTTCTAATACACTCACTTGCTTCTGGTGGGCATTCCCGCCACCCTCCGGTGATCTCAAATGAGTCCTCTCACAAGACCACCGTATACCCAAGGCTGCCATATGGATCATTACAATGGTTGCTTAAGTAACAAGGACCTAAATGTCAGAGGTTTTCAGGCCAACTTAAAAAACTATTGCTAAGTCACCCTTTAAAGCAACAGGAGTCAGCACTGATGTCTAGTCTGGGGTATGCCATTAACTAGCTCTGTGACCTTGGGAATTCCCTTCAATGGGCCTGTTCCATTACCTGTAAAACCAGGGCTAGACTAATAGTCCTTGAATAGGCTCTTGTTCTCTGTACTGAAGGACATATGAGCAGGGTGAACATACTAAAGTGACTCTTTAGTAAAGCAGAGCTCTGGCACTGTGAGAGTCACAGATTTCTACCTTATGGGTCTGGCTACAAGACACTGGTTAGAAGAATTCCTGAGTCACATTTCAAACGGCAGGGAAGGGAGGTGGAAAGTGGAAGAGCACAACACTGGGGCAGGGTCTGTAGCACAGACCAGTCACTATTACGGAGGGTTTCTCCTTTCTGAAATAATGAGCAGGCAGGGAGATAGCCACCACCAACTTGGCCTTCTCTGGTTAAGAGCTCCAGTGCGCCAGGCCACACGTGGGTCAGCAGGAACTGACATTCCCCTGACTGGCCTCCGCTGACCTTGACACATTTCTCAGGGCTCAACTCTCAGAGACACACCTCAGCCCAGGTACCCTACAAACTAAGTCTGCTTCACCTAACAGGGCTCCACAGACATCTCCACCATCAAGACCAGTGTCCTGAAAGATCCTGTAGGAAAAAGTTATTATATCTGGGACAAATACATTTGTTTTTTTCTTCCTTCCATTCTCACACTAATAAAACAACAAAGGAAACAAAGCCCGTAGGTACTAAGTAAAGGAAATGGGAGATCGATGGATGGCGACCATTTCTGGAGAGAGGAACATGTCTGCAGGGAGGAAAGTTAGCTGGGGAGGGAGAGTTTTCTCCAGACTTTGTTCCCTTTTCTCTTCTCTTTCACATGAGCTCTGCTCTGCTCCTTCAGGACCAGCACACATCCCACCGCAGGGCTCCAGTGTAATTTGCTGGGTAAGACGAAGTTCACTGTATTAAATAGAGGGGCCGGAGTTGGCTTCTGCACTTCGGTTCTTAGGTTTATTTCCTCACAGTGGGCTGAAACCTACTGGCTCAAAAGCATGCCAAGGCCAAACTCCAATTTTTATACATCCAGTTATTTCAAATGTGGCCCAAATAGGCAGATTGTTAGCCACTGACAGCCTGTTTGTGTCATATACTTTATACAACTGCATGTCCTGACCACTGATAGGGTAAGCACTGGGACTGGAAAGACCCAAAACTGCTGCTGCAAATCTCCTTCGGCAATCTCTGACTACACAATCTCTGTGCTGTTGCTTTGTGACATTGCCGAGGCACCTGGACAATCTCCAGGAACCCCAGGGGGTTCCCTTGCTCCCCTCCCATTCAGGATGCAGCCCTGACGCCTAGAACTCTGGATGGTGGCTTGCTGTGAGAGACTGACTGCCCCATCCTACAAGTTCACCTGTCAAAGCATCACCCCAGTATAGCTTCTGTGCGCTGCTGCCCCCTCGTGGTCGTATCTTTTTCCTTGAAGAGACCCCAAATTCCCTTGATTCCCTTGATTCACTGCTTTGACCTCACCTCCTACAGTGTGATCGGGCACATGGTGAGTGTGCAACTAACATTACTGAATGCATACGTGCACAGATAAGCTTTTAGTCCTAACCCCGTTTACCTTACTACCTGCCTGATTTGGGGCAAGTTACTTTAACCTCTGTGATTCTCCATCTATAAAAAAGATATAAGTACGGTTATTATGAGGATTATTCCATAGTATCTGACACACAGCAAGAGCTAAGTTAGATAATATATATCTAAGCTAAGATATATATAGATATACATAGATATAAATATATCTATGTATGTATATCTAAGATAGCTATACATATTTTTTTTTTTTTTTGTGGGGGTAAGGGGCAGAGGAGAGGGAGAGAAGAAATCTCTGACCAACATCAAGAGTTGGAAACTTAACCAACTGAGCCCAAGAGATCTGTTTTTAATATAGTATTATTGATAAAATATACTAACATTTTTTTATGTATGCAGCCACATCTGTATTTTATGTACTGAATGAAAAGGCCTTCCTTATAGCATTTCTGCAGTAATAATTTCAAATGTCATGGTCTCCTAGGTGATCCCATCAGTTCCGCAAAGCATTTTCTTCAACTAAACTGGAAGTTCTAAGGGTCCTTTCCCCTCTTCTATTCTTACACAAAATTCTAAATATTACCAAAAAGTGTTCAATGAATAGTAAGCGATTACTTTTTGGAGCTTTGGGTAAAATTTCACAGGTACTCTTTACTCCAGGATAACCGGGAGTAACAGACCTCACTGCACAGAACAGACCCATGAGATATATGAAGGCTGACGGCTGAGACAAAGAGGAAGGAAGCTGTACAACAGGTTAAGTGAGACAAATGAGCAACTATGTGATGACACGAAAAGGAGAAGGTGGTAAGGGGGGACCCGTCCTGGGTGGCCAGAGTTCTGATTTCTTACGTGCTTTGAAAATACACCTCCCATCGGCAGGACTTCTACAAAGCAGCTAGCTACTCTGTTAAAAAAAAGGTATGGAGAAGCCAAGAAGTAACACATTTCAAGAAGAAAGCCGAAGTAGTGGGAATAATCCCCAAGAGGAAGAAAAATGAGGCCAAGACAAAGAGAGAAAACCTCAAAGTGATGAGTGCAGAAATTCAAGTTCACAGCAGTCTTTCTGCCTGGCAATCTGCCAAGAGGTACTAACAGCCTTAGGCATAACCTCTGACCCAAATCCATTTCATCCAATATTTCCTAAGTAAATAAAGATAAAAGGAAAAACTTAGCTATGAGAATATCCTACATAGTGGCCAAAAGAAAAAATAAGATACAAAGTAAGCTAGTTAAATTAATACCACATAATGAATAATCTATAGCCAGTAAAAAAAGGCTATGGGGGAAAGACAGTCTCAATTACACTGCTGAGCAAAAACCAAAACAGAATATACAATATAATGCCATTTTTAGGGATCTCTACTTCTTTGTATTGATATCCCTAACTCTGTATTTCCTACTTGGAATATATACCAGTAATTATCCCTGGCTGGTGACATCATGGTGACTTAGTCTTTGTAATTTTTCCCCATTTTTTCATCTTTTGTTATTATTACTAAGTTACTAGTACCAAATAAATATAGGCTTTTTTAAAACAAAAAATCATGCACCAAAAAATGGCTGGGCTACATAACCAAGGACAAATGTAAAAGACTGGAACAGTCTTGTAAGGATAAGTATAAGCTAAATATTTTACTTTTTTTTAAAGATTTTATTTATTTATTTG
This sequence comes from Lutra lutra, assembly GCF_902655055.1. Classification (NCBI taxonomy): domain Eukaryota; kingdom Metazoa; phylum Chordata; class Mammalia; order Carnivora; family Mustelidae; genus Lutra; species Lutra lutra. The sequence continues at coordinate 103,406,828 of NC_062280.1, forward strand.
ACAGACAGAGATCACAAGCAGGCAGAGAGGCAGGCAGAGAGAGGAGGAAGCAGGCTCCCTGCTGGGCAGAGAGCCCGATGCGGGGCTCGATCCCAGGACCCTGGGATCATGACCTGAGCCGAAGGCAGAGGCTTAACCCACTGAGCCACCCAGGCGCCACAAGAATAAGCTAAATATTTTTTAAAAAAATTAAAAGGTTTAATATTTATTTTTTAAGAAGAGGTTATACCTAAGTAAGAATAAGTAAAAGCCTGCTGGTTGAGGTGCAATGGTATTATGTTCATAGATGAAGAAAGACAACACTATAGTTTCCACTTGGCAGACATTCTCTAGCCGGACAAAGGGTTTTCCAGTAGGAAAGTCACAGAAAATGATCCCGCAGGGGACTGAAGAGGTGGCAGGAGAGCACCTTGCCGCTCTAGATGCCTCCGAATCTCTGGGACCGAGATAAGCAACGTCTCAGAGCCTGACATAAGCCAGGAAAGTTGCCGTAAGTTGGTGCCAGGAGTGCGTGGGAAATCAGAGTCCAGGCAAAGAGAGGAAATGGGAGGAGCACCACACCTGTCATGTTTGAGATCTGATGTAAAATCAAAATCTGGCTGCTTCTTCCTATCCTGCAAATATGGAGGGAATCTGTTAACCATTCTGGCTTCAAGCTTCTGATTTATAAAACAGAAATAATAATATGTAACTCGCTGAATGTTGGGGAGGAGCTAACGAGAGGATGCTTGGGAAAGGCCTAATGAGGTGCCAAACACATAAAAGGCCCTCAATCAGTATGTGGCAGCTACAGATGTATGTTTTAGAAGGCTAGGTCTGGAAATTAGGCACCTATTGTGGGACCTTATTTGAATCCGTAAGTTACCATTCACAATTTAAGTTTGGGATTCTAGATTCATCAGTAAGGAGCAGGTAAGAAACACTGAGGAGGTATGTGAAGGGCAGACCTGGGAAAAGGGTAGAAGGAGAGGGAAACAGCCTTCAGTTTAGTAACAAATCAGTTACTATTTTTCATGACAAATGTAGTTAGGAGGAATCCTTAATAGCTTTCAAAGACACTACATTGGTAAGTTTAAAAAAACACAATTATATTCAAAGTAGGACTCCAGCTCAGTATAAAAATGCACATTAAAAACGTGGAAGAGGGTGCCTGGGTGGCTCAGTTGGTTACATGTCTGCCTTCAGCTCCCATGATGATCCCGGGTCCCTGCTTAGCCGGGGGAGTCCGCTTCTCTCCTGCCTACTCTGCCTGCCACTTCCCCTGCTTGTGCTCTCTTTCTCTGACAAATAAATAAAATCTTAAAAAAAAAAAGGAAGAAATATATCCAAGCATCAAAAAAAGCTGCTTCTGTGCTGTGACATTAAGGCTGATTCTGTTCCTCTGTATCTATCAACCTTAAAAAAAAACCCAAAAAACTTAAAGGATGTCTAAACAGAACAACTATTTTATGACCAGGGGAAAACAATTACTCTGAAGTCATATCATGTCCTGCTGTTATTATTATCTGATACTGCCACCATATCAGCCAATAGTGTCTGGCTTCAGAGTGTAACTGTCTTCAAAGTTTTCTACTCCTTCCATTTCCAAAATGGAATTGTGAAAAGAAAGAAATTACAACTCTAAAGTGACAAAGATTTTTCTTGTTTTAAATGAGCACTTCACGTCATCGAATGATTCTTACTCTTTTTAGAGTGATCACCTTGGAAGACCACATATTTACTCTTAAAGTAGGGGGAAATGCAAAATAACCGGGCACATTATTTTTGGAAGGAAGCGAACTTGACCCTTCATTCCCAGCTGTTCCGGTAGGAAGGCTGGGGCTGGGTGGGGTGTGTGCCGGCGATAAGGTTCTGCTGGGCTGGCCCAGAAAGGTTTGAAAAGCTCTCTGCTGCCCCTTGCACCCGGGGTAGTGGGCGCGTTTGAGTGCAGACTCCACAGTTAAGATCCACTGTGTGGGTGGCCAAGGCCATCCCAGTTTGTCACACAAAACTCAGGAGCTGCTCTGCCTCTCCAGAGCCATCATAGGGTGCTAACCTCAATTTGCCAGCTCCAGTTCAAAGGAGCTCTTCAAAGTTGACACCTGCCACTGGCACAAATGAGGAAAGGCTTTGGATCTGGAAAATTCCTCCCAGAAAACTGGAACCAAGAAAAACATAGGGCAGCGGCTGTGGCATTTTCTACCCATGAATGCCAGCGTCCAGGTATGGACACTGAGGTAGGCAAGGCCTCCCTCACACACCTACTTCAGGTTAGCACCTGGGCAATCCCAGGAGGGACTGGGCAAGGGTTTTGGGATTTGAATCACGGGGCTATTTGGAGGTTATGAACCTATGTCCTTCTCTCACAGAGGGGCAGAGTAACTTACTGAAAGGTCAACAACTGTCTTGATGGCCTTTTCTTTTCTCTTTGTGAAGTCATCATCCTGCAAGACAAAACACAGGGATCAAACAAATGGTATGTGAAGACTGAAACGCAACAGGACTTCTCAGAAACCTATCTTACAAACTGATTTCTCATCACAGCTTTGCCTGCCGGAGCTTCCACCTTCTAACAAAGTGGACGATAACGTTCACGGGAAGAAGCCAGGGCCTCTGCAGATGGCTCCAGAACAGGTCCCATGGTGGTAAGAAAGAGGGGGACCACGGAGTGTAGTGCTGAAGCCAAGTGTTCTCATTCAAACCCTGATGAGCTCTGACACCCACGGCAAGCGACCCAGTCTCCAAGCCTCAGTCTCACCATCTGTTAACAGGGACCCCACCACCTACGTCAAGGAGTGGCTATGAAGCTTAAAGAGAAGGCAAGTGATGGGCTGGGACTGAGTAGTAAGGACTCAATAGCTATGTGTTATTATCGCAGTGGGGGAGGTTACTATTAAACTGGTACTATAGGAATGCCCTAGACAATGACCTAGGTGGTCTCTTGAAAAGCTTTATACAATCATTAAAAAAATACACTCATGTTCTTATAATTTAATAAGAGTTCTGACTCAAGTACTAAAATTGAAAGAAAAGGACAAGACTGCAGAGCTTTACACCAGTGCCCATTTAAAGAGGCAGTTCTAACGAGCCAGAAGGCCTGCTGTCAATGCTGGCCAGGCGGGGGCACAGACATCCCGCAGACGGGTCTGAGTTTACTCCACTCCTCCCTGGGGAGTCTCTAAGTGTACGCTCATGTACACTGGACGACAAAAGAAAAGGAGAATACTGACCTCGGGGAGACTGTAGGTTTTCTGGAACTGGGATATGGAGTAGGAGCGGATGTAGTCCCCCATTTCTTCCTTGGTTTCTATAGCTCGCTTCACCAGCCACTGGGAAAGAAAGGTGGGAAATGTGAGGTTTGGGATGAACCATCACTGTGGTAAAGGCCGATTCAGAGACGGTACAATCCATGAACCCAAATCACTTGAACCCAATATCTGAACTGGCTGAGTGATGAGAAACTGTCTACACCTACTGTCCTATGTGAAAAGCAGCCCGTTGGGCGTCCGAGAGGCTGAGATCCACTGGGATCAAGAGCAGAGCCGCTGTGCAGGAGGCTTAAAGCCTCACGTCGGATGCTCAGGCCTCAGTTTCCCTCTGTGTAGAGGTGAGAATATATCATTTCTTTCACCTCACAGAGCCACTGTGGGAGGACATGAAATCCTAAGCACTAGAATGTTCTGTAAATGCCTGAAGCACAACATGAATATAGTCACACAGCCCCCTGGTTCTAGTGGCAGATCTGAACATCACTCTTTCTTGTGCTGCCGGAGCCACAGACCAGAGAGAGGGAAGAGAGCCTCAGAGAACGTCTAGTACGATCCTTTGTTTCACTGACTGCAACGACCTCCCAAAAATTCAGATTTGAGGACAGCCTTGTTGAGTACACAGCCCTAGGCTTCAAGGGAGCGAGACACTCACAGCATTTGTTCTTTTTTTTTTTTTTTTTTTTTTTTTTTAAGATTTTTATTTATTTATTTGAGAGAGAGAGAGCATGAGAGGGCAGAAGGTCAGAGGGAGAAGCAGACTCCCCATGGGGCTGGGAGGCCGATGCGGGACTCGATTCCGGAACTCCAGGATCATGACCTGAACCGAAGACAGTTGCCCAAACAACTGAGCCACCCAGGCGCCCCAGCATTTGCTGTCTTAATCCACACAATATCATGCCAGCCACGCGGTCCAGAACCTGAGGCTCAGAGACTGCGTGATCTGTCCATTGCTCCGCAGGTAGCAAGCACAAGGCTGCGAGTCTCAGAGTCTCTCCCACACCGTTAGACTGGACATACAGGTTTTATTTGTTTTCTAGCTGTACTGGGCTGATATGCAGAAGTAGCTATTCTTCATTGCTCCCCACTTAAAGCTCCAGTTAGTGACAACACACAGAGACACACCCCCAGGACCTGTGGAAGACGCAGGTCCTGAGAGTAAGAATGTGGATACAGAAACACAGCCTCAGCCTCTCCTCCCTGGCTCTTCATGCAATCCCTTTATAACGAAAGAGCATCATGGATGGGGATGCCATCTGTCTGACTCACCATGCTCTGTCCAGACAGCTAGTACATCTCGAAAGTAGTATATGGACAGTAGCTGTATTTCTCCATGAGCGCAGCATACTTGGCAAGCCTTAGCTACTAAGGAAAGCAGACACATGGCATACTGCATGGTGCTCCTACAGGGATGGACGGGATGCTTGCTCATAGAGGACAGCCAACTCAAGTAAAGGACATGTTCAGGAAATTGCTGCCCAAGATGGGGATGGCTGCAAAGAACTCTAGGAGGAATATTTCTTTATTGTTAGTTTCATTTGTTTCCATCACTCCACTCACCCCACCTCCAAACAAGGACCTCAGGCACTAAAACCCAGAAGCCAGGACAAAAGATTGGACAGTATTTAGAGATTCCGTAGCCCCTCTCCCACACCTCACCCAGCATCACAGCCTAAGACAACTAAGGAGGCTGACTCCCTGCTCAACTCAACTTCTCTCTACTTTTCTTTGGATTGGCAGATGCAGCTTCTGGACTCTCAAAGTTGTTTCTTTTTCAGATGTTCCTTCGTTAGATCTACACTGACTTTTTACTTGGCTGGATCCTGGTGAGTGTGATGCGATAAGGAAGGTAAGAAGTCTTAGGATTCAGAGAATTGGTCACCATTTTGGAGGTCCTAGAGTGAAGGGCTTTGGAGGGAACCTCTTAGAAAGCCGAGCTCTGCTGCGGGCCCCCAGCATTCAAGCAAAGTACCTACCCTCACAGGATTCCCATGTCCGGCATGGAAGGAAAAGATAGGACCTAGAGGGGCGCCTGGGTGGCTCAGTGGGTTAAAGCCTCTGCCTTCGGCTCAGGTCATGGTCCCAGGGTCCTGGGATCGAGCCCCACATCGGGCTCTCTGCTCTGCATGGGGCCTGCTTCCTCCTCTCTCCCTGCCTGCCTCTCTGCCTACTTGTGATCTCTCTCTGTCAAATAAATAAATAAAATCTTTAAAAAAAAAAAAAAAAGATAGGACCTAGAACTACTGGGGCTGGAAGTTAGACCCATTCTTCTCGGGGCTGGCATTCAGAGTGTTCCTAGTGCTTAACAGTGTGAGCACAGGTGATGAGCATCTAGAGGTACACAAGACAGCTAGCTTGATGACTGCTCTTTACTGGTCTCCAGCAAAATGGGCAAAATCTACAAGTATGTGGTTAGTTTTTCATAATACTTTCATAGTATTCCATTTAAGGGACTAGCCTTTATTCTGAGATTGGGGGTTAAAAGGCCTTTCTTTTAGGAAATGACAGAGAAAGACAGTTGTTATAATTTCTTTATTGAAGTATAACTGAAATACAGTGTTATATTAGTTTCAGGTGTACAACATAGTGATTCGACAATTCTATGCATTACTCAGTGCTCACCACAATAAATGTAGTCACCATCTGTCACCACACAATGTTATTACGATAGTATTGACTATATTCCCTAGGCTGTACTTTTCATATCTGGGACTTATTTATTCAATAACTGTAAGTTTGTACCTCTTTACTATTCCCTTCACCTATTTTGTTCAACCCCCACCTACCTCCCCTCAGGCATCCACCAGTCTGTTTTCTGTATTTAAGAGTGTTTGTTTTGATAGTTGTTACTCTTAAAGATTTCTTGCCTGGCAAGATACAGGTGGCAACCATAGATCAGTCTCCATTTTTGCTTTAAAATTTTACAGATGCATGTAATTAAGATATCTGGTAACTATTAATGTTGGTTTTCACACCCAGACAGGAGGCCCTCCAGCATTCCACGTACAGCACAGAACATTCAGATGGGGGTGCCTGGGTGGCTCAGTGGGTTAAAGCCTCTGCCTTCGGCTCGGCCTTCGGCTCGGGTCGTGATCCCAGGGTCCTGGGATCGAGCCCTGCATCGGGCTCTCTGCTCAGCAGGGAGCCTGGTTTCCCCGCCTCTGCCTCTCTGCCTACTTGTGATCTCTGTATGTCAAGTAAATAAATAAAATCTTAAAAAAAAAAAAAAAAAAGAACATTCAGATATTCTAAAAGCCCAAACTAGCGACAGAAGATCACTTCCCTTTCATCACCTTCTCCTACCTGGACCAGATGTTTTGCACTCAAAGTTCTACTTTAGGGCTGAGTAAGGTCGAATCACTAGAGATTCAGGCTTTGGGGGAAAAGCCAACAACTTCACAGCATGGTGGTGGTGGAAGTTCAGTGATAATCAACTAAGGGTCTCTACTTCCTGTTTTCACAAAAAGGACCATGTACCATTCATTCCTGCTGCATCAGAGGGAGAAAGTCCAACCAAGCCAATGAATCAAATTCTGAGTTAAAGCCTTAGCTTCCAATTTACAGACTTCATGGGATTTGACTGAAAGTGTATTGCAGCAGAAGTTCCCAAACATAGTAACAAAACCAGAAACGACTGTGGAACACTTACAAAGCACTTACTAAAACATGCTGGTTCCTCAGCTGAGTGCTAGCTACATATTAATGTACTTAATTCTCATCCTGTCAGACAGATACTGTTACTGTTTCTATTTAACAGATGCAAAGTTAAGTCATTTGCCCAAGGTCATGCAGCTAAATGGCAAAGCCAAGATCTGAACCCAAGAAGTCTCCAGTCTAATAATAATATCTTAACTAAGATATTAACTAATAATAATAATCTTACTACAGGACTGGAAGACTCTTCAAGCAGGGGCTGCATGAATGGCAGAGTGGGAACAGTACAAGGTCCAGTGACAAGGAGTTCAGATGGGAATCTTGCTTGTCTGCACACCAGTTCTCTGCCCTTGAGCAAATCAGTTTTTGCTCATACTCATACAGATACTCTCTGTATCTCCTTGCCTCAGACATAATGACTGGGATTATAATAGGTGCTTCAAAGAACTCTATAAGGATCAAAGCGCTGTTCACACAGCAGGCCCTATGCGTCTCCTCTTTTCACAGTGCCCCGAGGAGGCTGAGACACCAGACTGCAAGGATGTAGGGGGTTGTACAGCGTGAGCCACTTAATCACAGAGCCTTGGGAAACAGCCAGGGTGGAAACTAGCTCCCATTAGACATCCAGTCATCAAATAAAGACTAACTGCCGACACGGTGCCAGACATTCCATGAGGTGCTGGAGACACTACAGTGAGCAAGGCAGCTAGCTATGGTGCCTGCCCCCAAGAAGCTCATGGTCTGATAGGAGGGGCAGAAATTGTTACAAACTATAGCAAGGAAGATTCCTACGAAGGAAAGGAATATGGCCAGGAGGAGTGGATACAGCAAAGGAGGCTGTTCTAGATTAGGAGGGGGTCAATGGAAGCTTTCTTGAGGAGGTTTGGTAGAACTGAAATCTGAAAGATGAATATGGATTAAGTAGAAAATGAGAAGAACCTTGCAGCCTGAGGGAAAGGCCCTGCGACAGGAGGAAGCATAATAATATGTATGAGAAAATCGGAAAGAAAGTGAGAGAAGCTAGAACAGAAAGAACAAAGAAGAGCACAGAATAAGGTCAGGCTCGACAGGTGAGACAGGTCCAGGGTACGGGGTGCTATGGAGTTCTATCTTTACCAAAAGGGCAATGAAAACCAGTTAATGGGAACATTCAAAGATCACAACAGAGGACGGTGAAACCAGAGTGGAAGGGATGGAGTACTGTCTCCTGAGGATGCCGTCAGGGAGCATCACCCTGCCGGGCTCCACCAATTCCACACCACACCCATGAGGTCCAGGATCTAGGCCAGGAGGCCTGACAGCCAGACCCGCTGTGGGGATTCTGAGGTGCAGAGGACAAGAAACCATGAAGAGGCTCTCACCTGGACAACAGGAAATATGTGAATAAAATCCATGCCCTGGATCTGGTGGGGCTCCAGCTGGTGTGGACACTTCATCCTTGGCAGGACTGAGACGATTTTTTCGGATAGTGCTCTGTTTGGAAAAAACCAGCAAAGAGTGAGAACACACTAAGTGGCCCTTAGGACATCTCTCAAGTCTGGGCGGCATTCCAGAAGAATCTGGGGCTTCTCAGCGCCAGACCATGACTAAGCTTCTCCTGGCTGCCTGCAAAACAAGAAAAATAAGCACAATTTAGATGTGTGTGTATGCATGTGGCTGAGGCCACAATACTGCTTTCAGGCTTTATTCCAGAATGTTTTTCTCCCTATCTTTTTTATATTAAACCACACCGTTTCTTTTTTTTTTTTTTAATTTTATTTATTTATTTGACAGACAGAGATCACAAGCAGGCAGAGAGACAGGCAGAGAGAAAGGAAGGGAAGCAGGCTCCCGGCCAAGCAAAGAGCCCGATGTGGGGTTCGATCCCAGGACCCTGGGATCATGACCTGAGCCGAAGGCAAAGGCTTTAACCCACTGAGCCACCCAGGCGCCCCTTAAACCACACCGTTTCTTTATGAAATTGTGGTGATGTCTGAGGTAGTAATTATTACTGAACATCCTTACATGGTAAAATAGAAAGTTTTCAGTGCCCCATGTTCTTTTACATTTCGTTTTACTGACCTACTTTTTCCAAAGATCTGGGAACCACTAGGTTACATATTAAAAAAATGGTTCTAAATATCATTCAGGCAACAAATATTACCAGGCCCTGTGCTGGGTGCCCAGAATATTAGGACAAAACATAGGGCCCTATACTGAAAAAAAAATTTTTGGAGTTTTTCACTATTGCATGAAAGTGTTTTTAAAATAAAAAGATAGCCTTTCTTTTTTTTAATACTTTAAAATTAATCCTAGATTTGGGGAAACCATGTCCTTGTTCTTTTTGTCCAGGGAGCAGAATTTTTCTGCTTCTCATGGGGGGCACTCTGATCTCTCTCCAACACCTTGCTTCAATCCTAGAAAACATCAGGGAGTAGGGAGGGGAAGAACGGGGCTCCCTGAGATCCCAGAGCATCCTTTTAGCTCCGTCAGGAGGCCAACATCCTCCCCTTGCTCCCACCTGGACCGGGGTGGGGCACTTTTACGCTGGAGTGATAGAGCAATCTACGGGCGGCAAGTCCACACCATGGCAGACTTCAGTTTCCTTCTCTAATCAGCTGATACTTGATCTCTAGATGTCGGGTTCTTGTTTCTTACATCCTAATTGGATCAGATTCAAGAGGAGAGAGCAGAGGTTTTTTAGTGGATCTGCCTTGAGAAACAGTCACAAGGCATGTCCTTGTGGGGCCATATGGAGAAATGGGGGCCTCTGGCTCAGCTTACGTGGATAGTTTAGGTTACAGTCCCACCTAAAACCCTTCTAAAAAATAACCTTAGCCTGTTACAGCAGCTACTGTGGTCTTGTCTCCAAGTGAAGACTATTTCCCCAGGTCTTACTAGATGCTTCAAATTCAGCAAGTCTGGGTCTACCTGAAGTATTCCTTGTTCAAGGAACAAGGAAACTTTTATCTTTCTGCAGCTCCATAATCCTTCCCAAGAAATAGACACCCTTAAGACCAACATCTAGGGTGCCTGGGTGGCTCAGTGGATTAAGCCACTGCCTTCGGCTCAGGTCATGATCTCAGGGTCCTGGGATCGAGTCCCGCATCGGGCTCTCTGCTCAGCAGGGAGCCTGCTTCCCTCTCTCTCTCTCTCTGCCTGCCTCTGTCTACTGTGATCTCTCTCTGTCAAATAAATAAATAAAATCTTTAAAAAAAAAAAAAAGACCAACATCTAACAAAGGCCTGAGTGAGAGCAATTATTGTTTTATCTACACTGCCCTTAGTAGGTTCTATGCTCTCAGTCTTGGTGGGAACTAAGTACAATCTAGGGAGAAAAGCTAAACGGCTTCCCAAGGAATGGTCCCTGGAGAACATACTACAAAACTATGTTTATTCCTGGAAAGTAGTTTTACATGGTGGCACCAAGGTTATGGCTGCTAAAAGAGAAATAGTCATGCCCACAGCTCCATGGATCACAATATCCATGTCCAGTCCAATATGTTAAGAGAAAAAAATATGGTCAGGGGAAGATGGACACCTACTGTATACATTCACAGAAGGAGGGGACACCCATCTCCCAGGAGGGAAGCCTAGGAGAGAACATTTTCACCTCCCACAGAGGGAGTGCATATGTGAATTATCCAGAAGGTCCGAGGCATAGAAGGACACTGTCCTGTGGCTCTCGGCCACTACTGCAATCCCTCCTCTCTGACCAGCATGACTTTAGGACACATGCATCTTTCTGGTCACAAGATGTGTGGCTGCCCAGTGGGAAAGCCCATGGCTGGCCAGGTGTTGATGGGGCTCAAATGGATAGTTTGGTAGGTAAGTATTAACAAACCCAGTTGACATCATATCTAAGGCTCTCTCTACAACACACTTTATTTTTTATTTTAATCTCCATCAGACTCTCATGTTTAATTTATTTGAAACTTGTGAGGGGAAGAGGCTGGTGCTTAGCTGGCTCTGCTTCCTAAACTCCAAGCTTAGCAAATGAAGGACTTGGCATTCTTGCTCAGGGCAGGTATTAACTGTTGATAGACATGGGGCTTTTCTGCTCAGTTATATTTTGGTTCAGTGGGAGGAAAGCTCCCCCTAGTGGCTACAGATCTGAGTCTGCAGAGGGTTACTGGCTGCATGGAACCATTCAGGAGCTTAAAAACAAGAGGCTCAGACCCTGAACACTATCCAGCCCAACCCTCTCTACCTTCAGACTGAGAGTTGTCTCTGGCCACTGATCAGAGACTGACTACCTTCCTGGGTATAAAGGCCCTGAGGGAAGGATGCCCTGGGTCATCTCGGGGTTTATAAGCCTATTAAACCTGCCTCCCAGAACTCACTGCCAAGACTGAGGTCTTACTCGGCAGCATACGGAAGGAAGCAGCTAGAGGCACAAATACTGCTGGACTGAGGGAGGGATGTGGGGGAGACATAGGCAGGCTGGGGGGAGGGGACAAAAGTCAGGAGGATTTCTTGTGGAAGCCCACCAGCCCCTATCTGTTTCTCCCGGTAGCTCAGGGTAGACTCTCTGACTCTCTGAAAATCTGGGAAAATGACAAATGCAGAGGTCCCCAGTCAGGTTTCCTAGCCTAAGACTGAACAATGCCCACTTGCGACTACAGGTGATTGGTTGGATTCCTTCAGTTTTTAAGTGTTCAGTACATGGTTTCCTTCTCCACTGCAAACAGTTTGAAAGAGAGTGAATTAAACCAGGGTCTCAATTCCAGCTCCATCACTGGCTCTGGGACTTTTGGCAAGTCACCTCCTTCTGGTCCAGTACTCCTATCATAAAATGAGGAAAAAATGCCTTTCCTCCTTATTTGAACTTATAGTGAAGATGAAACAGTAAAATGTGTGCACAAGTAATCAGCACACAGGTGCCTCCACTTGTGTGTTACCGAACTCCATTATGAGCCTAAAAATCTCATGACCTCCGAGCATAGGACTCTGTAGTATGGGACTTTAGGAAAGGCTGGGAGGGTATAGACAGAAGGCAGAAGCTCATGAAACCCTCCAGCAAAAAGGATCAACAAGAACAAAGAGGCCTCAATTGGGCACACACAGAAAAGAGCCTGAAAGATAATGACGCCCTCAAGAAGTAAGTGCACTCCTCAGACAGTGCTATCTGGCCCCCCATCACATTAGCTGGGACATACTGAGGCCCTGCAAACAGAAGGCAGTATTAAGTCTAAATTGCACACAACCAGAACATATTAGAAAACCAAACAGAAAAGACTTTTGAATAATTCAGTACACTGTGGCTATGGCATTTCTCTTACGGATAATAGAGACCCGAACGCCAGGTGCACTGCTAGAGGCTGGTGGATCTTCAGTCCTGCAAACTGCTGCCCCCAGCTTCGCCCACAATTACAGTCTCTGCACTTAAAAGCACACCAATGGGGCGCCTGGGTGGCTCAGTGGGTTAAAGCCTCTGCCTTCAGCTCAGGTCATGATCCCAGGGTCCTAGGATCATGACCTGAGCTGAAGGCAGGCATCGGGCTCTCTGCTCAGCAGGGAGCCTGCTTCCTCCTCTCTCTCTGCCTGCTTCTCTGCCTACTTGTGATCTCTGTCTGTCAAATAAATAAACAAAATCTTTAAAAAAAAATTAAAAAAAAATAAAAAATAAAAGCACACCAAGTACCTACCAGAGAACATACTACTGGATATCCTCAACCCCTTATCCAAACCCTTTGGGGCCACATGTGTTTCAGAATTCACAACTTTTTAGATGTTTGCACTTTCATGGACCTAACAGGCATATACTATATATTATGTAGAGCCCAAGTGAAATCTAGACTTGAAATGATTATTTCTGCAGCAAAAGTTATGAATGTTCACCTATGTGGGGGTCCGTATAGACTATAAATAGCCTTAAAGAAAGTTCAGATCAGGGGCACCTGGGTGGCTCAGTGGGTTAAGCCTCTGCCTTCGGCTCAGGTCATGATACCGGGGTGCTGGGATCGAGCCCCGCGTCGGGCTCTCTGCTCAGCGGAGAGCCTGCTTCCTCCTCTCTCTCTGCCTGCCTCTCTGCCTACTTGTGATCTCTCTGTCCAATAAATAAATAAAATCTTTAAAAAAAAAAAAAAAAAAGAAAGTTCAGGTCATGTTTTGTTCCCAAATGAATTTTGTACCCACACATAGAAAGAAAGAAGCCTGTTTTCATTGTTTTTTAGATTTCAGATTAAGAATCTGTATAAAAACACTGTACTCCAGTATCTGTTAAGAGTACTATCACTGCTGGGAAAGTATAATAACTCTCAAGGACACGAAAGTGAAAAAGGGGCTAAGAACCACTCTAAAACACCAAGGGAGTTTAGGAAGAAGGGCTACATGGAATCTAGGAAATGGGAAGACTGGTGCAGAAAGAATGCACTAAAAGAAATCCCAGAACGTCAGGGGTGCTGCAGGTGTCAAAAGCAATCACTTAAACTGAAACAGAAAGAGGCTTCATTCAGGAGTATCTTTGAGAAGATAGTGAATTTATGTTAATAAACAGACGAAGAAAGAATCTGGCCAATCTTAGCTATAGGTAAGGATATGTGCTTCTTTGTGGAAAAAAAAAAAGGCAATCAGAAATTCAAGGAAAATAAGCTGTATAAACATGAGGCAAATTACAGCGTGCCTGATTTTCAGTGACTTTTTGTACAGACCACCTCCACTTGCTCAGGCCAAACCCCTCAGAACCAGTCTTGAGTCTGCTCTTACTCACACCCAGATCCAATCTGTCATGACATTCTGTTGTTTCTCCCTTCAAAGAGGATCCAGAATCCCTCCACTGCTAGCTCACTGTCCTCGCCACCATCTTCTCCCCTGAGCACAGCTACAGTATGCTTAAGAATCTCCCTGCTGCCAACTTCATCCCCTCACTCAGTAATCAGAGGGTTCCTTCTAAAACCGATTATGAACAGATTATGTTCCTCCTCTGCTCAAAACCCCTCAAGAATTTCCCATCTCGCTCAGAGTAAACTCAAAGCCTTTATTTACTCTGACCTACGAAGTCCTACACGATCTGGCCCCTACAACCTGTCTGCCCCTCTCCCATTGTTCCCTCCTCCCCACCTCACTGTACACCAGGCAAGCTTCTGCTGGGAGCCTTCACGCTCACCATCTCCTTTGCTTGGAACCCTCTTTTCTCAAGTCTTAGCTCCCGTATCACCTTCTCAATGAGGCCATGCTGACTTAAAGTCACACAACTGCTTCCAAAGCATGTCCTTTATATACCGTCCCAGCTGTAATTTTTTTTCATAGCACATATTATTTGTATATGTAATTCGATTATTTATTAAATTAATTGTTTCTCGTCTGTCTCCCCGCCAAAGACTCTAAGCTCTGTGAGGGCAGGACATGTTTCATTAACAAACCCTAAGTACCCAGAACAATGCCTGACCCATAGGTGGGACTCCATAAATATCTGATGAGTCAATGAATAAATAAGGATTCCTTTTGACTGTAATATTTGAATATTCTCCACCAAACAGCATCATTGTCATCCAAAAGATTATATTTCTTTTTCTCTGGCACCATCAAAATTCTTAGTTCTTTTTTTTTTTTTTTAAGGATTTTTTATTTATTTATTTGAGAGAGAGACAGTGAGAGAGAGCATGAGCGAGGAGAAGGTCAGAGGGAGAAGCAGACTCCCCATGGAGCCGGGAGCCCGATGTGGGACTCGATCCTGGGACCCCGGGATCATGACCCGAGCCGAAGGCAGTCGTCCAACCAACTGAGCCACCCAGGCTTCCCAAAATTCTTAGTTCTTATTGTAAACACTGTTTATAGATTTACTTTTATTTTATTTTATTTATTTATTTATTTTTTTTTTTAAAGATTTTATTTATTTATTTGACAGAGAGAAATCACAAGTAGGCAGAGAGGTAGGCAGAGAGAGGAGGAAGCAGGCTCCCCGCTGAGCAGAAAGCCTGATGTGGGGCTTGAACCCAGGACCTGGGATCATGACCTGAGCCCAAGGCAGCGGCTTAACCCACTGAGCCACCCAGGCGCCCCTATAGATTTACTTTTAGAATCTATCTGTAGATAAATCATGGACAATTTAATTGCTATTACAGAAAACAGATCATAAATATTATGCCCTGAACATTGTAAGAGTAATGATATGCTGGTAAATGGAGGCTGAAAGGAAGAAGGAAAAATGGAGAGCAAAAACATTTACCCTACATAGCTAGGAACCAGGAGAAACCATCTCATATAAATGAGTCAAGAAACAGAAGCTTATATTGATTAAAGCTATACAACTGATCCTAGAAAAACAGATAATAATTACAAAAGTGGAAGAGGAGGGGCAAAGGGGATGTAGTGAGTAGCACAGGTGAGCTAAATTCCTCTTATCAGATTTAAATGAAAAATACTTAATTAGAGATATGGAAGTGAGCTCTTTGAAAAAATCTAAAAGCTAAACAGGCAAAGATGGTTCTTTCCAGGGAATAAAACCAGGGTTTTATAGACTGGGAATAGGGAGAGATGTTAGCTGTATATTTTGTACCCTTTGGCAGTATTTGAATTTTTTTTTTTTAACTTCATGAATGTGGCACCTACACAATAAAAACAAAATAAAATAAAAAAAAATAAAATAAAAAACACATGTCTGGATTAAGCCTGGCCAGCAGAGAGTAGAGCCACACACATAGACTCCATCCCACTCATTCCTAGTAAGAACTTTTCACAACAGGTCACTGGCTGCAATGCCACGGTCCCAGAGTGACAGATGCTCCAGATGCAGAGCTCAGCTATTCATGGCTGGTAACTGAGGAGCACACTGTCACAGAGAACAGTATGTCCTCTTTAACGAGCAGCCCAGAGATGTCCTTTGGTCTTGTTGTTGTAAGAATTTCGGTGATTCTGTGGGACCGACTTTTCTTCAGCATGGAAACTATGAATTGGGTAATTTATCATGTTTTTCTCTTTTTGTTGGCTGCCAGAAAGCCTGGAGCCAAATCTGTGGCTCACCCTTATAAAAACAAGGCATGTTGTGGTCCGTGACAAATGTTGTAGCCTTATCCCCAACTCAGTTTGTTTTCCCTTTGCTTTGCTTTGCCTTTTCTCTATCACTGCTTCATATACATATTTGTAAACCACCTTCAATCCATTTGGAAGAGTTTTTTCCTGGGGGAGGATAAAGCTTCAGAAAAATTAAGTCACAGATGCACACAGATCTGAAATCACAAATCTCTCTCCTGACAGATAAGGGAACTGAGGCTTGTCCAAAGTTACACAGCTGCCCACTAGCAGGGCAGGGCAGAATGTGGGAGCCTAGTGGTCTAATGAGATCACCAAACCCCTGGTGAGCTACCGAAGACTGGGTGGGGTCCACTCAGGTGAAACCTCTAACCGGGAGTCCATGCTGCCTTCTCTCAGTGGCAGGCAACGTGTGGCTCTGCCTTACAAAGAAGCAAAGGGGAGGGAAAGAGTCTCTTCTCACTCTGTTCAGCTTCCATCCAGTACATTCCTTCCAGCTGCCTTTGGAAAGAGATAAACTAAGTAGTCCGGGATACTCTTACAGAGTATCAGAAAAACTATCAGAGCTGCTGAACATCGCTCATCATTGGGGGAAATACAAGTCAAAAACACAGTGAGATATTACCTCCCACCTGTTAGAATGTTTAAACTCAAAAAGACTAACAAAAAAGATAACTAGCACTGGCAAGGCCACAGAGAAAGGGGAACCTTTGTCCACTGCTGGTGAGACTGTAAATTGGTGCACCGGCTATGGAAAACAGTGTGGATGTTCCTTAGAAAATTAAAAAATAAAAAATTTAAAAAAATCTCATAGAACTACCTATGACCCAGCAATTTTATTCTGAGTATTTAACAGAAGGAAATGAAATCAGGATCTCAAAGAGATACCTGCAGCCCCACATTCATGGCAGCATTACTCACAATGGCCAACTGTGGAAACAACCTAAGTGTCCATCCACGGATGAATGGATAAAGAAGACATGGTGTGTGTTCACACTGGAACATTATTCCGCCATAAAAGAAAAAAGGAAGTCCTGTTCTTTGCAACAATGTGGATGGACCTTGAGAGCATTAGCGAAGTGAAAGAAGTCAGAGAAAAACAAATACTGTATATTTTCATGTGCATGTGGGAGTCTAAAGTAACTGAATTCATAGGAACAGAGAACAGACTGGTGGTTGCCAGAGGTAAAGAGTGGGGTGAGGAAACTGGGGGAAGGGTGACAAGAAGTACAAAAGGTACTTGCAATTGTAAGATAGGTATGTCCTGGGGATGGGATGTACAGCAAGGAGACTTGAGTAAACAATACTGTATTGTGTATTTTGTAAGTTGCCAAGAGTGTAGATGTTCACATCACAAGAAAAAGTTGTGATAAGAAAGTTCACATAAAGTTATGATAAGAAAAAGTTCGTATCACAAGAAAAAACATTTATAGCTATACGAAGTGAAGGATGTTAACTGAACTTACTGTGGTGATCATTTTGCAATATATGTATCAAATCATTGTGTTGTACATCTTAAATCAATACAATGTTATGTGACGATAATCTCTAAATGAAACTAGAAAAAGAGAGAGTGAGAAAGAATAGTCCGAGCATTAAATGACGTATAGGCTAGCTTTGTGACTGTGGCTTCTATCAAACTCCGTTTCATAATCTATAAAACTGTGATAATACATACCTGTTGGCAATGAAAATCAAAACAAAATATGTAAGGCATCTAGCATAATTTTTGGCACAAAAAGAATACTCAAAAGTTAGTTCCCTTCACCCCCTTTAGGTTCATCTGTGGCAAACCCTAATAACTTACATTTTTTGTCCTATTGTAGAGTTTTCCTGAAACAGCAAATCAACGTCTACGTCAAAGCTGCAAGTGGTAATGCACCAAGTCATCCCTCCTACTACCTGCAAGACACGAAGAAAATACCTGTTTTCTCCTTCTAGTTTGGGGAGAGGGGAAGAAATGGAAGGGAGAAAAATAT
Organism: Lutra lutra; assembly: GCF_902655055.1. Lineage (NCBI taxonomy): Eukaryota > Metazoa > Chordata > Mammalia > Carnivora > Mustelidae > Lutra > Lutra lutra. Next base: position 103,424,657 of record NC_062280.1, read on the forward strand.
GTAAGTTTTTATAGAATCAATGATCATACAAAAGTGTATCTCTTTAGAGAGAGAGCACATGTCCTTCTGACTCCATCAACTACAACTCGTCTAAAACAGTACCACCGAATAAAACTTCCTGCAGCGATGGAAATGTCCTATGTGCATACTGTTCAGTATGCACATGGCACACATGGGGCTAGTGTGACCAAGAAGCTGACTTATACTATGAAACCAACATATCATTCACAGATCCTCCTTATATTGAGACATTAACTCTTAGCCAGGAGAAGGCTTAATCCAGTTTTAGGTAAGTGCCAGATTCCAGAGGAATTACATGTTTTGAGATCAGATCAGACAGGTTAGTAGCAAGGCTGACATTTGTGGCTCATTACTGAATTTCCGTACATCTTGTTTTTTTCATGTATCTAAAGGAGAGAAGAATCCCTGTTCTACTTTTCACAGAGGACCTTTCAGAGGTGCAAATGACCACTGAGGTTAAAAAAAAAAAAACTCCAGCTAAATACTTTTCAGATATAGCTCGATGGGGACTCTGATCTCTGGCTGTGTTTAAACACAGTGAGACGCCTATAAGTACAGATTCCGGGCCCCAGCCCAGATCTAACCAAGTATCAAAGGGTGAGGCTGCAGCATCTGTATTAGAAAACAGTCCACAGAGATTGTTAAGCCAAGCCAGGCCGTGGTCCACTGGGGCACTCAACACTTTCTTCCACCAGGAAGCTTTCCTGGCCTGCTCTGTCTGATCTGGAAGCTTCATTTCTGCTGCACTTACTACATCATGACACTGAGTATGCTGCTTTACTTGTCTCCCTTCCCTATTCTATAGAAGCTGGCCTCCTTGAGTACAGGGCCTTGGTCTGATCTTTGTGCCCTCAATACTTATTACTATGCCTCGTATAGGATTCTTGAAGGTTCTGCTGAATTAACAGACTTCAACCCAAGGTGACTTCTCTCCCCTCCATAGTGACACTCACTGACTCCAAACTCAGAACTAACCATCATTAGAATATGTGGCAATTGTGTGCACAATGACTTGGGACAGCTCCTTATTAACTCAGATTTTATCTCACATAATCTTTCTCTCTCCACCCAAACTGTAAGTTCCTTAAAAGGAAGAACTAGTTCTAATGTTTTTTTGCACTTCCCAATGCTCTGTACACAGAAAAGGAATTCAAGGCATATCTACTGACACATTTTTATTTTCTTGTAATAAGAAATTGGAACACTTCTTTTTTTTTTTTTTTTAAGATTTTATTTATCTATTTGACAGACAGAGCACAAGTAGGCAGAGAGGCAGGCAGAGAGAGAGGGGGAAGCAGGCTCCCTGCTGAGCAGAGAGCCCGATGTGGGGCTCGATCCCAGGACCCTGGAATCATGACCTGAGCTGAAGGCAGAGGCTTAACCCACTGAGCCACCCAGGTGCCCCGAAATTGGAACACTTCTAATAACGAACCTGAATCCAAGAGAAACATGGACATTAGAGAAAGTAAAAACACAATCTCTTCCTCTTTTCTCAGCCTTGGTAAACCACTCCGTCCCAACAAAACACAGCCTAATGGTTAGAAAGGTTTCCTCTTACCTTGTCAAAAGGTGACAAACCTTTAATTCGTGCCCTGAAATATCCAGCTGCAACCAAAAGCTCCAGAATTTCAGTCAGCTTGACATTTTGTTCTTCATCTTCTCTTGTTTCAACCTAGAAGAAGAGCCAAAAGTTAGGCTGCTAAAATCCACCTTGAATAAAGGAACACTGGGTGTATTTCTGATGCCACAATTTAATAGCTAAGGAGCTGGTGACATTGGCTGACTTGCTGTGTTCATGCTGGAGCATGGGGACACAGCGCTGCCAGAGTCACAAAGAACAGCATCCTCAGGCCTCGATAAGCTGTGTTTACTGTCACAGTGTCACAGGTGGCAAGAAAAGATACAGGGAAGCCTGGGTGGCTCAGTTGGTTGGACGATTGCCTTCAGCTCAGATCATGATCCTGGAGTCCCGGGATCGAGTCCCACATCAGGCTCCCAGCTCCACGGGGAGTCTGCTTCTCCCTCTGACCTTCTCCTTGCTCATGCTCTCTTTCACTGTTTCTCTCACAAATAAATAAATAAAATCTTTAAAAAAAAAAGATACACAGGTGATACAGATTACACCTCTGGTGCTGAAGAAAACCAGGGACAGGCAGATTACAGCACATTACCTCCCTGTTCTCTAACGCATCGCTTACTTGACAGGTTCTGACTAAATAATAAACTCCTTACAGACAAAAACAAGGTGTTTTTTTTAACTTTATGCACATCTTGGTCCCAAAAGCTACTGACAAACAGAGCAAGAACAAAGAAGGGAGTTCAAATATGTGTCTTTCTCTGCACTTCTCTTTTAGATCTCTAAAGCAAATACAAGGCGGGCTTTCAACCCAGATACACTGAAGGATGATTACTGCCACAAAATGGGATTGCCTTAAAAATAATAAATTCAGGGGCGCCTGGGTGGCTCAGTGGGTTAAAACCTCTGCCTTCGGCTCAAGTCATGATCCCAAAGTCCTGGGATCAAGCCCTGCATTGGGCTCTCTGCTCAGCGGGGAGCCTGCTTCCCTCTCACTCTCTGTCTGCCTTTCTGCCCACAGGTGATCTCTGTCAAATAAATAAATAAATAAAATCTTTAAAAAAAAATTCATCTAATATATTTGAGTAGGGACCTGATTTTAAAATTTTAAGTTGTATCTTACCTTCGCTCCCAGGTGTTGACAACTTAAAACCACTGAAATATTCTAGTCCTTTTGCCTCCATCTGCTTTCATGAACAGTACCTTTCCTCTCTTTTGTTATTGCAGAACATAAAAAACCAGTAATCTATATAAAACACAGTGAACACATAGCTGGCTCAAATTCTTGGACCTACCTCTGACTACCCCCTCACCCAACAATGCCCATGAACTCTTCCTTTATTATACACGTCCCATTGACCTCCTCCCTTTTATTTATACTTCCTGCCGGGACTACTGCAACTGCCTCTCAATCTTCCTTCTGTTAATTTGTTTTCCTCCCTTCCTCCTAAATCACAACTTTCAGATCCTCCCTCTTTAGCTCATCCCCCAGTCCTTATCATTAACACATCATACATTGTCTGTAAGATAAACTCCAACATTCTTAGTCTGGCATTTGGATCTTTGGCTGCAACCTATCTTTTCAGCTCCAGCCTTCACCTCCCTCCGGAACAATCTAGTCGTGGTATGGACAACCTCAAGCATGGCTCATTCCCCTTTCTTCACTATTCATACCCCTTCTCTTCTCCTCATACTCCCTAACCACCCAGAAACCAGCCTCAAATTCTAGCTCCTATTTGATGCCAACCCTGACAAATGTAGCCAGAAATGGTCACTCCTCTGCATTTCTATTTTATTTATAGTTCTAGCCATTCATACAATTAAGTATCAACCTCTTCTGAGTGAAATGTCTGGTGTTAATATAGATGCCTGTCTTTTGAAATGGCCTATTAGCTGGATCAGGAGAGGACAATATTTTATTCAGTCATGTTTACAACTCTTCTGAAGCAGCATTAGACTCAAAGGGCAATTAAATATGGAATGACATGTTCAATCATCACACAAAGTGCATGACCTATGCCAGTCATAGATTAACAAAATGTTTTCGTAGTCATGACACTGATAATGGAAATTCAAGTTTATTTTGAAGTACAAATTGCCAGGAGAGGGAGCTTACATATTAACAAATAGTTGCAAAGAATTATTAAAAGGACTGACAATCTCTTGCAGTAGGAGGTGGTGAAGGCGACACCTTGTTTCACTCCTCTCTCAAATCACCTTGGTCCAGGCTATCAAAGCATTCCCTGGTTCTTAGGGGACATGAAAAAATAAAGTAATATTAATTATTCACACCTTCTCTTCCTTTGCAAAAGATCTGGGATAGTTAAGCAACATCTCTAAGTGGGGAGACTCAAAGAAAAGAGAAGGTAAAGAGCAATATGGTTCACAAAGACGGAGTAGAAGAGAAAAATGGGATGATATAAGCATTTTCTTCAAACTCCTAGGATGTAAAACATGAACCTTTCATTTGTTCAGTCATCACTAATCATGAAAACACTTCCAAGAAGAGGACATTTCATCCCAGGAGGATTATTCCTGGTCTGCCTGGACCTAATGAACACCCACTGCCAACCCTAAGGCAGATGCATGGCCCGTGGTTTTTATCCACTCATCCCCAGAATGGAAAAGTATGTGTAGTTTTGCAATATAACCTGTGAAATAACTTCTGGGTGCAAGACACTGAATGGAGACTGTTAGTAAGACTCCACATTCACTTCACAGATTAATACTGAAACAAAATGAGAAAGGGCCACAGGTTAACACACAGTGACTGAAAGAATGCCCTCTCTTGACGGTATCAAAAGCCATCAGATTGGCGAATATACCCATTGTTTAAAAACTAAAATTGGCGAATACACCCATTGTTAAAAAACTAAAATTCTGATAAAGATGTATGACTGTGAGCTCTTAAACCGGGCACGCTAAATTTTCATTGCTCTGTACTATAGTTCATGGAAGCTGGAAGGCAGTGCCAAGTCTAGCTATCTTCCCTATCCTTCACAGACATAGAGTAAAGGGTTTAAAAAATTAAATTTAAAGAATTAACTGGATTAGTGGCAGCTTAATGACACAGACTACCCATATTCATATGTACTGCTCTTTGAACTGAATGATACTAATTTAACTCTAGCTACCCTCTGTGCCTCCTAATTGCCAAGAACTGTCTTAGGTTCCCAGAAAAGTGACAAATCAGACCCAGCCTCCTGGCAGTCAGAGAAGGGTTACACAAAGGACTCAGAGGACCATGTTGCTTTTTATTTTAGAAAGATCCCCATTTATAGTACTCTAGGACACTGAATTAAAGGGATTTAAGGTGGAACCTGAGAGGCCAGAGAGGAGTCTATAGCAAAAGGTCAGGCAAAAACTCGATAAGAGCCTAAAACAAACAAGTGACAAACAAGAAATATCAAATACCAGGATACAGTTCTGAGTCTTCACAATCCCCCATTCCATCGATGTAATTTGCATGTAAGGTTTTACCTAATACAAGGGTTCTGACAACAGGACATTTCTTAGGTTTTCCTAAGATTACCACAAAATGGACTTACATTCTGGGCACACACACTCACAGATAAATCTGTTGGGCCATCACTATATCCCCAGCTTTTATGCACAGAACAGCGATCCCACAATTAGTGGGTACTTGTGGGATGAAAAACAGGATTGGCAGGGGGTCGGGTGGGTGGGATGACAGGCGGTTGAAAGGGAAGGAACCACTCACCATGTCAAGGCATCAGTCCTCCTGCCAAATGCCTGCTTCAAAACCTTAGGAGGGGGACAGAGGTGCAGTGTGGGTTCCATTTCTTTCCAGAATCTAGTAAACTAAACTAGTCTTAGCTTTGGAGTAAATCGACTGGAAGAGAAGACACTTGCAAACCACCTAGCTATATGAATGACACTTGCAGCCAAAAGGAAATGCACGTTCCCTTTATGCCTAGCCAGTGTGGAAATCCGGAAACCACTGATTATCCTATCCCTTAGGACCGAGTGAGTATTTAATAACACCGCTGTAAGGAAAGGCACCCGCTACGTTCTGGAGAAGCAGCCACGCTTCCGCCAGGCGCACTGCCGGGCCACACAGCCCCACCGGACAGCGCGTCGCCTCCCGCAGACAACCCAGTGCGCGCACGGTTCCCAAACTTCCAGCTGCTACAGGGTCTGGCGTGCATTCCTTGCACACACCGAGGCGAGTTGGGGGAGGAGGGGGGAGGGACCCCGCGGGCCCGTCGGGGCGGCGACAGGCGCCACAAGGTCACCGCCCTTTGCACAACCAGAGCCCGGACCGTCCCAGCACGCGTCTCGTGACTCCCAGGGCGCTGCAGCCCCGGGCTTCGGGACGAGCCCTGCGGCGCCAGGGGTGGGGGACACTGCCCGGGAGAAGTAGGACCTCGGGCCCGCGGCGCCTGGGGCTGCGTGGGGCTAGGTATTGGGCTGGGAAGACCACCTCCCTCCCCGGGGACCCGAGAGCGGCTGAAGTTTGTCCCCGCCCCCGCCCAGGCAGGGGGACCTCCCCGGTCCCCAGCGCACAGGGCCAGCTCTCCCCGCCCGGGACACACCTGAGAAGGGGGCGGGGCGCCCCAAACGCTTCCCGGGCGCCGCTCTGCCCGCCACCCCGCGGGCTCGGCCCTCTCCCAGGAACCCGGACGTGTCTGGGAGAGGGAGGTCCTTACCTCCGGGAGACCCTGGCCCTCCGGGCCCTTGGGCAACCCCATGGTCCTGTGACAGACGTGCGGCGGCAGCAAAGCTCGCGGAGCGCCCGGAAGAAGCTGTCCCCGGCCGCGGAGCTGCTACCGGGGTGGAGGCAAAGCGGAAACTTCCTCCGCCGCCTCTGCCGCAGCCGCCGCCGCCGCCGGCCGGGAGCTCGGCGGTCCGGCGGAGCATGCGCGTTGGGACGGGAGCGCGGCGCGACTGCGCCTGCGTGAGAGCCGCCCCGGGACAAGGCCGGACGGCGGGGGAAGCTGGAGGTACTGTCCCGGCTGGGCTCCGTGGCCGATGTTCCGCGGGAGCCGCGCTCCAGAGCTCCGCAGTTTTCTCCGAGTCCTTCACAAAAGGGGCGATTCTTTCATCTCGGGGAAATTTTGCATTTTGGTTCCCTCTCTGCGTCTCACAGGCATCGGATACCCCCAGTGGGGGTGCTGTCCGCTCTGCGAGCCGGACTTTGGAAGCTCCCTCAGTCTGGTGTTAAAATTCCAGCATGAATGCGTTTGGGAATTCCAGACCTCGGCCCGGTTTTAGCTGAATCGGGGTGTCCCCCTGCTTCCCGCGCACTTGCGCTAACTTCTCGATATGTATACGGACCAGGGAACAGAGGCCCCAAGAAAGGTTGCTGCACGCCTGCTGCTTCCTCAGTGTTCCAGGCAGTGCGTCTTGTTTCTCAGGATACCTGGGTTGGGGTAATGTCCCCCTACCTCCAACATCCCTAACTCTGGGTCTTCCTTAGGAAAAGGTCGTCTCTGCGAGTGCTTCTCTGTTTTGACGTCATTTTAGCCTCCACATCGCTTACATGCTGCACCCCCTGTCTGTCCCAGAAAATGGATGGCAGTTACATAAAAGGGTTCTCTCCCGGGCCACAAGACCCCCTCAAAACCCGCACTTGCTTCATACTGGCTTCTCTAGCTTTTTAAGTTTTATTTATTTATTTAATTTTAAGCGATGAAGAAAAAGGTGACTTGAAAATTTGCTGTAGTAAAGATCGTTCCCGAGGGGCGGGGCGGGGGAAGGGATGGGGAGAGTGGGGAATAAGAAGCTCAGAGCTCCTAGAGATCGTGTGTGTGTGTGTGTGTGTGTGTGTGTGTGTGTGTGTGTGTGTGTGTTTCCTCTCTGCATGCCTAGCATCTTAATAAGCAGATAAGAAGTAAATGTTTGTCCTTGGAGGAATTCTTTGGGCTTTTGGTATTCTTCCTGGAGTTTATCCTGACGGAATACCCACCCATGTGATCCCAAAGGCCCTAGAAACGGCCATTTCCTTCTTAAATTCAGTTAGCAAATACCGCTAACAAAACTGTGTGCCAGGCATCACAAATTTGAGAAAACTGAATAGGGAAATTAAGGGGGTTAAGATGGGAACTCTCATAGCAGAGTTAGGGGACATCTTGTGCTCACCCATTGGAAAGCCAATGAATCTCAATTTTTAAGGCACCCATTATCAACTTCCCAAACGTATTTATTTTTGTAATTTTAAAATCGCCTTTCCCGGAGGTGGTATACAATGAGAGGGAATGGAGGGTAATTTGTGGCTGCTGTTGAGTGACTAGAAAGTATTGATGTCTAGGAACAGATAGCAAAATCTCACATAGCAGGCAAGCCTAAATAGCTGTATATAAAGTAGTTCAGAGAATAGGGTCTGGAGAATAATAGAAATCAGGTAGGCCACACACAAGTTCCCTGTTGGAAATGCCTTCACAATATTTAAATAAACATGAGCAGCTAACTTGCCCAGTTTTACTGTCTGGGTAGGGTGACAGTGGAAGACTTGGGTTGGCGGCGTGCCTTTTTTTCCCCCCCTTAGAGATCCCAGCAAAAAGGCCGTGGCAGCAGTCAAGAAAGCTTGGGCTTTCTGTGTTTGAGAGCGGAACCCCAGTGCAGCTTTGGAGAAGACCTTGAACAGACAAATGTCAAAGAAGGAGGTTTGTGAGGACTTTGGAATAAATGCATCTCTGTTCTTCTCCAGTGGCTGAGGGTATCCCTACAAACATTTTGTCACCCTAATGGGATCTTTGGGGGTTAGGGATCATTCTCTGTCTCCTTTGCACATTGAATACAGAGCTGTATGATGTTTTTCTAAGTGCACACTTCTCAGGAACCTCACAAATATTTTCCCTTTTTGGGTTAAAAAAAAAGGGGGTGCCATAGTAAAGAGCTTCCTGTTAGGATTACCTTTCTCCTAAGTGAAGTTTTCTAGAAAACCTCAATCATTTTGTTCTCATTTCTCCCAGCCCTTCCTACTTGGGTCTTGCTGTGACCAGCAAGGAGAATCATGAAGTCTTAAAGCAGGAAGGGATCTTAAAGGCATCTAAGTGTGTGTTTAGGAAAGCAGAGTGACACCGTTTAAGTCACATAGCATGTTAGTGGCTGTGCTGAAACCAGAGCCCCAAATTTCTGATTAACGATGTCTTTTTATTCATCTATCAAACTTTCATTCATACAACAAACATTACCTCTATATTAGTGGCTCTCAAACTTGCTGCACATTGGAATCATGTGGGGAATTTGAAAAGCTACCAAAGTCTGAATTCTACTCCCAGAGATTCTGCTTTAATTGGTCTGCGGAGAGACATAAATATGGGAACTTTTTCCCTTGGGGTATATTGTTTTATATGCAGCACAGTAGTGAACAGTGACTTCTTAAGTTTTCTTATAGATCATGGTGGCACACAGAATTTAAGATCCGTAAATGAACTAGGAGTCTTTAAGTTAAATGAGTTCTTCCTGAAAATTCTTAATCGTATGCTAATCTATTCTCAAGCAGTAAAATTTTGCAACACACCATTCTTTATTTAGCATATCCCATTTCTATAGTGAAAAAATGAAGGCCTGGGTGGTGCAAGCAAACTTAAACCTCCTCTGCTTCTGGACACAACCCAGCACATACACTCACACACACACTCTCTCTCTCTCACACACACACACACACACACACACAATACAGTCACACACAACTCAAACATACATGCACACCCTTACACATACACTCACACACATATGCTATATCTCCTGTAACAAATGAGATCTCACATTTTCTTGGTAACATGATTTAATATTTTATTTTATTTTATTTTATTTTTTAAAAGATTTTATTTATTTATTTGACAGAGAGAGATCACAAGCAGGCAGAGAGGCAGGCAGAGAGAGAGGAGGAAGCAGGCTCCCTGCCGAGCAGAGAGCCCGATGCGGGGCTCGATCCCAGAACCTTGAGATCATGAGCCGAGCCGAAGGCAGCGGCTTAACCCACTGAGCCACCCAGGCGCCCCATAATATTTTAAATTGTCTTATTGGGGGAGGAAAAGTTTAAAAAACATGACATGTTTAAAATTTCGGGGCGCCTGGGTGGCTCAGTGGGTTAAGCCGCTGCCTTTGGCTCAGGTCGTGATCCCAGGTCCTGGGTTCGAGCCCCACATCGGGCTTTCTGCTCAGCAGGGAGCCTGCTTCCTCCTCTCTCTCTGCCTGCCTCTCTGCTCACTTGTGATTTCTCTCTGTCAAATAAATAAATAAAATCTTTAAAAAAAAATTTCACAGGTAATTCCATTGAGCAACCAATTTGAGCCCCACTCTTCTCTGTGCCAGGGAATAGTTCCTGGTGCTGGAGAAGCTGCAGTCGGCAAGCCAGATGAGATAGTTACTGCCAGAAATGAAACATGCCACTTAATAAGACAATATTGGCTAGATGAGTTCTCTTCAGGGAAAAAAAAATAGAGTAACAAATATGAGAGGGAATAACTGGAGTCCGAGGCCCTTCCAGACGGAGGGGTCAGGATAGGACTGTCAGGCTCCTTTCGACAGGAGATCTAAATCTCAAGAAGGTGCCATGAAAAGAGCCCAGAGAAAAGCATTCCAGGCAGAAGGAGCATCCGGGGTGTTCTGGACAACCTCCCTTTGCCCCCGCCCCAGACCCAGTCTTTCCCCTCTCACCTTGCTTGCCAGCAGGCTAGGCTGGCTGGTAAAGGCTTCTTCAGCAGGACCTGGCATGTAGGCACCTGTAGGGTGAGGAGCTAGTGTGGGGGTCCTGGAGGGTAGAGTCTCAGGAATCATTTGGCAAATATATGAAGAACTTAGAAAATATCCTTGGATATGATGCTGCCACTTTTAGGGCTTATGTACAAAGATCTTCATCACAATGTTATTTATGAAAGAAAAACCTGGAAACCATGTCAATAGCCCATGAAAGTGAATGGTTAAATACATTTTAATGTGTCCATTTTGTGCAACAGGAGGGTGCTGGTAAAAATGTTCACTGCAGCAGGCCTGCAAGAAAAGGGTGAGAGATGAAGCTAGGTAAATAAGACCAAAGTCTGCCTGTCCTGTCAGAAAATTGGTAAAACTTTTAAAAGGCAAACTGGGAAAATGCTCATTACCTATAACAAGAGTTCTTACAAATGAGAAAGAAAAATTTGATACAAAAGTGAGCAAAGGAAAAAAAAATGAACAAAAGACTTGAAGAGAGAATTTCTAAAAGAAATTTTCACTAAACATATGAAAAAAATTCTCACCTTCACATTAAAAAAAATTAAAATGAGGTACCTTTCATGAAAGTAATAATTACTGTTTAAAGGACATTAAACTGCCGTCGTACCCCCTAGTCAATAAGTACATTTTTACGAAGGTTCTAGAGGGTGATTTGGCAAAGTTAATTTTTCGCCAAATATGCGTTGAGTGCCTGCTGTGTGCCAGGCACTGAGAAGCCATCTCACTGGGGGGTGGCAGGAGTGATTCAGCACCGAGGGGGCATTTGGAGTTTTCACAGTGATTGAGAAGTATTACCAACATTTAGCACCCAGATGTTATGGATGACAAGGGTCCTGAATTGACTTTGGGTCGTAAGAATTGCTTTGGCCGGAGGAGTGTGGGAAGCTCTGGGATTGTGTCGGTTTGGGCTGCGGGGCAAGAACCCTTCTGTGTTTCCATCACTCTCTCATGCTCATTCCATCCATCATGAGAACCTACCCAGGCAGCCACTTCTCCCTGCCTGGGCCTCTGGCTGAGAAACAGACATGAGAGAAGGGAGGGGACCTGAAACCCCAGCCCAGCTCAATCCAGCCAGCCCCTTGAACGGGATATCAATGGTTGTTCTGAGCACTGAAGATTTGGAGTTGTTTGCTAAGTGTGACATAGACACGGCACAAGGAAGAATTGTCCCTCCAAATGCTATACCTGCCCCCCCCCCCAGCATCTCCACATGGCAAACACTGGATACAGAAAATGAACAAAGTGGAGTTGTGGGATGAACGTGCACAGTCAACAAATAATCATATCAACAATTATATGTTTGCATGTTGAAGTCAGTGCTCTTAATGACAACTTGAAAGGTGGGATTTTGAAAAAGAGGAACAGGAGGTACGTTTTTGAGTGAGGAGTCATTCAAAGTTTCTCCAAGGACATGGCGTTGGAAATCTGGAATTGAGCAAGACTTAGACACAGAGTAGGGAAAAGCATTTCAGGCTGAGGAAACTGCATGGCCAAGCAGAGGGGCTCTGAGTACCTGAGGGGCTAGAGCACAGATGGCTCAAGGTGGTTGGTGAGGCTGTGAGGCCCAGATCAGGCAGACCTATTGGACCATCAGAAGGGGTTTAGATAGGGGTGACTGGGCGGTTCAGTTGGTTAAGTATCTGCCTTTGGCTCAGGTCATGATCCCAGGGTCCTAGGATTGAGCCGCATATGGGGCTCCCTGCTTGGCAGGGGGTCTACTTCTCCCTCTCCCTCTGCCCTACCTTCCTGCTCGTGCTCGTTTTCTCTCTCTCAAATAAATAACTAAAATCTTAAAAATAAAAGAAGGGGTTTGGATCTCATTGAAGCACCAGTCAGATGGCTTAAGAAAAATTGTTTGATAACAATTTAGTCTTATCACTGGAATCAATTCAGCCCTTGATCTATAGCAATGGACTTTGAGTTTCAAACATCCCCAGTGGCAAGACTGCTCATGTAAAATTGCTACTACTCTTCATGTTATTTACTTGGTAAATAGCTGCAACCAAAAATCCAACCCTGACCCTGTCTGGAAATGTAAAAAAAGAAAACAAAGCACTCAGGAAATTAACTGCTAAATAAAGTGCATTTATATAACATTGTCCTAGGAATTATAGTTCCGTCAAGCTTCCATGGCAAACTAAATGAGAGAAAACCCAAAATCACTTTAGAAGAGAGGACTAAGAATACTGTTTTTCTGGGTCAATGGACTTCTTAACTAGCAATGAAGCTATGTTATGCTTTCATTATCTTGAAACCAAATAAGATGGAAATAATGAACTTTTAAGATTCACACATATATTGTGAATTTCTAAAATGTTATCCTAAGATGCTTCACGTGTCTCAATAAAGACAAAGAGCTGCTGCCATGGTTCTGGGTTATTTTGTTGGGCTTGTTAGCAACAGCAAAATTACCCACAAATAGGATAACACAGACATCATTAATTTATAAGATTGCATTTAGGTAATCTAAAGTTGTAAAACATCACCCTAAAAATTATCATCCTAACAAGCATTTATATGAACCGTTGCATCATCCCTTAATAGCAATAAAAGTAAGAGGAAAAGAAATCTGAATTCCAATCATGGCTGATAAAATCTGTTGCTGTTCTTGATCCTCAGAAGTGGACTCATTACAAGTAGGATCAACTTGGAAGGTGATTCACTTCTGTTTTGGGGTTGTGTAGACAGAGGACCAAGTCCAGTGCTTGGCATAGCAACATTTCCTGTTCCCAGCAGAGGATGTGATGGGCCAGTGAAGACCCTCAGTGGAGAGAATTCTTGGGGATATTCTTCCTCACTTTTTTAGAACAGGGGAAAGGATAGAGGGTCCTCTTCTCAAAACTGCCCACATGAGTAAACAGATGTGCGTGACACTATCCATGGCAAGTATGTTATGAGATAGAAAAGTACTTAACATGACCTGATATTCATCAAAAGTATGAGGGGCGCCTGGGTAGCTCAATGGGTTAAGCCTCTGCCTTCCGCTCAGGTCATGATCTCAAGGTCCTGGGATCCAGCCCCGCATCGGGCTCTCTGCTCAGCAGGGAGCCTGCTTCCCTCTTTCTCTCTGCCTACTTGTGATCTCTCTCTCTGTCAAATAAATAAATACATTTAAAAAAATAAAAAAAGAGAATGGATGTATGATTTATGATATCTCCATGGGTTAATACACAGTAGTGAAAATGAGCTAGAGTTACATGTCTGAATATAATGTGATAACTAGGAAAAGTATACGTGTTGAATTTTTTAAGAAAACAGCATTCATAATGATTTGCTAAGTTTACAAAGACTCCAAATAATAATATTCAATGCTTATGTATATAGAAATGTGTAATAAAGGTGTGAAAATGTGCATGAGAATTATATTCATGATTGTGGTTTTCTCTGGAGAGGTTGGAGGAGGAGCAGGAACAGAAAGAAGGGCACCAACTCTATAATGTTTTACTTTTAGGGGAGAGAAGCTCTGAGGCAAATGCAGTATAATGACAATATTCGATAGAGCATATGATAGATGGGTAATTATTACATTGTATTTATTTCTGCATATATAATTTATTTTATAATCAAAATATGCTAAAAATGAAATAAGGAGAAACAAGCACTAAAGTGAATTAGAGGCAAGAAAGAGGGGACAGAGGGTGTTGACTCCTCTTTGGAAAAGCTTGACTATGATAAGAAGATGGTCGGGGTAGCATGATTGATGGAGGGTTTGTTTCCTTGACTTTCCTTTAAGATGGCAAAGAATTAAGTATCTTTCATTAAATCACAGGGAAGAATCCAATCGAAAAAAAGAGACTGAAGACATACACTTGAGCCTTAGAGCCTGAGCTCTTACAAATCTCTCACAAACAATTTTTCCCCATAGATTGTCAGCTCCTCAAAGAAGGACAAGACTGTGTGTTCTATTTATCTGCAACAAGTGCACCGTGAATGGATGAGTGGAAGGATGGTTGGATGGATGGATGGATAGGTAATGGATGGATGGATGGATGGATGGATGGATGGATGACAGCCTGGTGGGTGAATGGGTGAGAAGTAGGGTGGGGATATTAGCATAATGTGTTTATCAGAGTGGCCACCAGATGGCAGATGTGACAGGCAATGATTATCCTTTCAAAGAAAGTTCAATGGTAGCTACAAGTTATAATTCTTTTCTTACATAAGCTTATCTAAGTGGAATATGCTCAACATTTAAGTGGAAATTTGGGAATTTCCTGCTATTTGTTGACCTCTCATTTTGAGTATCTGTAGGCCAACTTAGTCTTTCCTGGAAAAGAAGCTATAGATGCAAAGAAATGTATAATTGTATGACTTGTGGTTATAAAGGGACTGAATACATGTGTTTGTCTTCTGTTTCTTTTGAAATCCAAATAAAAGGATGGCAAAAGTATGATACTACAAAGACCAAGAGAATGGAAAGGGAAATGAAAATGTTATTATAACCAGTTGATTTAAATGGGTTATCCTTGATAAGGTGCCATCAGGATACAACTGGGTTTTCTTCCCATCCATCTTCTTCTTCTTCTTTTTTTTTTTAAGATTTTATTTATGTATTTGACAGAGAGAGAGATAGAGAGAGAGGGAATACAAGCAGGGGGAGTGGGAGAGGGAGGAGAAGCAGACTCTCTGCTGAGTGGGGAGCCCAATGCGGAGCTCAATCCCAGGACCCTGGGATCATGACCTGAGCCAAAGGCAGCCACTTAACGGACTGAGCCACCCAGGTGCCCCCCCAATCCATCTTCTTTAAAGTTGTTCTGCTAGGTGTCCTTTCCCCCACATCTGGATGATAACTTGTGCAGATTCTAAGGCTCTTCTGGGTACTTTTGCAGATGAAAATATTCTCTTTTTCAGATATTAAAGAGTCCCATCAAATCTGATCTTCAATCTTTCATCCAATTCATACCTTCTCCCCTTTCCTAGCTTGGATCCAACCTTGAATTTTGCAAAATGGAAGTAGGGGTTTAAGGTCTGTGCTTTTATCTCTCTCTCCCCTCTGTTCTTGCCCCACTTACTAACTTATGCCTCTGCCCCTCCCATTAGGAGAAAAAAGGAAAACTGTATTTGATTGAGTTATTGTATTTGATGTTGATGACTCTGTGCAGCAGGTGCCCCAAAGCTGACCCTTTTCCTTGGGGGCGGGGGAGGATTTTTGCCTATTGCCTTGTGTCTTTTGACCTTGCCCTGTTCTCCTCACACTTCACTAGGTGAAGCACCATGCACCTGACATCTCGTGATGTCCCTTGACTCTCCCCAAACGTATTCCTGGTGCAGGCCCGCTCTGTTTGTGCAGAACTCTTGGGTAGGATCCTTTCAAGCTCACTCTTCCTTTGCTGGTTCCTACTTAGTTCTGGGGGTAAACTTATGAATCTCTGTCTAATCTAACTAGTCTCTGTCTAATCTAATCTAGCTATGGAAGTTTAAGCCATTCCACTCTGGCCCCTTCTCTGTTCTACTCAGACGTCCCTAGGCAGCCTCAGGTGAGTAGAAGGCACTAATCCTCCTGTCCCCCACCCACATGATACCCCTCAGTCCAGAGGACATGGGTCTAGTTCTCCCAAGGACACTCTTTGCACCACCCTTTTCCCAGGCTGCAACATGAGCAGGCCCATAGGCTTCTGCAGCTCAGCAGAAGCTGGCTGGTGGCTGAGACATTGGTCTCCATCTGTGACAGGTCCCCCCAGGGTTTGGAGTATGTTCATGACCCTTGCTTGGCTAAAGAGATGAAAAGAAACACCTATTTTAAATATTCACTCCCCAACAAGTAACTCTTCAAAAATAATTCCCACTCTGAACAGTTTCTAGCCTTATTTATACATGCCTATATATGTATGTCTATATTATTTTCTTATATGGGATAGAGACAGGAGGTGAGCTAGGACAGAGGAATAGGATTTGTTTTATTGTCTTATAGTAAGTCCTATATGAATGATCTGGCATCTTCCTTTGGAATATGGGGGTGCATTACATTCTGGGCTTTGAGCCTTTGCCAGAACTCCAAATTTATTTTAAAAGACTCATTTAACAGCCTGGTGTACCTTAATTACATAATTATAATTTTAGATAATTACAGATTATAATTAGTAATCATTAGAATATTTAAAAAGAGCTCTTGGAAATTTGAGAAAAATGATAGCTAAAATTAAAAATCTGATAGAAGAGCTGGAAGACAAAGCCTTGGAAATATCCGGGAGATCAGACATCATAACAGAAGACAACAGAAGGGGGAATTTCCAAAGCAATAATAAAGGAGTGTCCAGATTGAAAAGGCTCTCCAGGTACCATGTATAATGAGTGGAGAAAGGATCCATACCCACACATATTATAGCAACATTTCAGGACACTAAAGATAAGGAGAAGATGCTGAGAACTTACAGAGAGAAAGACCAGGTCATGTAACAAAGAAATGAGGATCAGAATGGCATAATTTCTCAAGAGTAGCACAGGAAGCCAGAACACAGTGGAAAAATGCATTCAAAATTCTAAAAAATGTTACTGTTAATCTAGATTTCTATACTCTGGTAGGATTTTTATCAACCAGGAGGATAGAATAAAAATATATTTAAACATGCGAATGGACTTGCTAGTTGTCTATGCAATTTTCATTCTCCCCTGCACCCCTTCTAGAATCTCTCGGATATAAAATTGTGCCCTGTCAATTTCTACAGTTCCCAGCTTTCTGTGCAGATTAGTAGACATAAGACCTACTTTTGAGAAATAAAATACAGATAGATATGTCCTGGGAGAAAATCCTTTAGAGGATTCTCTACCTATTGTTTACCATTTCCCAGTCTTGTCTTTTGCTTAGACACAAAGCTTGAGTTGGAGCAGCATTTCCCCCCATTTCTGTACATGGTCCTGTTGACCTGTACACACGCGTTATTTTGAATCCCATGGCTTTCCGCTTTATGGTTCTGTTAACTACTCTTGAGTTCTTCTCCTGCCCAAAGACAGTGAGTCTCCTTTTGATCAAAGTTGGTGACTTAATGTCTTTCTAGTGTCTGTACTCCCAGTGCCTAGAGGAGTAGGTTTTCAAAGACAGGTTTTTGAATGAATACATGAACCAAAGAAAGAAGAAACATCCTCTTCCTCTATCACTTTCTAAGACACTCTCATCCTCCTTGAGACTCTAACACTAAACTCATAATTTATTTTCCTCACCATCTCTTGCTCACAACCTCCATGACCTCAGCACTTACGAGATCCTTCCAACCTCTGACTTCAACATGCCTTGACTTCTAGGGGATGAATGAATGATTCCCAGTTTCCTTCTTGCATCCTAATTTTCCTCTCCCACGGTGCTTTATTGGCTCTCTTCAGAACAATGAGCGTACCTTCCAGCACTCCTTCATTACACTGTCACCAGGTGTATCATTTAACCAGCAGAGCCCCCGATTTAAAAACCAACTTAGTACAAATAGTCTGTGTACTTGGTTTCCCTTTCATGATTTGATCTCAACATGCTACCCTAGATTTCTTACCTCTTCTCAAATCCACCTGGAACCATCCTTGTGCTTTGCAATTGTTCATACTCCTATCTGCCTGGTATCACTCTTGCATTTCCTCTAGCCCACAGCCCCTCAACCCCCCCGCCCCACCAGTTGAAAGTGTACCCATTGTCCTAGGACCAGTTCCAGTGCCACTTTCTCCCATGAAGCATTTCCCAATGATTCAGGCAGAATTAATCCCTGGAGCCTCTATGGCTGCAAAAGCCCTTTGCTATTATGTCTATTATAAGCATTTATTAGGACCGTTAATACCTTACATGGTTACCTGCCCATGTGTACTCGTGGAGGATGTTCCATTTCTGTAATACTCACAGACTTAGCATACAGTGCCTGGCGTGTAGCACACACTAGAAAATTGTTAGATGAACCGAATTGAGATTCAAGGAGCTTATCCCCGACAATGATTTAAGTCTAGTGACTTGTGGTTAGAGGCAAGGGCAAGGCATATCTACTCCCTTAGGGACGCTGCCTCATAATTATTTTAAAAGTTTTCTATTTTATCAAAGGGCCTTAGAAACTGCTCCTTTTCAAAGCTCCACCAAACTATTATTTTCCTAATTAATTATTGCGGCGGGATAACTATTGCATAAATCAATCCTCAACTTAGTTTGATCGTGATCACTAATGAAATAGATTGGAGATCTGGAGCCCCAAAGAGAATGTTTTTCAGATGAATAATATATTTTATTTGTCAGCGGTCCTCAGACTCAATTTATGGTGAAATTAACTGAAAGTGGATTGCAAATAATTGTCAGCTCATTGTCAGTCTGCATTTCCAAGGCCCTGAATAGATAGAATGACGAAAGGTAATTTCGTTTTTCTTCGTAATTGCTTCTGGATAATACCAGGGCCTTTGAAAGAGAGTGTGAGGCTGTGCATTTTGAAAATTGCAAAGAAGATGCAAAGCCTGGGTTGAATACCAAAAATTTTCAATATGTCAGATGCAGCAGAATTTCTAGGGTTCTTGCTATCTGTTTGGCTAAAATTGCCTACAACAGATAACATGATTTTGGACTTGAGATATGAAAAGCATTATTTCACGTGTCAATAGTGATCATTAGGTTGGGGAATCTGAGCGTGGGTCACTTTCTGATAATTTCTGAAAGGGGTTAAAAAGCAATAAGGCTTCTTGCAAATGATATAAGGGCTTAGAGAAGCCTTTCAGGTATTTAAGATTACCAGAGAAGAAAATAATCTACAGCCCAATGGAGACAAATGAGCTTCCCAAGAACAAATGCAGAAGATGAGCAGATGAAGGAAGAAATAAAACTTGGTGAAAGATGAGAATAAAACAACCACCTCAGTTTTCCATCACTTATTCTAAAAACTAATTAAGTTGAAGGAGATCATCAACTGTCACCATGCCATAAATCCCTAACCAGTGAAAAGTACCTGACCACTGTACTGTCAGACTTCAGATCTCCACTTTCCACAGTGTGTTCCACTGTGGAAAGTATACCTTGAATTACTCCTATGGTTCATCCCATGAAAGGGCTGCACAGCTCAAACAAGTTTGGAAATGTTGCACATAGTTTTCCTGTTAGGGGATCATAACATTAACATAAGAAACATGGAAAGTCCTGCCATAGAACAACTGCACAACATTGACCAAATATTCCACAAGCATCTTTTAAAAGGTATCCGGTCGAATGTATTTATTTTTTTCATATGTACAAGTGGACATCTTAGTTACATCTCTTGATTTTTGAAAATTCTAGTGTAGTTAACGTACAGTGTTGTAATAGTTTCAGGTGTAGGATAGAGTGATTCAACACTTTTTTTAAATTTACTTGACAGAGCTCACAAGTAGGCAGAGAGTCAGGCAGAGAGAGAGAGAGGAGGAAGCAGGCTCCCTGCTGAGCAGAGAGCCCAATATGGGGCTCAATCCCAGGACCCTGGGATCATGACCTGAGCTGAAGGCAGAGGCCTTAACCTACGCAGCCACCCAGGCGCCCCCATTCAAAAGTCTGATACCTTCTTGATCCATCCATGTTGTTGCAAATGGCAAGATTTCATTTTTTTTGTGGCTAATATTGCATTGTATACACACACACACACACACACACATACACACACACACAAACATATATACCTCCTCTTCTTTATCCATTTGTCTATTGATAGACACTTGGCCTGCCTCTATAGTTGGCTATTGTAAATAATGCTGCAATTAACAGAGGGGTGCATGTGTCTTTTCTAATTGGTGATTTTGTTTTCTTTGGGTAAATACCCAATAGCAGAACTACCGGCTCATACGCTAATTCTACTTTTAATTTTTTGCGGAACCGCCATTCTGTTTTCCATAGTGCCTGCACCCATTTGCGTTCCCGCCAGCAGAGGATGAGTGTTCCTTTTCCTCCACACCAACACTTCTTGTTTCTTAGTCGTGTTCAACTATAGGTACCAACTGGTGCTCCGTGGAGCACTGGTGTTCCCATGGAAGCCTGTTTGAGCAATGGCTCACTGGTTGACCATGCTGGCTGGTTATGCAAAAAGGTCTTGCATATTGGTCTGTATATTGAGGTGTAGTGCATCCCCAGAGCTTATATGTGGGAGAAGGCTGTCCATGCTTGACTCTGTGTGTATGTCAGAGACTGACTTAGTTGGCACCGCTGTCTTGAGCAGGATGGGCAGGAAAAGTAAGGAGGTGAGTTGTGGTCTCTATTAAATAACTGGCTCCCCTAAAGGCAAATGGGAAAGTTAAGTATTGTTATGGAGAGACCCTCAGTTATCAACCAGCCAGGAGGAAAAGTACCCAAATGGAACATCCACTCTCTTCTAAGTAATCTGTGGTATGTTTCCTCCTTGAAAGCCTCCTTAGGTCTCAGTGCCGTGACCTTAAACATAGGCTACATGTGGCTGCCGGCTCAGGCTCAAACCCACCTCCACACACCTGCCCCACACCACTCCCTCTTCTTGCTCCCTGTGCCCAGGCTTTCTGGCCTCAGATCTCCCAGAGGTCCAGCTGTTCTCAACACCCACCGCAGGCTCACCTTTGGGGACCCCTCTTGGAAGCTTCTCCTGACTTCCCTGAAGAAACCAACCTAGAAACCCGCCCCCCCCAGATCAGGTCCTCTGTGGAACACTAGATTTTCTTGCTAGCATTTTTAGCAAATGTTAATTCTACGTGGGGATACTTGTTAACGTGGTACTGGGGTATGACATACATTCAGTAAAGTGCCGAATCTTCAAGAATGTTTACGGATGTATAAATCCAAGGAACTGCCACCCAGATTCGACTATAAAACATGGCCAACATCCCAGAAGGCTGTGCCTTCCCACCCTCCTCATAGATGATTCTCTCTTCTAACTTTTATCCCCATAGGCTAGTTTTTCTGTTCTTGAACTTCCTATAGATGCTCACCATTGTCACTGTGAGGGGGACCCAGCTTGCTGTGGTTAGAGCATTTTACTGTTACTGCTATAGTATTCCATTGTATGAAGTACCACAACTTCTTAACTCTCTTCTCTGTGAACTTCATGAAACACAGAAGATGTTCCCATGTTGTTGACTGGAATGTCCTTGGGCCTTGCACAGTGCCTGGCAAAGACAAGGAACCCAGAATTTTTGTGGCAAAAATGGACTTAAAAAAAAATTATTGGTATTGGTGTTAATCCTTTTTATTAGCGAAGACAATGGCTTTCATTTTATGGATAAAGAATCAGGACCTGAAACATAAAGAAGTGAAGCTGATGTTAAAACAGATCCACAGACCCAACCACTTACAATTATGCAGATGTATGTGAGGAAATGCCACAGATTGCCAGCAAACCAGAAGCTGGGAAGAGTCAAGGAAGGATTCCCCTACAGGTTTCAAAGGGAACATGTCCTTGCTGACACCTTGATCTCCCAGCCTCCAGGACTGTGAGGCAATGAATTTGTCTTGTTTTAAGCCATCTAGTTTGTTGTACTTCATTATGTAGCCCCAGGAATCAAATACAGAGAGTAGGAAGAAGGAAAATCACAAGTCTCCCTAATCCCCTATTGGCTGATGACACCTTTGTGGCACCTTTGAGAACGTGCCTCTCGGATTTCCCAGTACGATGAGTGCAATTGACCAGTGGCTCAATGCCAGGCTCTGATCCATTGTTGAGTTTGTACCAGCCACGCTGCCCATGCTCCAATGACTGGACTCTTCCGGGCGACTTTGCTGTGAGCATTTCCTTCATCTTCCTAATTTCCTTTGTGAACTGGGAAATGGGTAGGGATGGGACTGTGGTGACACCTAGCACCCTAGACCAACACTGAGAATATAATGGAGCCTGCTTCCCTCCTTCCTTTTCCCAAACTTCACACAGATTTCTCTTGTCCTAACCCAGAACCACACAGGGAAGGGGATTCTGCTAAATATATCTCCCACTTAGCTGAAGTGCCACGATACAAATCAGCATTGTTTGTCCTCTGCATTGTTTCTGCAGAGAAGCTAGTTCAATGTCTTGCTCGGGCATATACTCCTGACTGCTGGTGTTCTGGTAAAACGCAGGGGACAGGAAGGGCTATGGCCCATAGCCATGACCCGAGAGCCATTCCCCTAATCTCTCAGTTTGGGGCAGAACTTCATCCATGACCCTACTCTGCCACAGGCTCCAGAGTCAAGATTCTGGTCCTTTCAGTGTTTCTGGAGAATGGTTCTCTGATTTCTTGTGGCCATCAGCGGGTTAGTGACCCAACTATAACAGACAAAGGTGGTAGATTAAGGGTGTGTCCAGTTGCTCTAACTGAGGCTACAGACGGTCTTCCCGTTGTCAGCCTGGAGCCTTTTCCTCCTGTTCTCCCGGCTACCTGGCCCCTCAGCCCTGGGGTTTGGGGGGTTCTCAGTGGCAAATCATTCTCACCGTCACCCCAAGAGGGCTCTGAGTTGTCTTCCTCTCTCCCTTTTGTAAAGCCAGAGACTAGTCCTCCATTTGTTTTCCTACTTCCAAAACTTTGTGGCCTTTTTTTGTTTGCAAGTGCCAATTTTCATCCACTGTGGTTTCTCTTGTCCTCATTGTCCTCGTCGGTTAAACTTAATTATTTTCTTATCATTTCAGTTCTGTCTTGGGAAGAAGTAGTGATCAATATGTATATTCAACCTACTATTTTAAACACAAGATTTTTCCATTTATTCTTCGTACCCAGGCCCCAGCCTTGTTTCCCACGACCCAGGGAACTCTTGCACGAGTTTCCACTAACCTCCAATTCCCAGATCAGGGGACTCTTTCCAGTCCTCATCTTGCTTAAATATTCTGTAGTACCCAGTGCTGCCCATAGCCACTGCCTACTGCTGCCTGGTGGACATTCTATTCTGTTCTGGGCCTCCTGAAAACTCCCTGATGGCTCCCTCCATCCTCTTTGCTGGCTTCTCCTTTCCTCTCTCTTTCCTTGACATTCTTTAAAGCTTTATCTTTGCTCCTCTTTTCACTACACCCTTACCACGGTTTCAATGACCATGTCGACACAGGCAATTCTCAAATCTCTACCTTCATTTGTGTTAGGGCTAGACTCCTTGTTGCGGGAAATAGAAACCTGGTTCACATTTGCTTAGGGTTGAAAGGGGCTCATTTATGTAATTGAGGGCTCAACCAAGGTGCTCCAAAGCGATGCCTGCGTGGACACTTATTTCTCTCTGCATCTCTCCGCTCTGTCTCCCTCCACAGCGTCCTTGGTCTCACATGGTCACTGTCTACATAGTGACAAGTTAGCCACTGGATGCTCCAGGATCCCATGGTCTGCCCATCTCGATATCCTGGTGGAGGAAGGAGGGTATCTCTCATCCCCACAGCTGTAGCAAGATTCTTGGGGAGTGTGTGGCTTTGCCAGACCTGCCTGTGAGCTCTTCTCTGGGCCCTGGTAGAAGGGGAGGGAGTTTGCCTTGCCCGAACCAAAGGGGCTCAACAGGCAGGGTTGCCATGGCGTCAGAGAGGAGGAGTGGGTCAACAAAAGAGAAGTGGGCCAGGGAAGGGCTGGAGAGGGGAAGAAGGACCGTTGCATTCATTCCGACAGTTTGATTGCCCAGGGCTGTCATCCTGGCTCTTTAGGTCCCTTATCTGTGTCTGTAAAATGAGGAGGCTGGACTCCCAAGGCCCTACAGCTACTATAATCTTTATTTTAATTCTATGAATAATGGATACATAAAGTAGAACCTTGTAAAGGTGCCTCTGGGCACAGTCTGAGGGCAGTAGAGCATGATGGTTGAGAGCAGGAGCTCTGGATTCAGACTGCCTGGGTTCTGCATTTGGCCATCACCTCGGGGTGGGATTCGTGGGGGTGTGCTCTCCGCAGTCTCACGGGATGCCATGTGCAGAGAGCCTCGCACTGGGTTTTATGTTGTGCTGTTGCTGTCCTGATCCAGTGATTCTGGATCGTTTTATCTTTGAGCTTAAGTTTAACAAGTGAAACCTGACAAGACATGGTCGGAGCACGCACGTGAGTAGAGATGAGTGCAGTGTCAGTGTCCACTGCTCCTCGCCAGCTCCTGCCCCTCTAGGGTTTTGCTGTGGCCCCAGGAGCACAGAGTTCTGGTGGGCCCACAATATCCGGGAGCTCGGTGAGACCCAAAGTGCATGCCAGGTAAACCCATAATGTCTGCGACTGACTTTCTGTTTGCACTTGGACTTGCTCTGAATGCAGAGAGAAGGCAGTGGCATTCTAAGATAGGTGAATGGCCGGGAACCCTGCCTTGTCCCGCTACATATTATTTCTCTGTATTAGCTCCCCGTCTGTGCTGCCAATGATGGCATGGAAGGAAAAAGAACCATAATTCCTTTTCCTTTCAGTCCTTCCTTACTCATCTAGCAAGCCAAAGGTAGAGAGTGTTGGTAGAATGTGCGCTTCTCAGGTGAAGTAAAAGCACCTGAGTTAATTTTGTGCAGGGTTTCCACTGTTCTGGGAAGAGCAAGACACATATAGAAGCTACAAAATAACACACTGCATAATTTCAGTGATTTTGCGTGAGTTAAATGTTCTTATGTTTGCCTTTAAAACTGATATTGCACAATATAAAAATAAATGACCCAATCCATACTTATAACCTAAAGATAAGATTTTCTTTGCTTAGAATGATGTAACATAGCAAATAAGAATTCATAGCAAAGTGGGGAAAGACTGAGGAAGAGAGGCAAAAGCTTTGTATTTCAGTACCGTTAATGGCATTTTTCTCTTGCCACATTTTCATTTGGCACTGGGCCCCACAAATGATGTAGCTGACCGTGCATCAGCAAATTATTTTACTCTCAGTGCCTCTGTTTCCTTGTTTGTAAACTGGGCACAATAACAATGTCTCCATCCCTAGACTGACTGCAGGATAAACCGGGCTTGGCATTCAGCAATCCCTCCACAAACGTGAACTTCCATTACACAGATAAACTAGTGTGGAGTGAATCTGTACGACACTTGGAGATCAATTTTAAATTTCCCCCTCTTTTGACTTGATGTTAAGCACGTCAGGTAGCTGATTTCCTCTCTTACCTGATACGGCTGTAGTTTGAATATTTCACCACAGTCTGTTAATGGGCTCACTTAGTTTACTGCTTAGATGATGTTATTGGAATTAGTCAGCAGAATACCTTAAAGTGAAGGAAAACATTTCAGGAGAGAACAGTGTGCACCAAACTTTTTTGATTCCAAATAAAAGCTGAAGGGAGGATTAAGCTATTGTTTCCGCCAAAGAACCCGAAGAGCATGTTTTCTACTTCCTGACAACAGATGGCGATGTCGCTAAGCAAATGGAGGCCATTGTCCCTGGTTCGAGAAATTCTGCGATCAAGGGTGAGGAGGGAAGCAAAGCTATAAACAACGTATGGAAAACAATGAATATTTTAATTAGCTGTTAATAACTGAATATCGAATCCTTGTCTTCTGCCTAACTCACAACAGTGTTATGACAGCTAATTAATAAGTGATTGTAAAGGAAATGATTAATTATTTACAGTAATAATTAGTATGGCTTACATGCTTGTAATCATAAAACAGTTTTCAAAAGTAGATGGATCCCAAGCAAATATTGTTCTGCTGTTGCAGGGAAATTGTGGTGCCCTTTTGGGATGATTTCTATTATCATTTCACACTGTCTGGATTTATTAAACAGGTACCATTATGCATTTGTTCCATCAAGTTTCATTCCAGCCATGGAATAGAAAATCACATATGTGTATTTTTTTTTAAAGAAATTCCTGTCATACTTATTTAAAATTATGTACATGAGGGGAAATGTGAAAGCTTCCTCGTGTCTCTTTGAAAGATATCAACCATAGAACAAACCAAAACAAAATCCTGGACCAGAAGAATAAAGCCTTCCCCTAGAGTCTCTGTTTCTAGTGCCTGATTCTCATATATAAAAACAAAACTAAAAAGCAAGTGTAGAAGCCCAAACTTCTCCTCCTCCTCCTCCTTCTCATTCCATATTTCAGATCTCTTTGAACTGCCTCATGTCTTCAGGATATAATGAAATCCCTTGCTCTGGAAGGAAGCCACGAAAGATAGATTTCAAGACCTTTTCCTTTCCTCTCTGCTAGTAGCAGAGCTAATGCAGTTTACTTATTAGATGAATCACCATGGATACTGATACACTCAAGCCAAGTCTACCCGAGTGAGGGGAATTGGAGAATTGAGGCAATTATCCTCATAATTTAAATAAACAGCGTCCCCTCATTTTTGTTTTGGTTACCTGAATTTTTCAGGTGAATGTCTAATTTTAGTTTGGAATTACAAGAGCTGGCTCCTGCCTTAACTCTCTGATTAAATTAGCTAGCAGAGCTTGGGGCTTCTTTGCTGGGAAGCACTGTAAGAACACGTATTCCTCTACTCTCTGTTTTATGATCCCAAGCATTTCTGCCTGGCCTTTGGGTAAACAAGGGCACTAGCTCAGGTCTAGGAAGAGATATTTCTGGAGGGTAGGCAACATTCAGGGCTGCAAATGGTTGCTTAGAGAGACCAGGTCTTTTCCATCAGACAAAGACATTCATAATACCATGTCCTTCCTGACAATATGGCCCCCAACATGTCGTGCACAGACCACGTGTTTCTCCCCTGGCCCCAGTCCAAGCCATAACCTGTACCAGCACTTCCAATCAGGATTTTATGGCTGGTCTTGGCTGCCTCTCCTAATCCTGTCTTCTCAGGCTGCATCCCAACTTCGCCAGTGTGAACCCCCCCATCTCATTACCCCTACCTCAGTGCCAATGAGTGTTCTAGGGAGTGCTAGGGGAGAGGAGTTTTGTAAGTGTAAGGCATAACTGTATTTCTAAGTAACATGGCATCATATGATTGTGATTTAATATCCATATTCAGTGTCTTAATTATTTAGCACCTCTTGTCTTTAAGCCACTATTGTTAGAGTTCAAAGAGAATCCTGGTGGTGGTTAATGCCATAGTGACCTACGATGGAGCCCCAGATGACCCTGATCTGCATTTCTTTTTGTATTGTGCATTTTCGAAGACTGAGTCTCTGCTGTGGGCCATCCTTTATTTTGCTCTGTGACTCAGCACTGAGGGTTCCTATGGCTATCTCATCTCTTAATTTCTTCCCCCCACTCACCAGTGGGAGATGGCTGTGGGGCATGTGCAGAGGCTGGGATTCTTTCTGATTGGTCAGTAATCTTGCGGGTGCAGGGGCTATAGGATATAAATGGACATTGACAGCTGATGGACCTGTGATTGACTCTCCTTCCTTCACTTTGCTGTTGTTTCCTTTGTGACTCTATCTCACCTCCCCTGAACTTCCATTTTTGTTTCTGTGAAACAAGGATAATTACATAGATCTTGCAGAATAGTGATTGGAAATAACTTCTGTGAAGTGTCTGGTACATGTTTAATAATGGTAGCCATTCTTAGAATTGCTCTTTGTGCCACAGGAGCACAGACAGTTTTATTTATTACTGCTAGGTTTCATTCTTCTTTGTCCACTTTATCACAGCTTTATCCATCAGTACTTATGTTCTGAAAACATAATGGGAACCCAACACTGTAGGGAACACAGATGACACGTGCGGCGGTGGCTCTGCCTCTAATGAATTGCTCTCTTGTTAAGAAAAGGCATGAACAGAGTAATAATAATAACGTCAATAATAATCAGACCTAATATAGATTGAGGATTTTACTCTGTATCACACTTTGTGCTAAATGCTTTACAAATTGGATCTCATTGCATCGTCACAATAATCCATTAAATGAACACTCTTATTGTCACTCTTGCTTTCCTGGAGAGGAAAAATGGGCCCAGAGAGGTTAGGGGACTTGCCCAAGGTCAAGGTTACACAGCTAAGGGTGGTAGAACCAGGACTTAAGCTCAGGCCATCTGACTCCAGAACTTGAGCCTTTAACGTTTCTACTTACTTGTTCTGTGGGCAGTATTAAGTGGTGAAAACAAAGAACAGTATACTTCGCAAGAATGGAGAGGCCATCATAGGATAGAAGGCAACCAGTAGATTTTTTGGAAGGGGGGGACCTTAAAAAGTAATAGTGATAAAATGTAACAGGCACAGGAAGGTGAATGATAAGCTCCCCCTATGAAACAACGTGTCCATCATTTTTCTGTTTGAGTTTATGCCAGGGCCCGAATCTTCCCAAGTGATTCAGTCCTGGTGGAGGTGTCCCTGGATCCTACGATCTCATTTCTCTTACATCAATCTTTAAGACTTCATGGTTCAAAAATAAAGGGATTTTGGTGCTGGAAGGGATGCCAAGAGTCGCATTGTGAACTCCAGAGAGAGGGTATGAATTGTCCAAGATGATACAGCTGGCCCAGCTAGAACTCAGGCCTCTTCACTGACGTACTGGTCCTCTTTCCACTTGCCACGTGGGCCCCTGACTGTTTTTGACAACAGGATTGGGGATGTAAGGTTTTACCAAACTTCTGCCAGCTCTGTTTCAAGTGCTGAGTGTATTGCCTTATTGAATACACACGTCTCCCCCAGATACTTTTCTTCCCTTAATCAGGGAGGGTAGATATTTACCCAAAGACATTATTGGCCAGTCTGCATCCCCCTCACCAAAATGCCTAGAACGGAACACAATATGCTGAGGGCCCCATTTCTCCCACGGGGAAGTCAGGCTTCCCCCCAAACTGGAAGCAAAAGTGTTCACACTCAAAATCTGGAGGGTTTGATTAGATTTTAGAGTTGGCCATACACCCTCTTCCTCCACCTGCTATATAATGTGTTCAGCCAGACACTCTTGTTTGGAAACAATGTCTTTATTTAAAACAAAAATTCGAGCCTGATTAGACAAACGCATAAACAGGTATTTAATGGTGATTGCGAGTAACTTCTTCGAAGAGGCAGCCTCTGCCCGTTGTCAGCCTGTCCCTGCTGAGTTGTTTGATGCATTCACTGCATTTTATATTACTTAATGTGCCTTATGTATCTGCCAATAAATCTGAAATACAGGTCACAGAATATGCAGCTCAAGGAAATCCATAAAAGTAGTAGAGAGAGGCTTCACCAACTGCATCAGATTGCTAAAAGCTGAGGTCATTTCCTCTTGCTAAAAATGTAGAGCTTCATAAATTATTTTTATCACCTCCAGAGCAAGCAAACAGTTTTGCACAGATGCCAAAGGGGTTTCATTGCTTTTTTTTTTCTCTTTAAGCTGAAAACATTTTTCTTAGTCCTTCTGCAAAATGATTGTGTGTGTGTGTGTGTATGTGTGTGTGTGTGTGTGTTTTTACACATCCTGGCATATTGCATGTAGATCTAGGAACCAAAACACAATTGCATCTGGTCAGGGTCTTCAGTCAAAGTGACGCCAAATACCTGAGCTCAGAAGAGGGTTCCGACCTAGGTTTAATTACTCCCCGTGGTTGGGGGTTGACACTGTTTCCTTTAATACATTTTTAAGGAGATGTTAGGTATGCAGACACAGTAAAAATGAGCAGCGAACATGCAGTGAGGAACTTTATAGAAAACACTACTGAATTAACTTACAGTACATTTGTTAAACATGAGCACCTCTAATAATGACATTTCATTTAACAATGCCCTTTGTCTTTACAGTTCATCACTTACCTATTTCGGTAATGAACTGCAGTCATACCATTCTGATTTTCTCCTAATGTAAAGGCTCAGCTCACTTCACTGCCAGTGAAGCATGATGCTATTATTCTGTTCCTGGCTTAGGAAAAAAGCTATAGAATATATCACAATTCTAATTGGCTAACAAATATTAAACCCTACGATTGTTAAGGGCACCCAGTGATTCTGTTTGGCTTTTGATGGGGATAAGTAAAATAAAGAAGGAGAAATGGTTTGAAGGAAAAAAAAAAGAGGTTAGTGTGTATACTTTATGAGCAGTAACCCAAGTCTCCTTTGAAAAAAGATGAGCACACATTATATTTAATAGCTCAAATGTTATCTTAATTCTTTATCAACAATTCATGCAGATAGCTTAATACCAAATATTTTAGTTAGGATTAACAATCTGTGAAACAGAAGGTTTAGCAAATGAGAGATGGAATTTGTTCTCCCTGCAGCCGTAAGCAGAGGAAAATGTGAGCTGCTGGAAAGCTGGGTCGTGCAGGAAACATTCTTTTTCTGCCAAGCAAATGCAGGCAGATTCGGAAAATATTATGTCTCTCGTAGCCCTGATTTATCCTTTCTACGGAAGGTAATGAAGCCTGTGTCCAAACTTCTTTTTGTCCCTTTTGCAAAGCTTTTCTGAGGATGAAAGATAGGTGCCTCCCCTGTTTTCCTTTTTCCACGTGGCAGAGTCCCCTAAGGCATCTGCCCCCCTCTCCCTTCTGAACTCACCAAAACATCTCATTAGTAAAGGCAAGATTCAGCTCCCCATCATCTTTCCCCAGCTGAGGCAAAGCTGCACAATTTACAATAGATCTTTGGAAAACTGCTTTTTACCGAGTGTGGCTGCATCTATAGATCTCTCTCAATTACCCACAGTAAATTTAGGCATTGTACAAGAGCAAATTTTACAGTCCATGAAGAGATGAAGTGAAATCTAGATGAAATTCATTGTGACAGATTCCCAGTTAGTGCTCTGATGTGTCTGTATTACAGAAGATAGACATTCTATTAGCATGGAAGCTCCCATAATGGACTGTGAATCATCTCAGGTAATAGAGATGCCAAGCAGAATGACTGAAAAGCACTATTGAATTCCATTAGAGCTCTTTGTTTTTAAATCAGTCATTTCTCGTGAATAACCAACTATACACTTCTTGACCCTATCTCCGAGTGATAATTGTGGACTAATATTACAATACATTAATCTGGGTTACTGTGCGATTCCCATTTCAGTTGCAGGCTGATTCGGGGTTTCCTAAAATGCCAGGGCCCTTTCCTTTGGACACTGGAACTTCTATCACAAACTGGCAGTTTTGGAAATGGCCTGTTCCGCGATCCCCTGTTTCGGTCTGTTTCGACATCCCTGGGATCGTTCCTTGCGGTCAAAGTGTAGGCAAAGATGTTGTATTGTGACCCTGTGACTTTCTGCCCCTTTTTTTCCTTTAAGGATGTCCCCTGCACCAGGTCAGCCATCCTGGGCAAAACAATTAGCACAGAGGTAAGCCTGTAAGGAAACCATTTTAAATAATCCAGATTAGCGAGGTTTTTTTGTTTTGTTTTGTTTTTAATCTTAAGTGGGTAGCCAACCGTTAGGAAAATAAAGAACATCACATTCTACTGCACAAACAGCCCCACCTCATCTATCAATCAAATATGATTGATCAGACTTAGTAATTACTTGGATAATTAGGACCAGGTTTCGGTTTGTGTAGGACTCTGAAGGCTTTCGATGCCTGCATAATTACCACTTGTACAGTTAGACCGAGTTACGTGATTTATTCTGTTCAATTATAACATAAACACGGAGCACTTGGAATAGACAGCCCGAACACCACACATTTCTTAATCCATTGCATTTGATACAAATGCTGGAGCTTGTCATCAAGCAAAGCTCTCCCTGACCACCAATTCTGAGGTTTGCATCTATACATGACCAACAAAAATAAGTCTCTTCTTGCGCCTCATGTCTCCCACCTGATTTACAAGGTAGGGGATAGGTAATTTGGAAAGGGGACCATGGTATCCAGAGGGTGGCAATGCCAGCTGAGTTGCTTTGAGATTCTCCCATAAATCCCCTAGGGAACAACTTTAAACAGAGTCGACTTTACATCTTCTGTCTACGATCAACTATTCTCACATCAGGATGAACAACATTATCCTCATCGCAGGAGGACCCGAGCCCAGCGCCTCAACATGAGGCTCTCTCCTTAATGTTGTAATGACAGGTGTAAGATTAACTTTGTTAGGTGTCTAGCCACTCATGCAAACTAAATTAAATTAATGGAACAAATTTCTCTCATAATTAAGATAAAAATTCATGTCAGCTGTAACCTTGCTGTACACTAATTATATACAAATGATTTATCATCTGCTTCGCCCAGAATATTAATCCTTACCTCATTGATAACTGCAGCCAGTGTTAAGAGATGAGAGTTGATTAACTATGACAGATTGGGCAACCACAGCCCTCGGTGCCGGCACAACCAGTGAGACCAATAACACTCAAGTAGCTCTCTGGGTTGAAAATGCATTCCCATGGAAACAGATGCATGCTTAATGAAGGATACTGAGATTATTTTCAATAATGACTGATATTGGAACAGTGGGCAGAGCTGATCAATAACAATTAACCACTTAGGCTGCTAAAGACATGGTTAGAGAAAGCAGGTTATTTACACATTAGTAGAACCCTATTCGAAGACGAGTACTCCATAATGTCTCTATGCTGCGCCGTTTCTCTTTTTTCCTGCCTGGGAGGGGTTCCATGGTGGAGAGATGGTAATGTGCCAAGAGCCCTCCTGTCGCCTCTTAGCGCCTGCTTACGAAATGAGTGATTGATGTTGCCAGCGGTTCTTTGGATGCTCTCAGGATAGCTGCCAAATGTATCAAGGAAGGTCCAAAAGCAACTGTGACCATGAAACTCATATTGCTTTGTAGGGATTTGGTTTGGTGGAAAACTTTACTGCCAAGGCGTAACCCAATTGTACAGAAAATTCTTTTGATCTTTCATTGTATGCTCTTTTATTTAATTTTAAGGAGTCCAAGACGAGTTGTGCAGATATTTGAGGGAACCTTCTGCTTTGGACTCCTCTGTCACACTGGCTGGAAAGAGCTTTAATAACAGAAATTTAATAATAGATAAGGCTTTCAAAGCTATTTGGAAATTTGCACTTTTATTTTGTATTAATTTGAATCACCCCAGGAGTCGAGATCTTGTAATGCTAATTACTAATATAGACTCCCAGAATCCCTGCCCTGACAGTCAGCTTGGAGAAATCCCAACTCCCTGGGCCAAAAAGTGTTAATAAAAAGTGATTAGCTACTTAGGCCAAGTCCTATTATAATAATGCATTATATTTCCCTTGAATGGGTTACGTGCATTCTCATTTCTCTGAATGAAGAAAATGGTTGAGGGAGATGAAAATAGGGCGTTTTAGCTGGCATTGTGACTAAAAGAATCCAGCTTTAAAAAAAGTAGGAGAGAATGTTTCTTTCTCCACACTTCTTGAATTTTGACTCTAGATCTGTAAATGCAAATAAACAGAAACATATTCTGCATATTTGCTGGTGTAGCTCATCTATTTCTCCTGTTATGCGGACCTAGATTTTAACTGATTCTAGCAGTGAACCCCAGCTCCAACATGCTACGTGTGTGTGTTAGAAGTTTTAAGTACAGAAAAGAGGGTAGCAATCTTGCCCTTTCCCCCTGTGGGACAGACATGCCCTGCTTAAATCTTCAGCCACAGAGAAGCTGTGGCTGGGACTCCACATGGATGCTAATGAATTTGGAACAGCATTTATGTGGCTGAACAAACGTGGATCCCAAACACCCCAAGTCAAGCGCAGCAAACAAGAAATAGGCTGACACATTTCTATCAGGAAGGCAGCCAGAACGTCAAACTCTTGAATGATATTGGGCGATCTCAGCTCTGTTTTATCATCTCCGTAAATAAATCTGGAGATGATAAACAACCATAAACACCTGTAAAGAATGCTCCATAAAAATCAAATAAAAAGCTACGCCCTCCCCACATCCCTCCCATCTCATTGCCCCCTCTCCTAATGAACCTTTTGCTAAATCTCCTGGTGGAGATAGAACCACATTTAACACAAAGGTAGTGAGAGTATTAGTATATTTCCTACCTACAGGAACTAGAGTACTGGAAGGAAAAAAAAAAAAAAGCAAAAAACAAACCTAGCATTCTTAGGGTACAGGCTCATTATTTTATTTAGTTGTCTTGATTGGACTCTCCGTGTACTGTCTTTCCAAAAACACCACGATCTTACCCCAGTGCTTTGGACTTCTTCAGTTTTTACTACAACTGAAAACACTTACACCCCTATACCTAGGCTGGCAATGTAGTAGACGCAATTACGCTTCCCTATCGCCTGAACAACACAATTATTGGGAAGATAATAAGATTATCCAGGCTTTTGCTTTTTAAAATTATACTGAGGCACACCGGCTGACTCCTGTTTCTTATGCATTCATCTTTAAAACAAATAAGGGAAGTAAAAATGTGCCGCTAAGCTAATGAGGACCGTGAGACAGAGCCATAGATACATTTTCTCACTTGCCTAATGAGCAAAGTGACAGACAGTGAAACAGTTCACACTTGAGTAATTCCCTAGTCATCAGCAACTGCAGAGGAGCCCCTCCTGCTGGAGCTTTGGAGGGGGGTGGTCGGGACATGTAATAAATTGACCCTGGCTCTGCTGGACGGAATAAGTTATCACAAAGAGAGAGGTCTTGGGGTATGCTCCCTGAGGAAATCTAACCAGGAAAAAAAAAAAAAAAGAGTCCATTTAAGGCATCTCCAGCCATACATTCAATTAGAATTAAATTAAAACAATGGAAAAAAGAATCACCTTCTCCTCACCCAGCCAGCTGCCTGAAGGCGGTTGGATGGCTAGGATCTGGAAGACAGTGACGTCCCCCCCACCCCCACCCTCGGACTGAGGTCTGAACAGTGCTTTTAAATGGTCTTAAGCACATTTCATTTCTGGGGAGAGTGGGCAAGGCAGGAGAGGGTGGGTATAGTCTAGGGGTGGTGTGTGTGTGTGTGTGTGCACGCGTGTGTGAGAGAGTAAAAAATAATATTTTTACTGACTAGTTTGGGGCCTCTGTGAAGTCCATGGGGAAGGGGGAGCTGAAAATCCGCCAGTTTTCCTGTTGGCTTGTTGAAAGGAAAGGAACTACAACTTGGTTCATACTGACTCCGGGCCAGGCCCTCTTTATCCTTATTTTATCCTCATGCTGAAGGGGAGTAAGTGGGACCTGTGCTGTTTCAGCCAAGGGAACAAACTGGGTCCCTGGGACCACCGTGGAGCCATTTGCTGAGGCTCATATGGCCACTAACGTAAGCAATGAGATTCGAATTTTAGTCCCGGCTCCACAGCCCGCACTCTTTCCACTCAGAAGAATCGCATCGGTCCCCTCACGAGAACGCTGATAAATGAGAAAGAGTTTGAGAGAGAAGCCAACCAGAGAAATGTAGTGGGGAGCGCACAGTCTTTCTAAGCCATTAAAACTTCGTGTCTAGAAAAATAATTCTTTGACCTGTGGATTGAGACTTAGAATTCTTTCACTTAAATGATTGTATTTACTTCATAGAGGCAGTCGCCACGTTATGGAGAGTGAAACAGAGGTCCAGAGACTCTGGAAACCAGCCACAGGTCACTCAGCCAGGGGGTGATGAAGCCGGGACCAGACCAAGTTCCCCAGGCTCTTTTCAGGACATTCCACTCACTGGCCTGCCTGCACACAGAACACGAAGGTTGGTGGGCATGCTAGGACTGCCTAAAGCTGACACAGCATGATAGGAACATACAATGTCCTGCAAACTGTGGTAAAAACTTTCTATTACTTGTATATGTTTTTAAAGATCTTATTTATTTATTTGAAAGAGAGAGTGAGCAAGAGAGAAAACAAAAGCAGCGGGAGTAGCAGAGGCAGAGGGAGAAGCAGGTTCCCCACTGAACGGGGAACCTGACACGGGGCTCAATCCCAGAACCCTGACCTGAGCTGAAGGCAGACGCTTAACTGACTGAGCCACCCAGGTGTCTTGTTGCTTTTATTTTTATTTGTTGAGAATTCTTGGTAAGGAAGCAGTATGTAAGGAGTTCCACCTTGTTTGTGTGAGATTAGCTGCCATAAATTTAAGAGCCTGCATTCTTTAAAAAGAAAAAGACAGGAGGGCTACAGGGGTAGCTCAGTCGGTTAAGCGTCTGACTCTTGATTTCTGCTCAGGTTATGCTCTCAAGGTCGTGAGATCGAGCCCCCCATCTGGCTCTGGGTTGACCACTGGAGTCTGCTTGTCCCTCTCCCTCTGCCCCTCTCCCTGCTCTCTCTCTCTCTCTCAAGTAAATAAATGAATTTTTTAAAAAAGGAAGAAGCCACTTTTCCTTAAAAAAGGAAAAGCACACTTAAAGTATTTGACTCAGCTAAACGAAGGAGGGAGGGAACTGCTCTGACAACAGTGTTAGTTATTAGCTGACGGGTGCCCACTATTGGCTAAAAAGTGAAACGCATATATTATCTCATAACGACGCCACCAAGGTGAGGGAATGCACGACTGTTACTCTCATCTTACAAAGGAGAAACCCGAAGCTCATCACTCCCACTGTGTCCCTGGGCCCTGGTATATTGGTGTGACTCAGAGGTCGAAGATGGCTCCCAGGATATCAAGTATCCAGTATGTTCGGTCTTCAGCCATTCATCCTGATGTCATTTATATCATACATACGCATGGCTTAAAACCTGTTTAAAATATTTAGCACATCCTGTATCTTCTCATCTTAGTGCTTTAATGACCACAGTATCTTCCACGTCAGAGTGGGCCCGTTTAATATGTGCCGGTGTGCCATCTTTTAGAGAGGTTCTTTACTTTATTCAAATTACCAATCATTTAGAGCATCACTAAAAGCCTTTCTCCCTCGCTTCCCATGCATGCTTAACCTAATTAACTATAAATGAGGAAAATGCTATCCACATTAAAAGAAAATGTTAACGTATAAATTATTCCACTCTTTCTGGTGAGGCTAAGGACTCCTTTAGGCAGCTCAATTGTGGGGGCAGACTCTCTGTTTCTGTGTTCTCAGGGCCATCCTTCCATAGAATGGGCCACAGAAATTTCTGTTCATCGCGAGCTCCTTCCTCAGTATTGATCATGATGCTATGTATAACCTTGCAGATTGTCCCTCTTTGTGTTTGCTTAAGGTACTCTCAGGAAACTAGAAGGATGAAGTGAAAAGCATCTAAAATGCTCTCAGGAGAGCCCCAAAGGGTAGAGAAGTAGCAAATGACATCCTAGACTCGTCCCTCAGTACTGGAAATCCTGATGGTCACCTGCCTCTATCGACACATCCATCTAGAGGAAGCCAGAAGTGTCTCAAAAACCTCAGTTCACAGATCCCCAGAATGTCCTCTCTCTGGCTGACACCACCCACCCACTCCCAATGCTGCCTTCCTGGAGGGGCCACTCCATTCGATGGTCAACACAAATGGGCAAAGGTCTTCTGAAAACTCTTATTAGAAAGAGTGGGCACCTGGGTGGCTCAGTGGGTTAAGCTTCTGCCTTCAGCTCGGGTCATGATCTCGGGGTCTTGGGATCAAGCCCCGCATCAGGCTCTCTGCTCGGCAGGGACCCTGCTTCCCCCCTCTCTCTGCCTGGCTCTCTGCCTACTTGTGATCTCTCTCTCTCTCTCTCTCTCTGTGTCAAATAAATAAATAAATAAAAATCTTTGAAAAAAAAAAAAAGAGTGCCCATTAATGCATTAATCTGAAAGCCCAGATTAATTTATCAAATGGTCCCAGATTTAACCTTTGAGAGCTGAGTGCAGGCCACTGGCAGAACAGAATGTGGAGCAGGAAATTGGCTATTGGGCAGGAGGAGAGGTTGGGACTGTAGATCATTCCCAGAGGAAGCTGCTGGGGAAAGGCCCTGAGCGGCTAATGGACACCAGTGGAGGCAATGGGTGGCAGCACCCAAAGCAGGATTCCCCACTCTTCAGCTTGGTTTGTATTTTTGTTCCTGCTTTGAATACATTGGATGGATTAGGATAGACTATTCTGAGATTCTAGCAACTAGGAAAATGCAACTGGCATAGACAGTTCCCGATTTTCTCTCCTATTATGCCCTTACTTCTCTCACCCTTTGCTCTGCTTGTCAAGTGCATGAAAAAGTCCACTTCATTCCTATAGCTCTGGGGGAAACTCTAGTCTTTGGGGGCATTAGCTGAAGGTCCCTGCCCACTCCCAGCTTTGCTGTGCACTTACACCTCCTACCCTGAGCTATGTGAAGTGGGGAGTAGTGGAGGCTGTGATCAAGCCACTGGGGGATGCCCGAGTCCAAGCAGGCTTAACATCCACATGTGCAGTCAATTCTTGATTATCCACACCAATGGTCTGTGACCCAGGCCCAGGTAATCCCAGATAATTGACAATCCAAAAGGAATTTCTCTTTGGTTTTGGAATATGCTCTGATTTTTCCAGCTGAAGCTCTCCTTCTCCCACTTATGCTTTCCTTGGTAGGATATTAAGAATCATTTATGTTCCTTTAGCTGGGCACGTGGTCTGAGCAACCACTTGAAGTCAGTCCCAGATTGAAAATTTGCCTACTCCATAGACAAATGATTCCCTTGCAGGCAGTTGAAGTTGACAGTATCATATATTGCATAAAGAATAGTCT
This sequence comes from Lutra lutra, assembly GCF_902655055.1. Taxonomy (NCBI): domain Eukaryota; kingdom Metazoa; phylum Chordata; class Mammalia; order Carnivora; family Mustelidae; genus Lutra; species Lutra lutra. Next base: position 103,463,125 of record NC_062280.1, read on the forward strand.
GTCCAGGCTACTGTTGTTCATTCATTCATTCATTCACCCGTTTGACACACATGCATAGAGTGCCTACTGCGTTCTAGGCACTGTACTATGAATTAGGGATATAGAGATGAAAGATTGAGCCCCAGCTCTTGAGGGATATACCTTCTAGTGGGACTTAATGGAATAGAATTTAGTATCTTGCTTTTGACCTGCATATGCCCACTGCATATTCATTTATCATTCCCATTTTCAGCTTAACATCTATCTAGCTCCCTTCATTTGAGAAGTTTCAGCATTTGGGGGGAAGAGCTGTAGGTGATTATTGGATTGGTTGGGGGCTCCCACAGATGGAAAGAACCAGATCACTCCAGTTTTGAGGATCAGATATACCAAAAATGAAGAGATGCCTAAGCCAGGTGTACATATATAGATTCTGAATGTTTACATTTAGAAAATTAATGCTTTAACACTCCAAAAAGTATAGTGTTTATATAAATTTGTTTGGAGAATATCTCAAGAGTATAAATTTCAGGCCCTTCATGAATGTGAGATCGGACTGCTCCTCCTTCTGTTCCTGTTCACACACAAACCCCATCAGGTAGAGCCCTGGTTGAAGGGAGGGAGGTCTAGGTGGGGCTGAGTGGAGTCAGCGTAAAGCTCAGAAGAACCTCTGTAAATATGAAGTAGCTGATCCATGGCTCTCTGTCCTGTGGTCACAAGGAATACTTCACAGCAAGACAAGACACATCTTAAGTACTTTGACCCAAAAGGCATCAGATCCATTTGTTTCTACAAAGTCAGCATGTTCCCATGGGAAGAATCTGATGGAGTACCTAGCGAGGGGCTGTTAACCACTCTGTTAAGTCCATATGACCCTCCCACAACTCTCCATACACACTCACGTCAATCCTCAGTCCTCTTTTTGAAAAGCCCATGGAAGGAAAGAAACTTCTGACAATGTGAAAATTGGGATTAAAAGTCCGAGGTTGTCATTTACCTTCTGTTTTTGTGTTTGGGAAGGTAAAGAGCACACTAAATAAATTTCTGGTGACAATTCCCCCATTTAAATTAGTTATGATGGATGCTGTATAATTAATGTTGTCTTAACCCCCATTATTTATTAGCAACTTTGCAGGAGTTCCCTCCTGGAGAAGATAAAGATGAGATGTTTATAAATTGTTTTTTCAGATAATATGCATGCTATGAGGCATTTTCTCTCTGTGCCTTGTCTTCTACTTAAATGTTCAATGTTTGTTAATGTTATGACTCAGAGTCATTAACTATCACCTCGAAGATCCTGCGTCCCCTATGGGTTCAGAAATGCAGAGTAGTTTGGGTGGCCGAGATGGAAAAAGCCCTTGGGCTATCTTCAAGGCTAATTTGGTATACTGAAATATCTGTCCAGTAGCCAGGATTATAGCTTCAGCTTTGCCCTCGCCCCTGTTCATACACAGCTCAGCCCTTTGCCTCCGAAATAGGTATTTTCTCCTTTTTTTTCCATTTCCTTTCAGAGTTGCCAATGTTTTATTACAAAAATCTCTATTCCTCCAGTGACTTGTACTTTATTCTTTCTTTTCTATCCCCAACACCTAGTAAGTTCTCTTTTTCTTTCTAGTTATTTCCAAAGGAGTGATTCACATGTCACACAAATTGAAACTGGAATTTTTGTGGTTGCTAAAAAGACATTCAGAAGTCAATCCTTTAATACTTAACATTTCCCACAGGAGAACTTGTGGTTTAGAGGCTTTGTTTTTTTTGGTGTGTGTGAATGTGGGGGTGGGGTTTGTAGGTCAAACAGTGAGAATGGGAGGTTGGAAGCCACAGGAAGACCAATAGGATCAGACTTGGTTGTGGTTGTATATAAAGAAGCATAAGGTATGGGCAGAAGGTCCCATTAGTTCTGGCTAGTTAGGAGGGATGAAGTTAGTGAAAACTTTTCTGAAGTCCAAGTCAGGGTCATTTTATAAAGCATGTGATGATTTGCTGTCCTTTGATGGTAAAACCCATTACTTAAGTAACAGCCAACCTTTAGCAAACATTTATTGTGTCAGGCACTGTGTAAGTGCTTTATGGAAATGAAACTCACTCAAGGTTGGTGCTTCTATGAATAGGACCTTTAATCACCCCTCTTTTGCATAGTGAGGAAGTAGAGAAGATAAGAATTAAACTTGGGTCTGCATGACTCTAGAGTCTTGATTGCTTGAACATCACATGCTAATAGCACAAAACTCATGCTTAGCAGTTACTGTTGATGGGACAGGATGGCATTAAGTCTAACATCCTTCTTCTTTAAATATATCTCTTATATATATATATATATATACATATATATATATGTATATATATATATAAAGATATAAATATATCTTTAAATATATGGATGGGAGAAGACAGCTGGGATGAGCACTGCAGTGTGGTCCAGGTACATACCTCTGGGTAAAAAATCATCCCCAAACTTCCTATTTTATAGTATCTCATGATTTTGTGGCTCAGGCATTTAAGCAGGGCTCACTCAGCTGGACAATCCTGTCCCAAGTAGCTTTGATTTAGGTCACCTAGATTGAGCTGGTGGGTGGGCTGGGCTGGGGGCTTCAATATGCCTTCAGTTGTTTTTCTGCCACTTGGCAGGGAAGGTGGAAGTGGGGTTCAGTTGAGACTGTGATCAGAGCATAGTGGCCTTGGGGTGCTGGGACTTCTTCTATGGCTGGTTTGGGCTCCCAAAGTATTCCAAGATACGGAAAATAGATGCTTCCGGGCTCTTAAGCCCTGGGGCTCAGCATTTGCACTTCACTTCTACAATGTTCTTAAGCTCATTGAAAGGAGAGTTCATTGTCACTAACTCCATCCCATATATTCCATTTATTACCCACGTCTAGACTCCAGCCTCCTCCTCCCCTAGTCCTCTGGAACTCACCTTCGTGCAGTCACCAAGAAACCTCCTCATCATTGAATTAAAAGATTTTTTTTTCCTGTTCTTATGTTATGTAACTTTTCTACAACAGCTGACTTTCCCAATCATTTCTTTGTTGAAAGTCTCCTCTCTTGATCATTCACACTAGTTTCTCTTCCTCTGCTTTCCTTTTAAATCCTGATTGACCTCAGAGTTTAATCTTTTGGCCTCTTGCCTTTATTCTCTACCAGTGGTTCTCTACCAGGGACAGTTGTTCTCTCCAGAGACATTTGGCAATGTCCAGAGACAGCTTTGGTTATTAAACTGGAGTGCTACTAGAACCGAGTAGGTAGAGGTCAGGGATGTTGCTAAACATCCTACAGTGCACAGGACAGCCCCAGACAACAAAGAATTATCCATTCCTAAATATCAGTGGTGCTGAGATCCAGAAAACTTCCTGTAGCTTTAAAAAGGAGGCACTGGAGAGAGGGTGAATCTTGGTAGCTTCCCCTCCTTGGGGAGCTGTCACTGAAGAGGGACACCTTCTTGGCAAATAGCACGGCATAATGGAAAGACAAAGGTTTTGTGGTTAATAGATCTAGATTCAAATCCTAATTCTCCCATGGCATAGATCATAATTTCTACTTTGTGGAGTTGTCTTGATGACCAAATCAGATAATCCCTATAAAATATCAAGTACAGAGTAGGTTCATAAAAGCTAACCTTTCCCTCTAAATCACATAACAGATGTCTTCCTCAAGGCTAGGCTTTGTTTACTGTGTAATACCTGGAAGGTACCTGCTGTGTCATAAGATTCGAATAAATATTTGCAGAAGGAAATATGAATAAAGCCACTTTACTTCTTTAAGAGGTTGCTTGCCCTGAGAACTCTCTATCTAGAGATGTTTTCTTTTCTTCTGTCCTTGTTGGACCTTGTTTAGAAGTGAATTTTGTAACTCTAATTGCATTATATAGCCCAGCCCCAATGCATAATAACCAGGTCATTGGCTTGGTATGTAACTTTTCAATTAGAAAGCAGGTAACTGCCCATAATAAAAAGTAGTAAACACGGACAGCCTTGTGCTCTTGTAGTTATAGCAAAAGTTGCAGAAGAGGGTAACTTCAGAGGCCTATGTGGTACCTCTTGGTCCTTAGTATTGATACTCACTGTAAAAGGAAAGGTTTACATATTTGGGGATCTCTCTTCCTCTATATTTTTGTGCCTAATAAGAAGTTATCAACCTAATCTAATTGTTCTGGGATTCAAAGAAAGAATCATAAAGGAGACTACTTCTATGTGGTTTTGTACAATGTAAATCAGTAACATTTAACATGTATGCCCCTGTTTCCTTCAGACTTCCTCTCCACATGGTCATCAAGGTAAGCTTTTGGAAACCTAAAGCTCATAATGCACTATCCCCTACCTCCTATTATATTAGGATAAAAACAAAATTTTATAACATGGCATATAAATCTCTGTGTGATTTATCCTTTACTATTTCTCCTTTGGACTTCGATTCACTTCCCTGATTATGGTGAAATCCACTCATAGAGTTGTGTATCTCTCTGTCATGGTCCTTGGCCAAGTCACACAATTATTCCTTTATTAGTGTCCTTCTTTGATTAATATCAATCTCTCTCTCATAAACTCTTTGCTCTTCTACCCTTCTATCATATCCCCAGAGCCTGACACATAATCGCTGCTCAGTAAACACTTCTTAAATGATGAGACTTAAGCAGAAGAGATGATATCATTAGTAGTTATCATTTCTTAACTTAAGCATTGGACCTAACCAAAGCCCACGTCTGTTAAAATAGGTAACGACCACTTCTAAACCAAAGGAGATGTGAGCTAGAAACAGAACGAGTTCGTTGATGATGAGGTGATGGACAGTATATAGATAATATTAATACATAATTAAAATTAATAAAACAATTTTACCTAATAGTTAAATCTTAGTATTTACTGAGTGCTCGCTCACTATCTGCCAGGTAGTATGCTAGGTAATGGAGATAAAATATGGAGCAGATAGGTGACTCCCATCTATTATCTCAATCAATAGGTCTGTTAACTAAGTACAATTATTTCCCCACTTTATGGACAAGAAATTGTGAAAGGTTAAGTAAAGTCATGACCATACAGCCAGTAAGTTGCTGATAGAGCAGGTATTTGAACCTGGGGGGACTCTAAAGTTGTTAACCATTAAATCCTATAATTTTTAAAGAAAATAGATTAGGAGAGGGCTAGTGCCTCAATCTAAGGACGTAATATCTCTTGGCAAACACTGGAGATACTAACACATTCACCAGCATCCAGAATGAATTGGGTATCACTGTGTGCCAGACACTGTTTTACATGCCATATATACCTTTTTCTCTAATCTCCAAAGGAATTACTCTCCACAGATTACCAGGCTCAGATGGGAGAACGGGGCAGAATGGAGAGCAAAAGTAAGTGGGACACTTGAAAACTTCTAGCTCTGAAAGTCTTTACAATATAACTTTTAAATTGTATTTTAAAGGCAGGAAAACCTTTTGAATTCAGACTCAATAAACCCAGAATTTATAATATTGAGACACTGAATCATAGACTTTTACAACTGAAAAAGACCTGAGAGATCATCTAGTCCAAGCCCTTCATGCAGCTTCAGATTGAGTATAAAATTAGATAAATCTTACGTAGCTCAAAACTTTTATTTTATTCATGTAACGTCACGATTTATAGGCCAATCCCAACTTGCCATTTGAAAAGAGCTACTCAGTTTAAATGAATTAGTAACCACTTCAATCAATTTATAACTATGGTTGTGTGTAAAAAAAGTGTATTTCTTTAAAAATATTTTACATTTGTAATAGTCACTAATTCATATAGGAGGTTACCAACAGGGCTCCTCTTAGTGGAGGAATGAGATATGAATGAAATTTTATTATTCAAAGAAGTTTCAAGACCCGAGACACACATATATCATGGAGTAGAAAAGCACAATCCCAAAGTGAGACGAAAGTCTTCCTTCCAGGTCCCTTCCCTTCTTCCCTCCCTCCTTCTTTCTTTCTTTTAACCCCATGCTGCTGCTGCATTCTATTTTCCTGGACAAGTGAGGATAGCTCATATTTTAAAGCCTTAAAGTCATCTGTAGGATCTAGAATGTTTCCAGCTCCCCAGGCCATTCAAAAGGAATAACTCTGAGCAGAAAAGATGACATTGTTGGTGAAATTGAAGGCTCACCTGAATTTACTTTAATGGGGGACCCCCAGCTCCCCAGAGGGAAATGTCGGCAAAGATATCACTGGGAGCTCAGAGGAAAATATTATGTTCTAACCTTTTAAAAATTAATCCAACTATTAGCAGGGATCCCAACTGTATTTCATTCAAGCCATAATCCGAAAGGTATGATGATTAAACCAAGACAAATGTAGTGTCATAAGCAAATGTCACGCCATAGATTTACCTACCAACAAGACATTGGCATGGTTCAGGTCAGAGGTTAATTAAAGACATCGAAAGGTCATTCTGTGATTAGGTGAAAGCAGAGTTTTAATAGGGCATCAGTCCGACCCACACTGACAGAAGATTTATGCCGGCTGCGATGACACCGCCACGAATCCTGCTGATAACAAGAGCCTCAATATCGGACTGAACAGAATGATGAATGGAGCACATATCTCCTCACACTTCTCATTACAAGCTCTTTCACTCCTGGTGGCACTTAGCAGCATTTATTTACTGGGGTTTGAAGGTGCGGGACAGCAGGACAGTATATCTAATACTTTTAAATGTAGACTTGTGATATAAAAATGAAACAAGAGATAAGATTAGGTCTTTGAATAATTGCACAGCTTTTCTTCCAAGATTATATTCACTAGTACTAACATTATTTTTCCCCCCTATGTTCTTCTGGTGTGTGAGTGGTTCAAGAAAATTAATTGTCTGAGGCAGAAGGTCAAGAGGAAAAATTACTGATAAGCATTAAACATGCTATAAAATAGTGCCTTGCTGCATTCTGCCTTCCATAGCCCTCAGGATGTGAACAAAAGATAATATAAAGAAAAGGATATACACATTTCCCCCTATGCCATATTTAGGGTTGTTTCAGCACTGTTCTTATTTGGATTCAATTCGGTATAAGATCTAGAAAGAAAGCCAAATGAATGCAAAACAAATAAAAATCACACAACTTACAATATCGCTCAGCTGAAAGCAACATGTAAGAGAACGCAAAGCCCTGATGAATAACGTTTACTTTTTCACGAAACTCCTTTCCAACATGTTATATATTTATTAAGCCGCTAGAGTGTAAATTCTATGAATAAGTCCTATCATCTCTCCACCAAGAGACACCATGAAAATTCTAATTACAGAAATCTGGTAGTATTATAAAAAGGCTACTTTCTGCAGATTCGAACATGTCAGTGGCTGCGATTTCACAATCGAAAGATCAGACTCTTTCTGCTTGGGCCGCCAGCTCCAGGCGGGACCAGGGGAAGATCCCATCCTACCTAACCCCAAGTCGGTCCTCACGTTTATTCAGAAACCAAGATGAGTTAGCCTGAATGGAAGTCTAAGAGCTGAAGCTTGCAGCAGGACAGCTCTGAGAACGTCACCTTCCTTTTTCTCCCCCGCTAGCCAATTGTAGTCCTGGGTGGAGAACAAATTGCAGGTGGATTTACACAATCATAATCAGCCTGGCCCATACAATCACCCGGAGCCGCAGGAGCACAGATGTGTGTGCGTCGACCAGGCACACAACTTAAGGACCCACTTCTTGGCACCGAACAAGCCAAATAAGCGTTTTGAGCGGCTGATGGAACCCCACTGAGAGCGGACAAGCTGCTACTCGTGAGGATGTTCTTGTTGGCTTTTATGACTTTTCACTTAGGATTTTCATTTGCCCTGACAAATGCCAGCTAGAGAAGTTTTCAGACTAGATAATATGGCCGCGCAAAAGAGCTTCTGGTGTCCTCCAGTCAAATCTATCTGAGGCTCATTTACATAGGTGACCTGCAGTATTCAAATGAGAGGCCATTGCAGACCAGTCCTTGCTGGGAACCCGGGCCACAGCCAGGCCAGTCATTGCACCAGGCGGCCATTAGCAGGGTCAGCATGGTGGCCATCGTCATCCCAGAAGTATATCGATCAGTTTCTGCCAGTTCACATTCTATCTGCTAGTGTTCACAGAGCCTTCAGAGTAGTGCGTATGTGTGTGTAGGTGTGTGTGTGTTGTAGCTGTTTGGGGGTAGCAGGAATCAGTATATAGTAGAATGGGGGAAAATAGTAAAGTTCTGCAATTTGTGTATAGAGAGTATAATATTTTCCAGACTGCTAGGAAGAAATGTCCCCCTGAGGTTTTATTTTTATTTTCAGAGGAAACTTGAAGTGAACCAATGTAAACAGCCCACGCCCACTTCCCACTGCAAACCACTAGACTGAAATAGTATGAAAATAATATGGGGGCACCTGGGTGGCTCAGTGGGTTAAACCTCTGCCTTCAGCTCAAGTCATGATCTCAGGGTTCTGGGATCGAGCCCCGCATCGGGCTCTCTGCTCAACGGGAAGCCTGCTTCTCCCTCTCTCTCTCTTCCTGCCTTTCTACCTACTTGTGATCTCTCTCTCTCTGTCAAATAAATAAAATATTAAAAAAAAAAAGAAAATAATATGATGTTATTTACTCTCTGCTTTTCAGTACCAGGAACATCTTACGGGAGAATTTAGGAAAACCGTACTCATTCAAAAAAATCCATAAAAATAACCACTGATGAACTAATGTTTATTGATAAGCTATTCTAAGCTAGATATAACAAAGGACTTTAAAAAAGTACACATCATAGACCCTGCCCTTAGTGGGCTTAAGACTCGCTGAGAAAACATACAGGAACATCAGAAGTATGAGTCCCAGCACAAAGCAAGGCTGCATCTGATAATTACTAAAGAAACAGTATGGAGTTTGGCAAATTTTTCTGTAAAGGGCAGATAGTAATTATATTAGGCTTGCGTGTTATGTGGTTTCTGGCTCAACAACTCAGTTCTGCTCTTGTAGAAAGAAAGCAGCTATAGACAATACTTAGATGAATGGGGTGGCTGTGTCCCATTGAAACTGTTATTTACAAAAATGGATGGCAGGCTGCATTTGTAAGGAGGACCAGGTTTTGCTCACCTCTGGTGTAGCCATTAAGTACTTGGGTGTTTAGAGAAAGGAGGGAGGAGTGTTAATGTGGGTAGAAAGGAAAGTCTTCATGCAGTAGCAGGAGATTGAAGCCTCTGTAGGAATTAGGGGCAGAAGTGATATACTTGGTGAGAATATTGTAAACAAAGGCTATGTATAGTAGGAAGGCTTTGTGCTGGGGTGGGTGGGAGTAAAAATAGAAAAAAAAAAACAAAAAACAAAAAACAAACCAAACAGCTTCTCCAGGACTGCAGCCCAAGAGGGAAGGGCATTTCCTCTTCTGACAAGCAATTGCTGAGAGATTAAATGCACAAATAGGTCCTGAGATGCTTATTCCTAAAACCACAGTGCCCCAGTTAGGTCCTTTGACTCTTTTGCTAGGCAATGTTTTTAGACTATCTCTTTTTGGAGGATTGGCATTTCAGGCTCCAGGGTGCAGAGGTGCCAGCCCACAGAAGAATGAAATTCATTGTATGACTATCTGGGAAAGTTCTTTTGCAATGTTTTCTCTCTGTTGTCAAGAGCTGCACACCAAGCCAAATGACCACAGTAGTTCTAAAAGTCTGTGTCTCTGATGACAAGACCTCCCAGTTCAAGCCAAACGCTAAACCAAGAGGGTACCATTTCTTTTTTTTTTAATTTATATTTTTATTGAAATTCAATTTAATATATACTGTATTATTAGTTTCAGAGGTAGATTTCAGTGATTCATCAGTTGCATACAATACCCATTACTTCAAGTACCCTCTTTAATGCCCATCACCCCGTTACCCCATCCCCCCACCATCCTCCCCTCCAGCAACCCTCAGTTTGTTCTCTATAGTTTAGAGTCTCTTATGGTTTGCCTTCCTCTCTGTTTTCATCTTATTTTATTTTTCTTTCCCTTCCCCTATGTTCATCCATTTTGTTTCTTAAATTCCACCTGAGTGAAATCTTACAGTATTTGTCTTTCTCTGACTGACTTATTTCACTTAGCATAATACCTTCTAGTTCCATCCATGTCGTTACAAATGGCAAGATTTTATTCTTTCTGATGGCGGAATCATATCCCATTGTATATATATACTACATCTTCTTTATTCATTCATCTGTAGATGGACATTGGGCTCTTTCCATGGTTTGGCTCCTGTGGACATTGCTGCTATAAACACAGGGATGTATGTGCCCATTTGAATCACTATGTTTGTATCCTTTGGATAAATGCTGAGCAGTGCAATTGCTTGGTCATGCAGTAGCTCTATTTTTAACTTTTTGAGGAAACTCCATACTGATTTCCAGAATGGCTGCACCAGTTTGCATGCCCACCAACAGTGTAAGAGGGTTCCCCAAAGGGTGACATTTCTAAAAGTACACTAATTGGAACACTAGTTTGGCCAGTTGATTCCCAGAAAAAAGAGGGCTCTGTGGTGTAACCTATGCTTCCTCCTAGAGATTGACCAGGTATGTCAGAAAATTAAAGGACATGAGAAAACCTATTGCAAAGAAATCTGTTTAACTTGCATAACCACAAATTTCCCAAATATTCATCACAGAATCTTTTTCCATGAAGCATCTATGAACATTTCATGGAACCCGTTTTGGAAAACAATGCTTTAAAGAAACAGACATAGGAACAAATACTGTGAACAGTTTCTAGTCATGTCTTCAAGTTCACATGAAAGACAAAGTGGGGTGGTGAGAGAGAGAGAGATTTAGAAACTCAAGTGACTCTCGAGGGGTGTAAGTGTAGGGTGGAATGGAGCCTTCTTCTTTCCTGTAGCTATTTAAAGTCTACTGGTCCCAACACACCCACAGTGTTCTAATTTCAGGTGAACAGGAGTACTAAAATGCAAGATGGGATAGAGAAATATGGGAGCAGGATATTTAAACTTATTTTCTTCTTATTTTTCTTCTGCTTATTGTTGTTGATGTTCAACTCCTGGCTTTGTTCCCTTCTTCCATGTCCTTCTGGAGCCTTTGTTTGACTGAAAGCATGAAAATGATTGTCATCCTGAGCTATTCTTGGCAGGCAGAACTGAGCTTGGAGGGAAAACAAAACGTATGATTAGCAAGTACATAAACATCCCCATCCAGGCCTAACTCCCTTCCTCCGTAGAGCAGAGGAGAACTGTGCAGAGGAGCGAAGCAACCAACAATTCCATTGCAGTATCTAGAGAATTCACTGGGAAATTCTGTGAAATTTGCTGCTAACAAAGTCAGACATTACAATCTAATTAAATATGCTCCTATGTTGAAGAGGCTGTACTTAACAGTTCGTAGCGTTTTCTTTTTATCTTTCTATGTGTTTTCAGGGTGTACTAATTTTTATGCACTGTATACCTATCTAGTTTTGTTAGCTCATCCATTTAGTAAGTATTTATTCAGGTTGTACTGTGTATCAAATACTTGCCAATCAATGAAGACTATGAAAGGAACCCTGCCTTTGAGAAGCAGATGGTCAAGATGGGGAAAGAGACACAGAGGCTTCTAAATGCAATCAGGTATTCTAGGTACATGCTAGAGCTTGGCATAGGTAGGGGGCAAATCAAGGGAATCAGTTATCAGTTCTATCTGTAAGTGCCAGAAATCTCATGCAGGGGCTAGACTTAGAACCAAATCTTGAAAAATGAGCAATAGGGCATGTACCAAATGGATAGGTATTCCCATGATCCAGAAATGTTTTGCTGGTTAATTCCATGTGCATTTAGTGATTGGCAAATCCTTGCACCCCTCCCATCTCTATACTATCTTGTAGTTGAGAATATTTTATCATTGGGAATCTTTAAATTGAAATGCATGAACCCAAGCTGGTGATTGTTCAAGACGATCCACTGGAGTGTGGAAGGAAACTTTAAAAATTTTTAAACTTTAAAAATTTAGAGAACTTTAAAAATTTCATCTCATCCCTTCAAAATGTCTAGTTTTGAGTTTTGCAATGTGCAAATGAAAACCATCATGCATGTTTATAATTTATAATTAAATATCCACATGTTGGTGGTGCATGGTGCAAATTTTTTTTTTTTCACTCACGGGGGACATGGTCAAAAGGTTTCATTTATTCATTATTCATCTGTGAAGTGATTGCAAGTATCTTAGATTTGTCTTCTTTATTCAATAGACTATTCCTTGGAGTTTTCTTAGACATTATTTATTTTTTTAGTGATGGAAATATATTATTTTGTGCCTCTATTATGCTCCAGGTTTTGTACTAGGCACTTTGCATAAAGTACCTCAGTTTACTTTTCGAATAGTCCTAATGAGATTGAGATAAGTATCCCAGTATTTGATTGAAAAATTTAGGAGCATAGAAGTTTAGTAATGTCCTCCAGATTAAAAGGTGGCAGAACTAGGGTTGAAATTAGAGGTAGTCTTATTTAAGTGGCAGTATGTTGAACAATTAACAATGGCTGTTTCAAAGCCAATGGCAACAAATTCCTAATGTGCTTTCTTTGTTTTGTCGAAGGTGTTAGAAATTAAGTACTCCTAGTCTTTTTGCTCTAATTTTTCTATGAAAGTGTGTATACCTATGAACAAAAGTGAACTCTGGTGCTTATTAGATTTATTCCTAAACCTTTTAGGATTGCATTTGATTTTTGAAAATGTATTTCTCCTTTGATCTAGAAAGAATTATCCATTTCTAATAATATAAATAGGAAACATGTCTTTAGTACTTATTATGCATCAGAGGTTGTAAAAAAAAAATCTTTCCATATAACAGCACATCTTCAGCTAGGTTACTCCTTAGGTAATAATAGCTAGTAATTAATGGAGCCCAAATTCTAATCCAGGCAACGTGACTCTGGCTTTGGGACTCACGCTATGCTGTTAACCATTAGGCTATATTCCCTCCCCATAAAAAGGCACAGAGTTGCCTGAACAAAAATGTTCACTGTGGTGTCGTTTGCAATAGAGAAAAATTGGGAGCAACCTAAAATGCCCAACAACAACATCCATCACTATGTTACATTCCTTGCTGAACCCCCGCGTGGAATGGAATATGACAAATGCTATGCAGCCAAGAAAAATGCTAATGTTATGGGTTTCTTAGGGCAGCCACAAAGAGTTTCCACAAACTGTGTGGCTTAAGACCACAGGAGTTTCTTCTCACAGTTCTGGAAGCCAGAGGTCCCAAATCGAGGTACAGCAGGACCACACTACCTCTGAAGGCGCTGGCAGTATGGAGCGCAGGGGCAGGGGGGAGTTTTTTGCCTCAGTCCAGCTTCTGGTGCCTTCTCCTTTTCCTTGGCTTGTGGCAGCATCCTCCAACCTCTGTTTACATGGGCCTCTCTATGTCCAAATCCCCCTCTTTTTCCTTATACCGACACTAGTCATTGAATTTAGGGACCCTATGTACAGAATGATTTCATCTCAAGACCCTTAAATAATTAAAATTTCAAAGACACTATTTCCCCATTAGGTCACAGTCTCTCATTCTGGATGGACATGAAATTTGGGGGAAAATAACTCACTATACTCATTCAAACCTATATTTATTGAGATGCAAAACGAAATATTATTAAGTAAAAAATTCCATTAAAAAGCAATATGCCTGGTAGGATTTCATTTTTTTTAAAAGATTTTATTTATTTATTTGGGAGACAGAGATCACAAGTAGGCAGAAAAGCAAGCAGAGAGAGAGGAGGAAGCAGGCTCACTGCTGAGCAGAGAGCCCGATGCGGGGCTCGATTCCAGGATCCTGGGATCATGACCCAAGACGAAGGCAGAGGCTTTAACCCACTGAGCCACCCAGGTGCCCCATGATTTCATTTTTGTAAAAAGTATATGTTAACCTGCATGTGCACATGCATAGAAAAATATTCAGAAAAATACAGCCAGAATATTAATACTGATTATCTCTCTGCAACAGTATTATGGGTAATTTTTGCTTTTTTCCTTATTGTTTCCCCTACAGCCTTTTTGCTATGAAAAGAAATAATCAGAAAAACAATTTCTGGGTTTTTTTTAAACAAATCTATATTTGACTCAAAATTTCCCAAACACTTGAATGACAGAGTACAAAATCTTATTGGTCTTAGACTTTTGATGCTTACAGAAAATCACTTCAAGGAATGGTTAGAAAGGATTTGGCTTTTTTGTTTGCACAGAAAAACACTTTATCAGCTCTTCCCAGGTTCCAAACCTCAAGTCCTTTGTCACTACCCACCTCCCCCCACCCTCCCCCCCATTAACTACAAAACCCCTGTAAACTCAATTTTTTACCTCTTGGTTATGGTCATACATCTTTCTTTCTCCACAGAATCTTTAGATATTAGACAAAGGGTTTTAAAGGTAGCTTACAATGTGAATCAATATCACTTTAATTTTTCCACGTGCAAAAACTCACCTTCCCACCAGTATTGTGACTTAAGGTGAAGATCGCATCTCACTTCTTTGTGCCTTCTCCTGTTGTGATAACCTATCTCTGAATGCTGAGAAAATGTGGCTATCTGAGAGACTAATTTTTCTACACAAAGATACCTTTTTAAAATAAGTGTTGAGTTCTCATAATGGTCTGATGTTTTATGAGAAGTTGAAAGGCTTTCCCCAGTACCAATGCCTTTTCTTTGTGGCAAATCTGCTGTTTCTCTCGTGTGTGTTGATCTGTTACTGTCAGTTCTTTGGGTAGGATTGTTTCTGTACTATCTATCTCTGCGGTCTGAGTTCTAGTCCCTTGGGATATCCATATTATTTTGTCATCATGTTTGCAATTTGTTTTCATGAAAAATACATTTAGAGGTTCTAAACATGGAAAATAATGTTGAGAACATTAATAGATCCATATAGTCAAATTTACTATGATGATCCTGCCAGGTTGAGAACTCTCTGAGGGCACAAACTGGGCTTTCTCCCTTCTGTACCCCCATGTCTACTACCCTCTCTGGGCTACAGCACTCAGTAAATGGGCTTGCTTACATGGCTTTCAGGACGTGAGACCTCCCCTCAGCTTATTTGGCTGACACTCACGGATGGGCAATGACAGTGCCTTGTAGTCCGAGGAGAAAGACGACCAGCAGATTCTTCTGACCCTGCTTCTCAGTGTGCAAACTTGTCCCTAAGATACAGGGCACAGTTCTGGTACACTTGCTTCTAAGCTGTGATTTAGGGATGCAAGACAATGAGCAATGGGAGGAGGAGTGTCTGCGGTGAACATTTCTTAATGAAAAGGATTAAGGATCAAGGATATGTTGTCAGCTCCCTCCTGTATTCTACCCCAGTTGTCACCCAGGCAAAACATTTGGAACAGCCTCTCTGCTTCCATGTCCCCAACTCATGTCATGTGCATTCCCTACATGAACACTCTGTGGGGTGCCTGGGACCAGCAAACCCACCACAGACAATGTTCATGAACACCCCCCTGCCACGCAGACAACTTCTAGGAAGAGTGTTGATATTGACTGTATTTATATAATATTTGATGAGTGTGTGAAATACTTGGGGTTTTTAGAAAGTGGGCACAAACACAGGATGGCACTTTTTCCAGCAGAGACATTAAGGAGCCCAGAGGACCTTCGGATCACCCTGTGGGGGCAGGTGCTGCCTCCATTTGAGAGGTAATTACCTCAGCAGAGGGAGTAAGGCAGAATCCTAAGCGCGGACGAAATGCTCCATTCCTTTTTCGACCACATAGAAGATGGAGAGTACCACAGCTAGCTGAATGTTCACTTTGTGATTACCAGCATGAATGAACTTGGTATTGTTTTAGTGATGGTCACTCGAGAAAGGGGGTAACATTGGCAAAAAGAGCGTCCAGATCCTTGGGTGACTTCATCCAGAACGGCCTTCAGGATAATATCGGGGGCAGAACACACCTTCCTGCTATGTATGTAAAACAGAAAAGGAAGCAGCTGGGTCAATAGGGAGGCTGAATAACTGAACGACATTCGGCATAATTACTGGAGCAGGAAAGAAACGCCTGTGTTGTTTGCATCATTTCTTGCTTCAAAAAAGAGAAGTTAAAAACCCTGATAAAGACAGATGTAAATTTTCTGTTTCAGGACTCCCAGCTGACACTGATAGATTCCTGCTTAAAAAAAAAAAAAAAAGTAAAATAAAATCTTATTGCAAAAATAGCAAAATTGCAAAGGAGGAGAGAAAAGTAGCCTCAGATTTGTGAGAAATATCAATCTTCGAAGTCCATTATCCAAAGACCTTGTACATCAATACTTGGTTTGAATTATGGAGCTGGGTTGAACCTTCATTTACATGGTATTTCCCCAAGTAGCCAGATAATATCAATATCTTGCATTTATATGACGATCATCTTCCCAGATGGCTTCATTAAATTGTATGTTTTATGAGACCCACTTTCTGAAATGTGGTCATCTCTGAATGAGAATGATGCTCCTGGGTAACTCGGGGCAAGGGAAAAGTCGTGTTTTGCATTTATGCCGTCTTTCTATCAGTGATCATAAAAATCTTCAGTTAGCAAGCATTTCCTGAGCATCTGCGTGGGCAGAGCCCGAGACGAGGCTCTATATGGTAACATACGGAAGATTAAAAGGTGTGGTCCCAACCCTCCAATACCTCAGTCTTTGTTAAGAACAATCTTTCTGTTTCAGAAAAGTGAGAACTTGTGGCCAGAGAAGTTTAGAGAATTGGCATGTGTCCTGTGCTATATCTGTTCCAGAAATGGGAGTCCTTGTTTCTGGGTTTGGGTATGAGTAATTGATTTTGATACCAACATCATAAAATGTTTCAAATATTTCAAAATCGCATTTAAGTGGAAAACGCAAAGATTTGCTTTTAGTTAAGGAAGAAAAGACAGACCCTAAAGAAGGAAAATGAAGAAGAGTCCTTTAAGTTGTCAATATAGATTCATACAGATTGCTAAAATATCTAGGACTGTGGTAATTGTGATGAGGGCACCAAAGACAAGTATGGCTGACTTTGAAAGTAAACTATTGCTTACATGTGGTGGTTTCAAGGAAAGAGAAAACTGCACTTATCTCTTGAATAAAGATTTAATTTGGTGATTTATCTCTCTACCTTGTAAAATCGTAAGGACCCCTGGTAGAGAGAACTCACTTAGCGATGCTCAGCATGATGTTTGGGCATATGGACCTTTAGTCCATAAAGATTAGGAGGATGTTATATTGGCTAGAAACATCTAGCAGAGCCTTTCTTGAGAACTTAGGTTTTAAGGAGTTTGGACAGGGAGTACGGAGGAGAGAGGAGAGGGTAGGGGTAGTAGACTAAAGAAGGGAAGAAGGAATAGTCCAGGATAAAAAGAAAGCCAAAAGGAGAACTTAGAGGGCTGGGAAAAATTTGTCTTCTTTATAATCCCTGTAGGGACTGTACTCACGTGGAGCATACTATATACCTAGAAATATGGGGATATAAGACTATTATATTTAAAATACCGGGACGCCTGGGTGGCTCAGTTGGTTAAGCAGCTGCCTTCGGCTCAGGTCATGATCCCAGCGTCCTGGGATCGAGTCCCACATCGGGCTCCTTGCTTGGCGGGGAGCCTGCTTCTCCCTCTGCCTCTGCCTGCCATTCTGTCCGCCTGTGCTCGCTCTCTCTCCCTCTCTCTCTGACAAATAAATAAAATCTTTAAAAAATAAATAAATAAAATAAAATACCTACAAGATACGGTGTCTGGGTGGCTCAGTCGTTAAGCATCTGCCTTCAGCTCAGGTCATGATCCCAGGGTCCGGGGTTTGAGCTCCAGGTTGGGCTCCCTGCTCAGTGGGGAGTCAGCTTCTCCCTCTCCCACTCCCCCTGTTTGTGTTCCTGCTCTTGCTGTGTCTCTCTCTGTCAAATAAATAAATAAAATCTTTAAAAAAATAATCTTTAAAATCTTTAAAAGATCATACAACATGGTAGAAATCCCAATGTTAATACTGATCTCTTGGGATGTGGGGTGAGTCATTTCACTTACCCAGGCCTTAGATATCCTATCTGTTAAACAACAGGGTAGACTAGATGATCTCTAAGACAATTTTTTTTATTATGCAGAAGTCTGTTATTCTATTTAAATGGGAATATGGGCCTTTTGGAACAAAAAGTAGGGGAGTCATTGTCCTGATGCTTACTTAGCTTGGTAAAGAGAAGGGACAATATTAAAATCCAAGGTCTTGTAACCCTTTCTTGATGTACTACCAAAGCATTTTCAACAAAACAGCCTATTATCAAACTGTGTTGAATTCTATACTTTCAACTTTAAAAGACCTCAGCCAGCTTCAGATGCATTTTGAATAATGGATGTTTCATCTCCATGGTAGATTTCTCTGTATTTTTTTTTTTTTTCTTTCCAAAGCTGAGCTCTTGTTCTGAGATGTCTAACTTGTGGTTCTCTTAGTCAATAAGAAAACTTTTAAAGTTTTTCATTTAAAATGAAACTATTTTCTATAAAACATTCTCAATTTCAAAACCTTTTCCCACAAAGCAAGACTGCTAGATTATGGGGCGCCTGGGGTGGCTCAGTTGGTTAAGCGTCTGCCTTTGACTCAAGTCATGATCCCAGGACACCAGAACGAGCCCCAATGTGGGGCTCTCTGTGCAGCAGGGAGTCTGCTTTTCCCTCTGCCCTTTCCCCTATTCCTGCGCTCGTGTGTGCGCTCTCTCTCTCTCTCTCTCTCAAAGGAATATATAAAATCTTTTAAAAAAAAAAAAAAGAGAGAGAGTGGTAGATTATATGTTAAAATAATATTCTAAGTGCTGTAACAATTGAGGGACTAGCAAGATCATAAAAGGTCATAGGTATTTAGGAAAAAAAAGCTTCAAAGTAGAAACAGGCTAAAAGTTCAGCCAGGAAAGGTGGGACTGGAATTATTGGAGAAAGAGGATTTCTAGCTCTTAGAGTATCTTAAGGAAGAGCAGGACTTCCCGTATGCCTGTTCACGAATCATTCTGGCCAGAAGGAAGTTTTCACTGATCCATGAACGCTCAGAAAAGTAAAGAGCAATATTGCTAAATATGTCCGAAAACTAAACACAAGCAATTTAAAGGACCATCCTTTATTTGAGACAATGTCCTTCCTTTGGTTTAGTGTTAAAACCTCCTTTTATGAAACGAGAAGGATCGGTGGCTAGGAGATGTTTTTACTTGAGGAAATAATGGCTTTGAATTTAGCCTCCATGAGATGGTCTCTCTCTTTCCCTTTGAAATTTTACTGGTCCCTGAAATCCAAAGATCTGGGCACCACCGGTTAAGTGAGTATTCCTAATACGTGGCCTTGACTGCTGCCCTCACTCACGTGGGCCAAGAGGTTGAGTACAGCTTTCTAACAAGGAAATCCTAACACATACTGGTATGTGTGAGGATTTTATTTACCTGATCCTGTAATATGTCATAGCAGGAGATGCTGACCAGGCTCAGCTGTGATGTTGCTAGAGTTAAGCTTAATATGCTGGATGTAGGACACGTCCCAGGTTTTTCAACTATATAGAACCCTGGAAAATACCATCTGCTTTGTAGCCTTTAATTTATTTTAGAGTTTCATGCCACGTTGGCAGCTGGAGATCTGCCAGTCTGCTTACCAAAGTCCCTGCTTTGTATTGATTAAATAAAGGAACTCGTTCGCAATCCTTCCGCATTCCGCGGTTGTAGATTGCTAGATGGCTGGATTTTTACTTTAGTCCATGCATGCTGGGTTCCTCTCACAGAGCCAACCTGGGATGTTTAAGGGCTCCTTCGCTCCTGCATTCTGGGTGGGACCTTACCTCTAGGCCACATGTAAACAAATCATTTCCATTTGGAGGAAACAAGTGTGGGGACACAGTGTTTTATTACAACACTTCATAGTTTTCTGTTTCCAAAATTGCCCCTCTTCCCCCCAACCCGATCTCCTGGCCTAATACTAAGGAGTATACTAAAGAGTAGAAAGAAATTTTTTTCTTTAAAGATATTATTTATTTATCTGACAGAGGGAAAGAGAGAGAGAGAGAGACAGTGAGAGAGGGAACACAAGCAGGGGGAGAGAGAGAGGGAGAAGCAGGCTTCCGGAGGAGCAGAGAGCCTGAGGCAGGGCTCCATCCTAGGACCCCAGGGTCATGACCTGAGCCAAAGGCTTAATGACTAAGCCACCCAGGCGCCCCAGGATAGAAGGAAATTTTAAAGGTGGTGCTAGGGCTGGTGCTGTGAAAAATGAGCTTTCTATATTTCCGTAGGCAAATTTTATACATGCTTTTATAGCTCACTATCTTTGAGCTGCTATGGAAAAAAAAAACAAAAACCAACTTTAGAAACACAAACTCTGATTTCATCTTTTTCAACTCAAAGGTAAAGGAAACAGAGGCCAAGTTAGACAGTGAGAAGCTCAAGGTCACCCAGCTAGTTAGCCGAGGTGCAAGGACTCCAGGTTGATCTAGTGGTGTCTCTCCTACCTCCCTCCAATACCCACCGGAATTGAAATCATTGCAATAGCCACTACCAAGTACTTAACAATGGATATTTGATGGTGGTCCTTTCAGTCTGTGCCAGGGTGGTTTTCACTTTTTCCCTTCATCAGCAGGGGAAGGCAAGGACATTGCACTGCCTCTAATATTTCATGCTTAGCCCTGGATTCCCTTGGTTTTATATTTCTGACTCTTCCCTCAGTTTTTTGTAGGGCTTTATGATTTAATTTAATTTCAGCTTATGGCTGGCTTTGGTACCCAGAAGAGTGGTAATTTGTCCTTTAAATTATTCACCCAGGGGAGTCAGTGTTCTTAGAAAGTGAGGAGAACCTGTGGGCTTCGTCCCCTCAGAGGGATATGTGACACACACGGACGCTTCACTCACTGGTTCTCTCCCCACAGTACCTTATCTCTCATGTTCAGCCCTGGTTCCTATAATACCTTGTATTTCTGCAGAGCTTTTCACATTAACAAACAAAGCAATTTCCATAGTATTTACACAGTGACTCATGACAAATTTTACACCCACAAGTGTACACCCTGGATAAGCAGCATTCACCTACATTAGGTTCTCTGTAGGAAAGTGTCCTATAGTTATTTGCAGAGAGGAACTTGGGTCAACAGTCTTGGCTCTGACATTCAATGCTCAACATAAGGACAGCTTATGTGATCTGGGTTGCGCCTCTGGACTCAGTAGCTTAGGACCAAGGTCGGTGCTGCAAGGGTTACAAAAGAAATGAAGGAAGGGGTCACCATGACCCTAGCAGATCTTGCTGAAGTTGCTGACAAAACCAGGCAAAAACATAGGCAACTACTCATAAAGAACAAGTCACCGGCCAGGGTGTTTGGTACAGATATATAGTGACTGTTCTACTCCCACTCAGAGTCCAGAATAGAGAGATGGTTGCCATTTTCAGTGAAAAGATAATAAGGGTAAGAGATTGGGGTGCCTGGGTGGCTCAGTCAGCTCAGTGTCTACCTTTGGCTCAGGTCATGATCTCGGGGTCCTGGGATCGAGCCCCATGTTGGGCTCCCTTCTCAGTGGGGAGTCTGCTTCTCCCTCTCCCTTTGCACCTCCCTCTGCTCATGCTCTCTCTCTCAAATAAATAAATAAAATCTTTAAAAATATATATGGGTAAGAGATGAATAAGATTAACAGTTACTGTTTAGTGAGTGCCTACTAATGTGCTAAATCCTCTCTATATGGTCTTCCATTTAATCCCACTGTCAATTAGGGACACATGGGTGGCTCAGTTGGCTAAGTATCTGACTTTGGCTGAGGCCATGATCTCAGCATCCTGGGATTAAGCCCTACTTCAGGCTCCCTGCTCAGCAGAGAATCTGCTTCTCCCTCTTCCTCTGTCCCTCCCACTGCTCTGCTCTCTCTCTCTCAAATAAATAAAAAATCTTAAAAAATTAATTCCACTGTCAGTTAATCCTACTGCCATTACTATTATCATATGAAATTTATTCTCCTAATGAAGTAAAATCATGTTCTCCAGATTACCCAGCAAGCTAGTGAACGAGAGCATGAATGGACTCTCAGGTTTGTCTGACTCTTCCCCATAAATCTTCTCCACCCTAAGAAGGGGGTAAGAAGCATTAATAAGGGGCCAGTATCGAGCATGTTAATGTTAAGCAGGGTTATGCAGACAGAGGAAAGGGACTGCCAGCATTCCATTTATAGGGACTCTGAGAAAAGGAATAAAATATTTTCAAAGCTTAACTTTTGGCAATACCGTGGAATGGAAATAATGGAAGAGCCCCTAATAAACTGATAGGACTCCACAGGCTCTTCTCTGATGAATTCAAACAGGAAAGAGACAAGCAATCATGGTCAAAGGGAAGACAGCAGTGTAAGCCTGTAAGAATATTAGACCCTAATGGCCAGAATGGAGGGAGGTGTATGAAACATGCTAAGCGTTCGAGGTCATGCGTGCTTAGGTCATGTACACCTTACTTAAGTAAAGGATGGCTTTGTTGTGTGGTGCCAGGGCTCTGTTTGCTGGGCTCCGCTAACTTGGTGGCATTTTAAATACCTGTGCACAAATTTTCTGACACTCCTCTCATTGAGAGCTAGAGTCCACGTCTCCTGTCTCTGAATCTGGACAAAACTTAGCGATCGGTTGACCAACAGAGGATGGCGGAAGTGACACCGTGTGACTTAAAGGCAATAAAGCTGCTTCCTGGTTTGATCCACAGCAACTGATGGCTGGAACACCTGGTGGGAATGTCAGCCCTAAGGAAATCAGCCAAACGGCAAGAATCCATCTGCCAGGATTGGGGGGGGGCATTTACCTGTGGGGGACTATAGCAGGAGCCAGATGGTTAAAAGCAAAAAGAAAATTGAAGTATGGAAAAGCATTAGGTCTCAGGAGAGAAGCAGAAGTGAAAGATAAAAAATAAGTCCTAGGGTCAAACTGGAAACAGATTAGACTCTGGAGTGACAGCATTTAGGACTGGAGTTGTGAATAATCCACATGTAAGTGGTTCAGGCCCGATGAGTCACACAAGGTACGTTTTCATAGATGGGACAGATGTGTGCCCGAAGTTTAAGGAGCCTGCTACTTGCAGTCTTGAAAGAGAAGAGGAGGAAAGTAGAACCACTTCACTGCTCTAATTCCTATGTTTTTTCCAGCTGAAAGATTGCCAGAGAAAGAAAAGCAGCCCTAATACTAATTTGTAAAAGGAAGGTAGGGGAGAAACCTGTAAAAAAGCACTAGCCACTCAAAATGCATTTAAGTTTCATGGCTTGGATGAGTCACATTTCCTAGAGGCTACAAGGATCTTAGGATAAAAACGAAGAATTCCTGTAGATAATTTCTGAAGACCCTTAAGAATTAGGGAAAACTGAAAATGGACAAATGTCTTATTCTCAAAGCAGAGGTGAATCCTGTGAATTCTGGGAGATGGCCTTGACATCTGGGGAATTTTCTAGAACAAAGCGTTAAAGAGATGACTTGCAAGCTCTCAGCAAATGAATCAGCATCAGTCAGTGAAGCTGAAACGGTTAGTGCAGCTTTCGAAACATGTTTACCAGTCTGTAATAACCCCGCTTTGAATGTAAGCTGGGCCGACAGTGAACAGAATTCTTTTTTGATGAGTGGATTTATGTCAAACCAAATGGCAGGGCTCTCTCTGGAGCCTACCACAGGCCTCTGTGCCTGGTGCTGCACTACCCGAAGTGTTGATTAAGGGTGGGGATAAGATCCTGATGGCCTGCAGAGGCCGTCTGCGGTAACACAAACACTAAGGGGGCTCATCATTATGTTGAACCGTGGAATTTGCATGGGAAAGAAATTCAACAGAAAAAGCATAATCCCTTTTGTTTAGGCATCCACCCATCGTCCTCAGTGGAAAACATGGAAAAATCTAAACACTCCCAAATTCGACCCACAACTCTACCGGAACAGGATAAAGAAAATGTGGTTTGTGCACCTGGAAAGGATTTAAGAAGAGCTGTTTAAATTTAACAACTCAATACAACTTAATAGTAGGATATGACTGCCCCAAAACGCTACTGTAGTGGGGCGTTGTGTTCAAGGAGGGATCGAAAATGAGGGACGTGGTGATGCAGCTTTGGTGTTTGTTCTGGAAGTAACCTTATGGAGGGGATGTTGATAGTCTGAATCATGTCCAAAAGAAAGCAACAATTATGGTAAGAGGATGGAGAACGTGTCATTTGGAAAATGGTTAAACAAATAGTAGATTTAACGGGGACAAGAGCCTGTGGGGGGTGCAGAGCAGGAGACATTCACAATCTCAAGGCTGTCACATGAAGTGGTGTCAGTGGGTGGGAAGTCATCAAGAAGCCGGATATAGTTGAACTCCAAGTAGAACTTTCTCGCACCTAGAGCTCTGAAGAGATGAAACAAGTTTCCATAAGAGGTGAGGAATTTTTTTTAATACTTAAAAAAAAGATTTTATTTATTTATTTGACAGGCAGAGATCACAAGTAGGCAGAGAGGCAGGCAGAGAGGTGGGGAGCGGGAAGCAGATTCCCCACTGAGCAGAGAGCCCAATGTGGGGCTTGATCCCTGGACCCTGAGGTCATGACCTGAGCCGAAGGCAGAGGCTTTAACCCACTGATCCACTCAGGCGCCCTGAGGTGAGGAATTTTTGATCCTGGACGCATTCAACAGAAATACGAATGTCATTTGTCAAGGCAAATATCAAAGTGATTAATGGTAATATCCACAAAACCATGACGTGTATAACTACTTTATTACACGTATTCCTTATGACAAGAAGCACTTCAATGATGAGAAAACGGAGGATCAGAGAAGGCAAGTTACTTGCCCAAGAATAACCAGATGGTAATAGAGAGCAGAACCTGGAACCAAGATACGCCTCCTTCTACACAGGGCACATGCTTTTCCTTTACCTCAGGCTTCCTTAAATAAAACTGAGCTCTAGAAGTAGACACACAGCAATTTTTTTAAATAACAGAAGAGCAATGGGACCTACTGGAGCTCAAGTGTTTAATAAAGTCTCTGAAAATAGTGAGCATCACCGGGACTCTCCAGACCATCAATGAGCTACACACATTCATGTTCCAGGTTGGAATGCCTTTTCAACTAATGGTTTTATCATACTTCAGTACTAACATTAATTTTATGAATCTAAGATCGCTTCTGAAAAGTCTAAGTTCGTTTAATTCTCTTTAATTGCTATTAATGCATTGATTGCTAGTCTTTAAAAAAAAAAAAAGCAATGATTCTCAAATTCCAAAGGAAATAAATTTAAAATCACTTCAAGCAATGTCTTTATTTTTATGGGAAATTCTTCTGGAAGTTTCTGTTTTTGGCAAATCTGAGTCCCAGAAGAAATCTAAATCCAAACCATTGAGTTTCTATAAGTGTGTTTTATGTCTGTTACATCACCTAGCTGTATACATATTCCTTTTGGGAAATTTTCAAAAATTTGACTGTTTGTGTCTTCCATCTGTTATCAGATGAAATCCTCTGCTTTTTTGAATCAATGTGTATACACATGCATTTATAATTGGCAAGCCAAAGGAGATTCTCTGCTACTTTTTTCAGTCTCTTATAAAAACAATAAACTATGCCCAGAATATTCAATCTATCATTTCATAACTCTAGCCTGAAAATACACTGAAGTTACCCACCATTCAGCTGTAGTTACAAATGTGAGGTGATTTTACAATAATGATGTTTATCTTCTTGGATATAATATACTTATAATAAACAATACACGGATATATTGGATATCCACAATATATGGATATATTGGATATAATAAACTTATATAATAAACAATAAACTTAGACAACTATGAGTCTAGCTTAAGTTCGATTAGAGATTGGAGTACACATTCCGCCTTTGGGAGAGACTGAATAGTATCGAAGCCCCAGTGTGTGGATTCAATTCGAAGGCAAGAGTGTCACACAACAGAAACAACAGTGCGGTGAATTAGCAAGAAGGAAATCTCTTAGAGAACACATTGTTATGTTTTTTGACCTCAAATTGCATGGGCCCTTGTAATAATTAATAGCTAGTGTTGCCTCTCTGTTCTTGGTCTCTATCATTGCTTCTCTGACAAATAGTTTATAGTCTATAGTCTTTCCAGTTGTCTTCTCACTGTGATGTTTTATACCCCAGTGATTTTGTCTTAGAGTTGTGTTCTGCATTTGCCTGCTCATCCGCGATGACCTTTTTGGGGCTTTGTTTAGTTTATTTGTTGCCTGATGATACATACCAAGCCTTGCAGGGACCATTGGACTTTATATACATTCAATTTATTGACTTTAGTTGCCACTACTTCCTAACAGACCCCAAAACACCAGACAGCATTACATCAAGGTCACTACTAAAAGGTGACTGCTCTTCTTACTGACCTCTCCCTTCAGAGCTTTGGAGGTTCACCCTGCCCCTGTTCGCCGTCCTCCTCCCCTCTCTGGCAACATGTTGTCGTTGTTTTTTTTCCTCTGTAGCCAGCACTGATCTTCCTAATAATCACAGATTGCTACAGTGCAACCTTGAGAATTCAGGTGAGTTTGCCTGCTTGTGATTAGATTGATTCATAAGCACCTCTGTCACTTCCTCCCCCACCCCAACCCCCAGTTTGTTTGAATGTGCTATAGAGTTTGCCATCAAACAAAAAATGGTAAAATCAGGCCAAAAGTAAGTAATTGCAGAAAACATTTAATGAGTTTATATCCAAGAAGATAAACATCATTATTATAAAATCACCTCACATTTGTAACTACAACTGAGTGGTGGGTAACTTCAGTGTATTTTCAGTCTAGAGTTATGAAAAGATAGATTGAATATTCTGGGCATATTATCAAGGAAACATACAAAAACTTTATCTACAGATAGACCAAGAATTATCTATTATCACCTCAGTGTGTGTTAGATGAATACAGTAGAAAAAATTTCTTTTTACATGATCTAAAAGATTTCAAGCATGGTTCTTAAATCAAGATGAATTCTATTAAAAAAAAAAGCACTGAATTAGGAATCAGTAGATCTGATTTCTATTCCAATCCAACTGCTAATATACCTTGGGTGAGACCTTCCTCTCAAGAGCCTCCCCTGTCTACCTCACATCACTGAGAAAGGATGTAAGATCTTACACTGAAAGTAAAATGCAAGTCTCTTTTCCTTGATAAAGCATGCTCCATTCCTGGGGCTAGTTACCCCCAGCATTTCCAGCTCCAGCAATTGGGCTATGTGTCCATTCAGAGTCCATTCTGATTGTTGCCAATTATGTTGTTGTGATTGCATAATGTAATTTAAAATTGGGAAACTGATGGATGCACCTGGGTGGCTCAGTCAGTTGAGCATCCGTGGTTTTGGTGCAGATCATGATCTCATGGGTCATGGGACCAACTCCTGCATGGGACCCACGAGTCAGTATGGAGTCTGCTTGAAGATTCTCTTCCTCTGCCCCTCATCTTACCCATGCAAACTCTGTCTCTTTCTCAAATAAATAATCTTTTTTTTTTACATTTTAATAGATTTTTAAAAATTAATTTATTTTTATTTTATTATTTTATTATTTTTTTAATTTTATTTTTTATAAACATATAATACATTTTTATCCCCAGGGGTACAGGTCTGTGAATTGCCAGGTTTACACACTTCACAGCACTCACCATAGCACATACCCTCCCCAATGTCCATATTCCCATCCCCCGTCTCCCAACCCCCCTCCCCCCATCAACCCTCTGTTTGTTTTGTGAGATTAAGAGTCACTTATGGTTTGTCTCCCTCCCAATCCCATCTTGTTACATTTATTCTTCTCCTACCCCCTTAACCCCCCATGTTGCATCTCCTCTCCCTCATATCAGGGAGATCATATGATAGTTGTCTTTCTCCGATTGACTTATTTCGCTAAGCATGATACCCTATAGTTCCATCCACGTCGTCGCAAATGGCAAGATTTCATTTCTTTTGATGGCTGCGGAGTATTCCATTGTGTATATATACCACTTCTTCTTTATCCATTCGTCTGTTGATGGACATCTAGGTTCTTTCCATAGTTTGGCTATTGTAGACATTGCTGCTATAAACATTCGGGTGCACGTGCCCCTTCGGATCACTACGTTTGTATCTTTAGGGTAAATACCCAGCAGTGCAATTGCTGGGTCATAGGGTAGTTCTATTTTCAACATTTTGAGGAACCTCCATGCTGTTTTCCAGAGTGGTTGCACCAGCTTGCATTCCCACCAACAGTGTAGGAGGGTTCCCCTTTCTCCGCATCCTCGCCAGCATCTGTCATTTCCTGACTTGTTAATTTTAGCCATTCTGACTGGTGTGAGGTGATATCTCATTGTGGTTTTGATTTGTATTTCCCTGATGCCGAGTGATGTGGAGCACTTTTTCATGTGTCTGTTGGCCATCTGGATGTCTTCTTTGCAGAAATGTCTGTTCATGTCCTCTGCCCATTTCTTGATTGGATTATTTGTTCTTTGGGTGTTGAGTTTGCTAAGTTCTTTATAGATTTTAGATACTAGCCCTTTATCTGATATGTCATTTGCAAATATCTTCTCCCATTCTGTCAGTTGTCTTTTGGTTTTGTTAACTGTTTCCTTTGCTGTGCAAAAGCTTTTGATCTTGATAAAATCCCAATAGTTCATTTTTGCCCTCCCTTCCCTTGCCTTTGGCGATGTTCCTAGGAAGATGTTGCTGCATCTGAGGTCGAAGAGGTTGCTGCCTGTGTTCTCCTCAAGGATTTTGATGGATTCCTTTCTCACATTGAGATCCTTCATCCATTTTGAGTCTATTTTCGTGTGTGGTATAAGGAAATGATCCAATTTCATTTTTCTGCATGTGGCTGTCCAATTTTCCCAACACCATTTATTGAAGAGGCTGTCTTTTTTCCACTGGACATTCTTTCCTGCTTTGTCGAAGATTAGTTGACCATAGAGTTGAGGGTCTATTTCTGGGCTCTCTATTCTGTTCCATTGATCTATGTGTCTGTTTTTGTGCCAGTACCATGCTGTCTTGATGATGACAGCTTTGTAATAGAGCTTGAAGTCCGGAATTGTGATGCCACCAACTTTGGCTTTCTTTTTCAATATTCCTTTGGCTATTCGAGGTCTTTTCTGGTTCCATATAAATTTTAGGATTATTTGTTCCATTTCTTTGAAAAAAAAAAAGGATGGTACTTTGATAGGAATTGCATTAAATGTGTAGATTGCTTTAGGTAGCATAGACATTTTCACAATATTTATTCTTCCAATCCAGGAGCATGGAACATTTTTCCATTTCTTTGTGTCTTCCTCAATTTCTTTCATGAGTACTTTATAGTTTTCTGAGTATAGATTCTTAGACTCTTTGGTTAGGTTTATTCCTAGGTATCTTATAGTTTTGGGTGCAATTGTAAATGGGATGGACTCCTTAATTTCTCTTTCTTCTGTCTTGTTGTTGGTGTAGAGAAATGCAACTGAGTTCTGTGCATTGATTTTATATCCTGACACTTTACTGAATTCCTGTACAAGTTCTAGCAGTTTTGGAGTGGAGTCTTTTGGGTTTTCCACATAGAGTATCATATCATTTGCGAAGAGTGATAGTTTGACTTCTTCTTTGCCGATTTGGATGCCTTTAATTTCCTTTTGTTGTCTGACTGCTGAGGCTAGGACTTCTAGTACTATGTTGAATAGCAGTGGTGATAATGGACATCCCTGCCGTGTTCCTGACCTTAGCGGAAAAGCTTTCAGTTTTTCTCCATTGAGAATGATATTTGCGGTGGGTTTTTCATAGATGGCTTTGATAATATTGAGGTATGTGCCCTCTATCCCTACACTTTGAAGAGTTTTAATCAGGAAGGGATGCTGTACTTTGTCAAATGCTTTTTCAGCATCTATGGAGAGTATCATATGGTTCTTGTTCAAATAAATAATCTTTTTAAAAAATTTGTAAATCGATGAAATGGAAATATTAAAAGGGCAGGTTTTGTTTCTAGGACAAATAAGTCAAAAGCTACAGATATTTGGTTAAGGTGAGTGTTACAAAAACATTTGTAGCTGTGTTGAGATGTAGGCTAGACATTTGTAAAAGACTGGAAAGACATGTAGAAGAAGTGTTCAATTAACAGGTATTTTGGATTCCATCCATCTAAGAACACTTTAAACAAAATTAAAGGCTTGAAATTTTTGAATTTACTGAGGTGGAGTGAATTTGGAATGCAAATTTGCCTGAAGGTCAACTTGTACCTACATTTCCACACGTACTCATTTATGTTTTTATTTCCTTCTGCTCTCCTCATTTCTGCTCATTCTGCCCTGTGTGGGTGGGGAGTGTCTTTACTTCCTATCACCTTTACACCAAGGGGTTGTCCTTGGCTGTCCCAACTTTTAAACTTGAGGTCTGAGTCCCCAGATTAGCAGGCCTCAAGATTTTACATTTGTTCTCATCTGAAAAGTCTGTCAAAACAGAATTTCAATTTTTTTTCCAACCAGGAAAATGTTTCAGGGCAAGTTGCTTTCCTTCTTCTGCTTACTTCTTTAAGGTCCTACTTTCCCTTAGATGTTGGCCTGGTAATCCTCCTTTATCTTCTCAGCTCTTTTGTGATACTTAAAATATATTCCAACAAACACTTTTGTTTTCAGTGGGAGGGCTTTTCTTTAAGCACCTGATCTACATTACATGGTATAGACTTTCTACTGGCCGTCTGCTCATGACTCTTACTGAGAAACCAAACTCTCTTGGAATTGGCAATCCCTCTAGAAGATATTGGTGCCAGGTCTGAAAGTGGAGAGTGCCATAATTCAAACTTTTTCCTAAAATAAAACTAGAACCACTGGGTTGCTTTGTATTATACAAGTCTTTCTCCCATGTGCTAAAAGAGGTTATAAATTTTAGGTGGACAAATTGCTGGTGGGCAATAATTTAATTTCACCTCCATTTCTTGATTTTTTTCCCTACCATGTTAGTATTCTGGGGAAATCTAATACAGGGCTTTCCAGTAAAATTTCATGTGATGATAGAAATATTCTGTAATCTGTCCTGTTTACAGGGGTTATTGCACACTTGAAATGTGTGCCTGCACAACTAAATTTTAAAATTTATTTCATTTTAATTAATTTAGGGTGCCTGAGTGGCTCAGTCACTTAAATGTCTGACTCTTGGTTTTGGCTCAGGTCATGACCTCAGGTTCATGAGATGGACCTGTGTTGGGCTCCATGCTCAGCATGGAGTCGGCTTGAGGTTCTCTCTCTCCCTTTCCTTCTGCCCCTTCCCTGCTCACACTCACAATCACTCACTCACTCACTCTCTCTCAAATAAATAAATGAATAAAATCTTAAATTAATCAAATAGCAGTACATGGCTAGTGCCTGCTGTACTGGACACTGTAGATTCTAAGACAAATTTCTTTATGATACTTCAGGATAAATATTGGTTAAATGACAGGCTTCATCAAAACACTTTTGTGACCATGGTCTTCTCTCCAGAAGATATGCGTTCATTAAATCAAAATAGCAGCAATTGCTATTGACATAAAACAAATAACAAATACAGCAAAATACTAATTAACCCCCAAAATACTTATTGAGTTTGTATTATGAAATAGGCACCACACTAGGCATTGAAAAGTGTGCCATATGCCTGATGATGCTTCTGCTTTCTATGTAGAGGTCATTGATTGACAGATGACAGAGGATTTTATAAACAGCCTTCACTGTAAAATACAATTTCATTCCTTCAACTTTCCTTACATATACTAGCCTGAAATGTTTAACAATATGGAAACATAGTCAAATACTGTGAGATGCTCTGGAGAAGTGAAAGAATCATAGGTTCCCTGGGACCATCATGTCCTGGCATGTTAAAGGATCTCAGAATCCCCATATTGAAAATGTGTTTCATTTTTTTCTAATCCAATGCTTACCAAATACAAATGTAGAACCTCATCCCCCTCCTCTCACAAACTACCTGTTAATATTGATTCTATGGAATGTATTTTGAGAATTGGAGATTTATGCTAAGGAATTTTATAAAGCATAAATAATCAAAAACACTGAATAATCTAAGATAGGTTTTTGTTTCATTTTGTTTTTCAAAGTGGCATTTGCAGATCTTTAAGGGACATGAATATATTCTCAGTATTCTATAATTCCTCTGAAGAATTTTGAAATGATGCAATTTTACTTACATGATAACCTTTAAATATTACTGCAAGCCTGTTCTGGATTATGTTGATGAACATGTTCTAACAGGGTACTCTTACATATTTTCTCTTAAGATTGGCCTGTAATTGTTTTACATTGATTTGAAAAAAAAAAAAAAAAAAGAGGTGGATTTAAATGACCATTTGCCCTAGATAAAGGGCCAGGAATGGTAGGGTTCATTGTAAAAATAAAGGTTTAATAAAGAGAAGTGGTGAGAGAATTGAACCATCACATGACATACAGTATTAAAATCATGTTTTATCTTAAAATAATCCATTCTGGAGCAAAGATTTAAATATTTAATGAAATTCTTCAAGTTCAAGAAAACACCTTTCACATTACAATTTGAAACTTACTTATTTTATACTTTTGTTCCCATTTATTTTGCAAGTGTTTTGGTTTATAGAGGTATATGGGCTTAAGCCTAAGAATTTTCTGTCTAGATTTATGTTTAGAATACTGTAATTTTTGTTGGTTTAAAGTAATATCAGGATAAAATAATTGAACTCAAAACTAGGGGTGCATAGAAGTTATTTATGTGTGGAAACACTGCTCTAGGATATTTCTATTACATTTCTGAATGTATCATATTGTGCTCTTAAATATTTAGCCAATATTTAAAATTGGTTTGCATTCCATGGCCATGCATCATCTGTTAAATTTGCTGTGAGGCTAGAGACGGTCTGGAAAGTATTAAAAACTCATCATGGATGATCATGAGTTGACTGTATTTAATATCACTGTAGACAAAAATAGCTTTATTGAACTATTCAAATATGGTAATGTCAAATTTGGTGGTTTTTCTCCCCTCCCTGATCTATGTTGTCTTAAAAAAAATCCATTCATAGAGTACACATTATACAAAGCTTGGTTTCAGCTACCACTTATAAGTCAGTGACTCCAGATCTTTATTTCCAGACTATTTACTCATTTGAATTCCAGATGCACACTGCCAGTGCTCTACTAGATATTTCCATCTGAGTGTTCAACAAGTATTTCAAGCTCATTCAACCCCATACTTGTGCTCTTGATCTGAATCAATGGTATAACTTCCACTCAAACTCAAAACTCTGAAGTCATCTTCTGCTTCTTTCTTTTTCCTTCATCCTCTCATCAATGGTCAGTAAGTCCTGCCAATTCTTTGTACCCCTGCCATTGTCTTAGTTCAATAGCCACCTACCTAGATTCCCCACTACCAGTTCCCTTCCATGTCAATTTAATTCAAAATTGGAAGGAAATATCACAGAATTTCCAGTTGACTTGCTTCTACCTTGTATGAGCTGGCCTAGTTTCATTTCCTGAGACTTCTGCCTTACCAGGCTTGAATTTATTGAAGGCAAAGCCTCTGTCTCATTTGTCTTTGCGTGCCAGTGTTTAACAAAATTCCAAGCATGCAAGTGGTGTGTGCTACATGTTGCTGAATGTTGACGGTGCTAGTGAGCAGCTAAGAGCACAGGTTTTGGAATCAGATAGATCTAGATTAAATTTCTGCCTCCTCTGACACTTACTTAGTTGCTAAGTGACCCTGGGCAAATTAACTCTAAGACAGTGATTCTCCACTCTGGTTGCACATTGGGATTATACAAGGAATCTATTAAAATGGTTCAGGTCCTCTCCTCAGCCCAATTAAATCAGAATACATGGAGGATGAAGCTCAGACACAAGAAATTTCAGTAGAGGGGTGCCTGTGGCTCAGTGGGTTAAAGCTTCTGCCTTTGGCTCAGGTCATGATCCCAGGGTCCTGGGATCGAGCCCTGCATTGGGCTCTCTGCTCAGCGGGGAGCCTGCTTCCCTCTCTCTCTGTCTGCCTCTCTGCCTACTTGTGATCTCTGTCTGTCAAATAAATAAATAAAATCTTAGGAAAAAAAAAAAAGAAATTTCGATAGATCCTTGGGCAATCCTAATATGCAGCCAAGATTGGGTATCACAGCTCTTGGTCTTAATTCCTCATCTACTACATAATATCTATTTTAAAGGGGTTTTTGAGCAGGTGAAATGAAATTAAATTTAGTGCAGTGTCTGACACACTGATTGAGAATGTGCTCAATCATGATATTAATACACAACCTCAATGTATGACCTCTTCCTTCTCAATTGCTATCCCCCAGCGATTCTACCTACTTTTGAATTCCTGGAATATACCAACATTTTTCAGCTTCAAATAAACATTTAAACTAAAATAAATGCCTCTGTAGGCTACAATTTTCCATAAGGATTTTCTTGAAAGCGAATTCTCGTATTTGAAAAAGACGACTTAGGGGAGACATAAACTGGATGAATAGAACTCATACTTACAGAAAGCCTTAATGTCAGGACATTTTTGAGGTTGTTGTCTCTTTTGTAGGTGCTCTTCTCTTTTCCTTTTAAAATTCTTCACCCATCCATATAATCTGCCCAAATCTTATTTTACCACTTCTCCCTCTCCCTCTGCCTCTTTCCCCTGCTTGTGCTCTC
Organism: Lutra lutra; assembly: GCF_902655055.1. Lineage (NCBI taxonomy): Eukaryota > Metazoa > Chordata > Mammalia > Carnivora > Mustelidae > Lutra > Lutra lutra. The sequence continues at coordinate 103,497,565 of NC_062280.1, forward strand.
TCCCGCTCTCCCTCTTTCAAATAAATAAATAAAATCTTTAAAAAAGAGAGACATTTATGAGCTATAGGAAACATTAGAGAAAACAAGAAAGAGCATATAAATACTTGCCTAGATATATTTTGTTGCAGATTTAATTTAGCCTTTAATTTTGAGAAATAAGTGTACTGATACAAAGGTTAGAAATATAAAAATCCATCTTACTGTTAACCACTCAAAGGAAGGGGGGAAAACGTATTTCACTGACACTTTTATGGGAAGCTCTTAAACAATTATGGTAGGCCTAAATTTCACCTAAAACTTTCCTCAAGACCACTATAACCTGACCACATTCACACATAGTACACCTCCCAACAAAGAGGGGGGTTATAAGATTCTCTATTTTCTCTACTTTGCTATCGACCTCCAAAGCTCTTCCTAGGAAAACAACTGTCCTCAAACTGTGCTACCTGGTCGAACTTGGGGAACCATTATTAATAAAGACCTTATGAAGTGGTGTGGGATGGAGATGAGCGAAATATCAGTTACGCTTTTATGATTTAGTAGGAGACAGGAAAACGTAAAGAGTGAAGCCCAGCGAAAGCACAGATACTGAGAGTCAGCGTCCCTGGCGGGAGATCTGGGCGGCCGGTGCTCCAGAGCCCTCAATTCCTCCTGGAGCAGAGGCACACGCGGAGCGTCACGCCTCCCAGAGAGTGTGCGTGTGTCAGTGCGCGATTCTCTCACACCGCCCACTGGGCCTGGATACTCGTCACAACCCAAGATTGCCTGGTAAGCAAACAACTGACCTAACCACCTCCCACTCTCTAAACAGTCCACGCCTACAAGCAGGCGCTGATTTCAGGCAAACCGGAAGCTCCTTTGCCCCGTCTCGCCCGCTCAACAACGAGCGCGGGTACTAACCGGAAGTTCCTCTGCCCCGATCATCAGAGCGCCTCCTCGTGGACTGCACAGGCGCAGTGGGGCTTCGGCGGAGTTGTGGGAGGGGAGGAGGAAGAGGTGGAGGGGGGCGGGAGCCGGTCCCAGAAGATGGCGGAGGTGGGGGTGAGTTGGGGGTCCCCCTGCGAAGCTTGGGAGCTATGGTGCTGAAGGAAGAGGCCTGAAGAGGGGGATGGCCTTCGGGAAGAGGAACCGCTTGTGTTTTTGCAGGCTAGGAACCCTGCTGGCAGATGCGGTTAGCCAGGACCACAGATGGGGCCTGAAGGGCAAGGGTTCCCGCTTACCTGGTGCAGGGTCTGCGGGGTCCGGAGGCGGACAACGGGGTCGGGCGGAGGTCATAGGAGAGGCCGGGGCTCCCCGGACAGTGAAAGAGTGTCCGAGCGGAAAGAAGACTGGAGGACGGCGGGAAGGGCGACCCTGGAGATTTGATGAAGCTGGAGGTCGGCGAGCTGTCAACCATAGAGCTGTCAGGATTTGGGAGGCTTGTAGCCAGGGAGACTCAGGTTGGGGAGGTGGATGGATCCAAAAGCGTAGCTTTTGTAGTAAGTTTGGAATCCGCAAAAAGGTATGTTGATATTAGGTTGAGGAGTGGGACTTTGGCATTTTGGATTGGAATTGGACACCTTTGGAGAATATGTGTGTGTCTGTCCAAAGGGAACACTTGCCCGGACCTAGAAATCAGTTGGTGATAGTTACTGGGATTTGGGGGTTGCTCAGTGGGGATTGGCAATCTGGAAAAGCAAAGCGGTGTGGATGATAGGGGACGGGGAGGTGGGTGGGGGAAGTGTGCTAAAACAAGTGATCATAACCCATGCCCTGTTAGTGTTGGAAAAAAGTTATAAAAGTATGGGGTAAGCTTGATAGTCTAGGAAAATATGGAAAATATATCATGAAGGGCTTCCTGTTTTCTAGGATTAATGAGGAGATGCTTTAAGAAGGAATGGGTAGACTTGAGCCCTGGGCCACTGGAGCTGGCCCATACTGGTGTTGCAATGGAGCAGAGGATTGTAGGGGAAGGTAGCCAAACAGTGGCTAGATTGTGTTTTCCAACTTTGGGGCTTATCCCTGGTTGCCTACCACCGAGTGAAAATGAAGGGATGCCTAACTAATAGGGTCTCCAGGGAAAAAAATATTAGCCTGTTTTCCATTTTCATTTTTTCACTGCACATTATGTTGACTAGTGTGAAGTGTTGTAGTTGTCAGTACATATCTGATACAAAGTGACCAAGCAGTGAATCATGTACATTTGGGAAAGAGGTTGATTCTTTTTAAACTGACAACTGTTGCTTTTTCGAATGGTCCGCTGCAAAGGAAAGGAGAAAATGCAGTTGAGTAACTTAGAGACACATTTTCATTGTTATCAAAAAATTATTCAAATGATAGAGTAACCTTTTTAGTGAATGAGATTTGACATTTAAAAGTAGTAATGGGATATGAATGCTGCTTGTTTAATGGTTTCTGTGTTTGGGTTTTAATGTAGAAAGGAAAGATAAGTGGCATTGTCTTCAAGACAAACATATTTGTCTTTCTAGAAGTTTTAGTGTGCATAGTCTATGATTCACATTTGTGTGCTTCTGTTTTTCATTGATGTGTGTTTTTCCTGATATTTATGCTTATTCTGTTTTGAGAATACCATTATAATTAAGAGAGCATCTAATGAAAGATGTGAGGTAGTAATTTAGTTTTATTATTTATAGCTTATTGACCTAAACACCTGAAGAGATAGGGTTCTATGAGGAAGGAAATATACTTCTGTGACTGTTAATCATTGGAGGATGAATGATCTTGCGTGATTTGAGAGGGTGTTGGAATTGATAAAATACAACCGGTTCTTAAGGTTACTAGAAAATTTTGTGTTTGTTTTCAAATGCCTGTTGCTTGAAACCTGTTTCAGTGGAAGACATGAACTTTGATTTTCATTCCAAAAGTCTGAAATCACTTACCACTTTTTTTTTTTTTTAAAGGAATAATATCACCCATTAACAGGCGGTCCTATAGCTGGCCTAATTATTTTTCCATTTTTGATGATTTGTTATTGACCTGTCTAAACTATTTTTCTCTTTGTTTAGTAATGTACTTTATAGAAGTTATAGGTCAGGGCTCAAGGAAGAATAAGGCTTTCTTATATACAGTGGGAGATTTTTCTTTGTCAATTTTTGAGAAAAAAAACATTTTTGTATTAACATTAGTTGATCAGTATGACTTTAAAAAAGCTGCTACTTGTGTGACTTGTGAATTGTTTTTGTATGGTGTTTGTAGTTGGGACAGTGTGGTGAAATGTGAAGGAACTCTAGAAGGAACCAGAGTGTTGGGGATGTGGGGGAGAATGCCAGTCCTGGTGCTGCCTGATAACAATGTTATCATCTCAGGAAGTTACTTAACTTACTCTGTTTTGTAAAAATGGGGATTAAAAACACTTACCTCCCTACCAGGATTATCATTGAGGATCTGTTGAGGTATTGTTCTCTCTAAATAATATCTTTATACCAAAGACTTTTTCCCTAATCAACAAGTTATTTCTTGAGTAATCTAAATTTTTCAAATATAGATTTTTTTTTAATTTTGGAGAAGAATCAAATTTATCATTGATATAAGAGTAATGTTTAAAGGTATAGGTACATTTTATTTTAAGAAAAAAAAAATCAGTACTTAATGAGAAAACCAAACTTTACAATAAACAGATTAAAGGCATACTTAATCCCAAGAGCTTTCATTTAAATAACCCACTTCCCTGTTCTGTTACTATAAACAGCATACTTTTTAAAGGAACCGAACTGTTGTTGCATAGTAGGGATGTGGGAGTAGGGAGTGAGTGGTCTTGTGGAATTTCTTATTTAGTAAAATGATAAAACTGTTAGATCACTGGTTAACTTCTTTTGGATTATGGACTTTTAAATAAGTACTTGGTATAAACTGTGCAACTGTCCAGGAAAATGCATATATATACAACTTTTTTGTTTTGTTTTGCACAGGCTCAAGTACCCCCTGGAACAGATGATCTCTCAGTTCTCTTTCTTAAATTTTAGGATACTGTGATTCTAAAGCATTCTCTTATTTTTGTCTCTAGTAATTATATGCTATTATATTATTATATAGTCATAAAAATCAGCCTTTTGGATTTTTAAAATATTATCTTTAAAAAGAGAACTCATTCAAATAAACAATCACCAAAACAACATGTGTTACTTTTAAAGAAAACTTTTGGGGTGAAGTAGGAAACTATAAACAAGCACTGCTAGGAAAGGTTGAATAAAGAGCTATTGTAGAATAACATAAACAAACAACTTAGAAAGTCTCTAGCTTGAGGAAATAGTCTGTGGCAATCTGTGGCCCTGAGTGGGAGGACATTGCCTATCTGGTGGTGTTTGGAAATATTGTAGAAACATTTTTGGTTGTCTCAAATGGGTGAGGGGGCACACACTGGCATTTAGTGGGCACGAGCCAGGGACGTTAAGTGTTTTGCAATGCCTAGGGCAGTTTCACTCAGCGAGGAATTGTCCTGCCAAAAATGCCATTGCCCTCTGACAAACACTGGTGATTGTGAGCTGGGGCCTGGCACAAGTGGAAAGAGCTTTTTAAGCTGAAGTTATTAAGCTCTTACAGAAACATAATGTCAACACACCATATCCTTTGCCATTAATTCCCACTTGAAAAAAATCACAGACATAAAAGAAGGATTTACTAGAGGAATTGGGGCTACTTAAAATGTATGTATACTTTTTGTTCTCGAGTAGCCATTTTAACAGCAGAAGTTGGGGCACCTCGCTGTGTCTACTGGAAGTCTGGGAAGTGAAAGGTCTTAGGTAGTACGGTGGCATAAGAGTCTGTAAATTGGCCATATGATATTTTTTTTCTTTAAAATACCTTTTTACACCTTGACCTAGTAATTTTGAAGAAAATTTCAAAGCATTTTTGCATTTACTGTCATGATCTCTGTGATACTATATGGTTGCCTTCTTACATTGAGGATATATTACAGTTGAGTTCGATTTTCCATGTCTGCCATCTTTTCAGTAACCAAATCCCCTTCCACAAATCCATGTGCCAAAAAAGAAGTCTGAGGAGTTAGGCCGGAATAGGACTCAGGTTTAGAGGGAAGAGGATGGGTTTTGGACTCAGACCTAAGGTAAAATTCCAGTACTGTTACTGTGCGTCATGTGATGATAAGCAAGTTGCTAAATCTCTTTGACTTTGATTTCATTTGTAAAATGAGGGTGATAATACTTACCTTTCGATGATTCCGAAGATTAGGGCTAACTGTATGTCCAGGGAGCTGTATCAGTAGTCATGTTTATGGTGATAATGGAAAGTTCTGTAGCAACTGAACACCTGGCATGCTCATTTGCTGGATTGCACAGCAAGTAAGAGTCTGCAGGACCAGATCAGGAAGAGATGGATTCTAGACATTTTCAGTTGGTGTGTAGAATATATTTGTCCATGAATCAGCCGTAAGATGTACTGTTTTCTGTAGTCCTCTAAGCTGCAGAGCTCAGTCATGCTATAGACTAAGTTAGGTTTGTGAGGACTAGCTTGAGGACAGACATCCCACTGTGAGTGTTGGGCACAGAGCTTTGGATGTGACAGAGGTTCAGTAAAACAAAATAAAACAAAACAAACAAACAAACAAACAAACACATGTGTCTGTTGTCTGTGTTTAGCACATGGAACCGATTGGCTGTCACATGGCTTACTAGTACTGGCAAATGTTCTCATTTTCATACAGATTATTTCTAAAGTCAGCACCCTCTCCCCAACCCTCAGTTTACACATGGGTTTTGTGTTCACAGAAAGTATCAGATGTTCTTTGCCTTAACCAGATGCACACAAGAGACCACTCTCCCTGGCTTTTAGGAGTCATGTGACCAAAACTCCTTACAGTCTGGGCATGAGGCTACTCTTCATTTTCTTAGCTTCCTTTCTTCTGCTTCCTAGCGCAACTCTTTCACAGTAGCTTTGTGGTTGCAACAGAGGGCTGGCTGGGTCCAGGCAGGGGTGGGACACAGCTGTGGCCCTGCAGAGAGAAGGTCTGCTTTCTGTGCTTGGTTTATGTATAGGTAAGTGGGCGGCAGTCTGTGTTTTCTAAGATGCTTTTGTGCAAAAACCAAATATACAGCCTGTAAACATGAAAACAGTGCGTTCCTCTATGGAGGTCATCCTTATGAGCAAGTCACATTTTATTGTGAGCGGTACAGAATTTTCAGTTAGAATATGTTGATTTTCTGTATAAATTCATTTTTTTTTTAATGAAGCATAAAGATTTTTACCTAAATCTGCAGGCCCATCTGTTCTGGGTTGGAGATTTAGGTAGAAGAAACAGAAACCTGGATTGTAATCTTCAGATTCTGGTGGAACTATCTCAGGTAACCTGCTCTGCATTTCTCTGAAGCAGAACAAGCTGTTTTTATTATTATTCTAACCTTTGAGCTTCGCAGGTCACTTATTCTGTCTTAGTAAATATAAGTATAACACTTTTTTATTATACGATGCCTATAAGAATGCTTTTTAAACCACTTCTTATTCAGTAAATACTAATTTAAATAAATACGTAAGCTTGTCATTTCATTATTTGTACTTTGAAATTAATTAGTATTGAAATCAGAAAAATTGTATGATCATTTATTAGATAAACATTGATTTCTTTTCTTCTTATCTCTTGCAGGATTTCTGGTAGGTCCTCTTTTAGGATAAGATGCTGTAACTGTTGAAACGCCAGTCTGCACTGATTCACAGACAGTTGGCTTTTCAGCTGGGAAGCCTTTTTCTCCCCGCCTTGCTGGTTTACTGAACTGATGAAACCATGGCAGAAGGAGAGACAGAATCACCTGGGCCCAAAAAGCGCGGCCCCTACATTTCATCTGTCACTAGCAGGAGTGTGAACTTGATGATTCGTGGAGTGGTACTATTTTTTATTGGAGTATTTCTTGCCTTAGTGTTAAATTTACTTCAGATTCAGAGAAATGTGACGCTCTTTCCACCTGACGTGATCGCCAGCATCTTTTCTTCAGCGTGGTGGGTACCGCCGTGCTGTGGCACAGCCTCAGGTATGTGTAGGCCGCTTCTGTAATGCTTAGAAAAAAAGGAGGCTGCATGCGTGTGGATGTTGTCTGGGCAGTACTTGTTTTTCAGCTTTGATTTCAATGCGGGACAGTGGACCTGTTTTAAATGAGCAGTTTGATGCATTGAGGCAAATTCACACAGTGGTGTTACCAATCACCACAGTCCTGCTGTAGTACATTTCCATGACCCACAGATTCTCTTGTGCTCTCTTGCTGTCCATTCCCCACCCCCAGCCTCAGGCTTCCACTAATCTTTCTGTTTCTGTCCCTAGGTTATTTTTGCCTGATCCCCCATGTAATATAAATGGAATCACAGTGTAGATACTCTTGTGTCTGATTTCTGTCTGACCTATGAACTTTAACATTTTAATCTTAAAAGAATCTTACTTCCCTTTGGGATGAGGCTCTTAACTTCTTAATTTTGTCTTTTCTTCAACCCACCTCATATTAATCCTTTTTTTAAAATAATTTTTTAAAAAAGATTTTATTTATTTATTTGACAGAGATCACAAGTAGGCAGAGAGAGGGGGAAAGCAGGCTCCCTGCTGAGCAGAGAGTCTGATGTGGGACTCTATCCCAGGACCCTGAAATCATTACCTGAGCCAAAGGCAGAGGCTTCACCCACTGAGCCACCTAGGCACCCCAGTTCTTACTCTGAGTTATTTTGGTGATCATTGTCACTGTGGTTTTAAGGCTTAGACCTGTGTGTGTTATGGCCTTGTTTTTGAAGTAGATGACAACTTGAGAGATGGAGTAGTGTTATGCAAGTTTAAAGCTTCATGTCATTTTTTAGATTTTTGAACCTGTTTTTTTTCTTGGTATCTTGTTTTCCGATATGGTTTAAGGATAATGAATACTTAAAGAGATTAATAAGGTGGATTTTCTTTGCTTAAAGTCATTATCCTATTTTAGTAGTTATTTTATATCTTTTTTGGTGGACAGTGTGTAAGGGATAAAGTGGAGCATTTCAGAAAGCCTACTTCATGCAGAGCTTCCATAATGGATGCTCTTTAGCTTTTTCTACTGACTGAGACCAATAGATTAATAACATTTTATAAAAGAAAGTAATAGAAGGAAGCCATCATTGTGTGGTAGAAGAAAAATCTGATTGAGGGAGAAAATTGCTTTTTGGAATGTCCATTTGGTGACTCATACTTAAAATACACCAATACCTTGCAGTGTAACGTAGATCCTTTTGACTTCCATCCTTGAGCTGGAGGTTGAAGGGGAGGAATTAGGTGTGAGATGTTTTAGAATGACTTGTGGAATCTACTGGACAGTTGCATGGGTGGAGAGGCATGTTGTGGTAAGGTTTCAGTGTGGTTTACGTGTCAGTGTCTCTATCACAATATTCACATTAAAAGTTTATAAAGGCAGTGATTTGTAATTTCCCCAGGGTTATTACATTTTCTGAGACACTAAACAAACTCATCCAAATAGAAAGCATAAATTATATTTTATCATTCTCTGCTGTGTCTACTAGTCCTCATGTATTTTCTTTTATTTCATCTAAACTAAAAAGAGAAAAATTAAGTTTTCCCATTGTCTTTTTTTTTTTTTTAAGATTTTATTTATTTATTTATTTATTTGACAGAGATCACAAGTAGGCAGAGAGGCAGGTAGAGAGAGAGAGGGGGAAGCAGATTCCCTGCTGAGCAGAGAGCCCAATGCAGGGCTCAATCCCAGGACCCTGGGATCATGACCTGAGCTGAAGGCAGAGGCTTTAACCCACTGAGCCACCCAGGTGCCCCACCCATCATCATTTTCTAGTTTATTTTCTCGCATGGTATAGCTGCTAACTGGCTACCAGTTGAAGCTTATTGGGATTTGGAAGAACATGTCTTTTCAGAATAGACAAAGGACGGTCAAGGGAGGGAAACTGTTACTTACTGACTGCCTCCTAATGTGCTAGGCACATCCCTTAACCCCAGGGATCTGTAGGGCAACTTTGGGAGTGAGATTTTGGCATTGTGCCTACTTTGGGGAATGAGGAACCTGAGAGGAAGAGAGGATGTCATTGAGCCCAGGGTCTCAGAGCTGGTGAATGGTGCAGCTGGGTCCAGTGTTCCAGGCTGGAGGAGGGGAAAGAGGAAGCTACTCACACTTCCCCTCGAAGCTTCGATGGAACTGCTGTTGTGTTTTGGACTTTTGTGGCTGGGGCAGGAGAACAGGTTTCTTTGTACCACCATTAAGGAGAGGACCGGGGGTTGCGTCTGTCCCTGTGACATGGGCACTTTTGCCACAAACTCATATTTAGGAGGGACAATTCCAAATGTTAATGCCACATTTCAGTTACTTTGTCCCTGCTTTCCTTCCTTTTCCCAGCCACTAGGTTTGTCACATTTACAAACCTAACTTCATACTTCCCCACTTAGGGGATTTACGCTTAAGTGTTTCTCCTGAAAGCAGTGCCTTCCATGAGGTATGTGGGTACACGGAGGTACAGAGGCGTTTGGAAATCTAGATTTCAGTTAACTCTGCTACTGATGTCGTTGGGTGAGTCATGGCATTTAGTAGATGAGAGTGAAGATACCATATTTGTGAACGTTACTGAAGGTAGAAAATGGATTCTTGCTCCTCCTGCCCCCAGTTTTGGGGGAAATGTCAAGGAAATAAGAAGTCAATGATATAAGAAACGCAGTGTGTACGTGTTTATGTGTGTTTGAAGTATATATATGTTTTTGTGTACATGTGCTGGTAAGCATTTTCACAAAAATCTCTAGGCTCTTACCATCTTAAGTCAGAAAAACTGATAATTGGCCTTTGTTTTTCCTGTCCAACTAATATTCATAGACAGAGCAGCTAGCTACCTTCTGGAGATTCTCCAGAATCACCACTTTCTTCATGCAAACAGAAGGGTCCCTGGCTATCTGCTGTCTTCCCCTATAGCACCTACTGCTGGAAAATTTGTTAGCGGTGCTTCTGGAGGGACACCCAGTAGAGAACTCTGGTATATTTCCTTTGATTTCATTTTCTTTTTCTTAGTTCTCTATTTTTAATTTAATAATGGCTGGTGTTTCAAGTTGATTAACTTCTCAGTATGTGCAGTACATTAGAATCAGAGTTAGAAACCTCTTGAACGTTATGGGGCCTGCAAAGGAATCTTTCCGAGGAAAGAATAGAGGAGAAAGATAACTATCATTGTGTGGGTAAAATAACTAGGGAAATCGATTTGAAAATTACAAGTAACCAAATTATATTCAGACCTGTGGAGCTAATATCTAACAAAGGAAAAACGGATCTTTTCAGTTTAGCCCAGCAGTCATTTACCCAGTTCCTGGAGAGCCCTGCAAGTTTCCTCCTGCTCTCACGTCTCCAGCTTTCCAAGTTTCCATGTTTCCTCTGTCTCTTGGTCCAGACCCTTCACTGCTCTGATGGGAATTTTCACTTTTTCTTTTTCTGCTTCTAATTTTTCACTCTGACCACCCGCCAATCCCTTCTCTCCATCATGTGTGGTACACTTGGCACTGTAAGAGTGAGCAGCCTTCTCTTTGCTACAAATGCAGTGGCATTATTTCTTGATTCCCCAGTGTCTGTAGGGTAGTCTCTATGATACGACCCTTGCCAACTTTGTCTTCTTCAGAGTCTTTCTGAAGCTCCCTTTTTGCCTAAAGCTTACAATTTTCAGGTGACAGTGGGTATTTTCATTGTCCATACTTTTCCTCAGACTTTTCCTTTGGATTAGAAAGGTCTTTCCACACCAGTGACGTGCTGCACTCGGCTCCTCCCTCAGGGGCCACATTTTCTGTGAAGCTTTCCCAATACTCCAGCACCCTGCCTCCGCTCAGCACATGCCAGAAGAAGACTGGGCCCCCACTAGGCCCTGTCAGTGCCACCTCTAACATATTACTTTATTGCATTGTTTCTGTGCTCACTTTGGGACTGGGATCATGTCTTACTCTTTTTTTCTTTTTAAATCCCTGGCAAATAGCAAGAACTGGATACATTATGGGAATTTAAGTTTTAATGAATGAAACATTGTGTATCTTGTCGTAGTTTTCCATGAAAGTCTATCTCCTTCAGTGGCTTCATTTTTTCCCGCCCCTTCTTGAAAAACATTTGATTTAACTGTTCCTCTTACTGCATCACTGAATTAAACACACTACCCCGAATAAGTGATGACTTAATATTGACGTTTTGTAAACTTCTTCTCCTTTTGGCTTGGTACGCTGTAACAGGTTGCTGGGAAGTAAATCTATCCCAAGAGATGTTATTTTGCATCAGCGAGCCCTCCAGTTAAGCAGGACAGTGTTTGCATATAATGTTATACAGGCATGATTTTAACAATCTCTTGTTAAAATAAAAAAGTCAGAAGGAAGAGAAAAAAAGCCCAGACATCCTTCTGTTGAACTCCCAAACAGTTGGAGTCTCACTGTGCTGTAGACACTGCTATCAGACTCTGCCATGCCTTTATTTAAAGGGAAGGAAGAAGACATTTAATGGAAAGTGACAAGCTTCCTCAAATTCTTCTTCTCAGTGAGCAACCGAGAACCATGCATACTCAATGGATTTGATTTTTATTGGCAAATCCCAAGGTTGGCAGCATGGCAGTTTAAATTCCTTTTTGTGTTTTTGCTTTCTCTCCTCAGTTGTCTCTCACTTGTGAGTCTGACATCACATGCATACAAATCTAGTCAATTTTACTTATTTATATCTTTGCACACACGTCAGTATTCTCTATGTGATAATTCTTTACCTATGGCATCAGCTGTTGAGGAAAATTGACTTGGAATGCCTGATCTTAGTTGATTTTAGTCAGCAACAGGCAAAAGGAGGAGAGAGAGGGAGAGAGAGAGTGAGGAATGACATGAGCTGTTAGTTTCATGACCCCTTGAGAGGGAAAAAAAAAAAAAGAGGTAATACTCATTTAGATGTATTTCAACTGTTAGGCATGCTTGTTGCCATTTTAATTTTGTAGGAATTTGGAAATGCTGTCAGTTAATCTCCCAGGATATTAGAGTCAAGCCTTTTAAATAGGAATAGGATATGAAAGTTTTAAATTTACTAATAGTTGTTGGAGGTCCACATTGCTGAAATTTGTTGTTAATCTCTTGATGGTCTATGAACCATCTCTACTCAGCAAAAGCCTAACTCAGAAGAGCACTTTCAGATTTGTGGATTAGAGCACGCATACGCCATTGTGGCTGCTCACCCCCAGATGGAGGGGTGACTGTGTGCCCTCTTTTTAATACTGCTCCATTGGTCTGCTAGCCTGTGATTTTTGATATTAATTGATTTCTCTTTTTCCTTAAAGATTGAATGTGTCTTTTATAAGATCTAGTCAATACCAGGCCAGGCAGGGGGGTTCCTGATCCTCAGGCACTCAAGATTTTGGTACAGTAATTTCAAGATACATCATAGGTAGCACTGGACATCAGTTGTGTCTTTATTACTTGATGGCAACATGACCACTCTGTTTTTAGGGAAACGAGCAAGTCAAGGATGCTTAGCTATTTCCCATTAAATTTAATTTGTAGAAGTGCATTTTCCTTATAACTTGTTGAAGAATGTTTTGGTTCATTAAGGTCTTTTTTTAGTGACTAACTTTACATTTAAAATCTCTTCCCATAAATGAATAAAATGTTGATGTTTGACAAGTACTTTAGTTAAAAATTGGGCATGAATATTTGGAGTCTCAATCATAGACATTTTGTATACAGTTTTTCATAATTATATGGTTAACTTTTAAGATGTTCTTTCCAGAACTAAGAAATGTACTAAAATGACTTCTCACTTTTAAGAAGGAATTTAAATTTTAGCCGAAAATGTACAGTTCTTATAGAGAACTCTAGAGGGGAACATCAGGACACAGCCCTGGGTGCAGGAGACAAGCCGGAAGCACTAGAGTAATCTGTAGACCAGGACATCCATAGCCATTGGAACAAACACTATGTGTGGGGTGACCTTATTTTACGCATTTATGCTTCCAGCTTCTCTTTGGACAGTTTGTGTGGCATTTTATAACATGCTTCATGGTTATGTACTTCAGAGAGAACATTGCTTAGCTGCCAGCTGGTCTGATGTTTTCAGATCTCAGAGATAGGAGTAGTAGAGAAGAAGCATGCAGCATCTAGTGCAAACTGCTAAATCATGACTCATACAGTGAAATAGTGCTCTGCCAATTATAATTTGGAATACTGTTATAATCACAGTGCTTTCTGCAGTGGTGTTATCTTTTTTTTTTTTTTTAATTTTCCCCTCTTTGGGGAGGTAAGTTTAAAAATATCAGTGATTGATGTTAAGCAACTTGGAGAGCTTTTGAAATAATCTTTCAAATGCTTGTGGGGGTTGTAGTGACTCTTTTAGCTTAAGTTTTGCCAGCATAGCATTGGAGATGACTTAATTTTTTTCTCCTTCTTTCCACAGCTGTGATTGGGTTATTATACCCCTGCATTGACAGGCATCTAGGAGAACCACATAAATTTAAAAGAGAGTGGTCCAGTGTGATGCGGTGCGTAGCCGTCTTTGTTGGTATAAATCATGCCAGCGCTGTATCCTTTCTGCTGTAACGAAATGCATAATCACAAAACAGTTCCAACAAACCAAAGGTTAAACAGTCCCTTGCAACTTCACTGTTGTCAAGTTGTGATATGTCCCCTTTGTCATAAAAAGAACATGTGCTATGTTGTTGAAATATCACGGTAGCAGCCATGCAGTTACTGGTTTGGGTATGGCCTTTTATTTAAACCCCCGTGTTTCAGGACCACTGAACAACTTGGCACTTATAAACATTTTGTGGGTTCTTCTTGAACTAAGTTATGTAATTCTGTGTAGTTTTGCAAACTCTTTGATTGGAACAGATACATTTTCAAAGGATTTCTTCCCTCTCTCTTTTCATTTAAGACTTGCCAGTGAGGACATGTGGTGGCTTCAGGATGCTGGCTGTTTTTTTATTTGTTTTTAACCTACGGAATCTAATTTTTTCCAAGAAAAGCCTCATCTACTGGTTTTAGTCAATGCCAGCAAACCACATAAATGTTCTTAAAGGTGTCGTAAGTGGAAATGTTCAGCTTAGACACTGGCCAAAAAGAACATTTGTCCCTAAGGTACATATATTTAAAGTGTGATCATTTATGGATTCTGACATTTTATTTCGTGATTAATGAGTGTTTTTTTTAGAATCCCAGCTGGAAAGGTAAAGTAGCCTCTATTTCCCTTTTTCCCTGTCTTTTCCCTGATACCACAGAAAAAAAAAAGTTCACCCCAGAATAAAATTTTTTGCTCTTGTAAGACTTTCATCCTGTCATCCTCCCTACTGCCTCTCCTCTTCTCTCCCACCCCTGACTTTCCTTTGTAGAAGAGAGCCTGGGACTGGCTAGTGCAATCTTCCCTCTTCTAGAAGATGTGGCTAAGAGAGTGGAAGGGGCAGGAGCTTTGGTGCTGGGAAGAGCATGCAGTGCAGGTCAGGCTGCCTAGGGTTCCCTCGTGTGGCTCTGCACTGGGCTGGCGGCTGGTGGTTAACTGGAAAGAGGGTGGGGCACATGGTGGATGGATTCCTGTGTCTTTCATAGGAAATATTGAGCTGTTTTGGAGAAGCTTGAGGCGGGTAACAAGGGCAAGAGGCAAGGTCCTTCATTCGGCAAACACATTTGCCTTTCTTTTCTCTAGTTGTGCTAGGGATTTGTAAATTTGGAAGCCCCTCAGTGGTGGTTACTAGTTTGGTTTTCCATTTCCATTTGTATTAAAGAATTTCCCAACAAGTTTAGCTTGGAGGAATCTTTGAGATTTAGGATTTTATAACAAACAAATCTAGTGGTGGGGAGGGCTTAAAAAGATAGACTCATAAAATATTGTATCTAGAGGAAAACTTAGAAATCACCCAGTTACACATTTTCTTTATAGAGATAACAAGACAAATGAAAGCTAAGAGTTAGGTACTTTGCCAAGGTGCTCGTCCTGCAAGGCTGGGACAGAGGTGAGATCAGACCACAGAGATCCTGGCTTGAGTCTAGAAAGGGCTCCTTCCCTCATTCAGGAGCCCCCTCAGCATGTAAATTCCCCTCCCAACTGGTGGATTAGACCATTCTATCCCAGATGTTTCAGGTGTTTTTAAGTAGAGAAATTTAGATAGTCTTTTCTGGAATTTAAAAACCTTTCTATATCTAATTTAAGTTTTTTGCTTTGGTCATTCTTTTCTTTCTCTGTCAATGAAATACTTGAATATAGTGATTTCTTTTTTACTGTTCTGTCCACCATTGAAGCAAAATCCAAAATGTCTGCAAAATTTACCACATAGACTTAATAATATTAGGTCCCTTAGACCAGAGAAAATCCCATGGTACTATTTTTCAGGTCGAAGTATTTTACCTATTTACCCTAGAAACCTTATTTTCCTTTGACCCTTAATAAAGTTTGTTTAGTTATCAAAGATAGAACTCAATAAATATCAAATTCCACTCTTTATAAGAATGTTTATTGCATAGAAAAATCAGAGCATATAACCTTTCCTTTGGAGTGTTAGGTATAATGCCTGCAAAAGAATAAGAAAAGCTTTTGCAGAAAGCATACCATAAACTGTAGGGATTTTTTTGTTTGTTTGTTTGTTTTTGTAAATCAACCTAATCAGGAAATGACCTTGAGGGAATGGCCAAAGAAGGCCCTCAGATGCTAAGAAGTACAGGAAGCGGGTGTTAGAGATAGTAGGGGCGGGGGTCGGTGGTAAGTACAGGATGTTAAAGGAAGTGGGAAGTAGTTTTATATGCATTTTTTGAACTTCTCTTCTCTTCTCTGTAGTGGCAGCATGGCCAGTTAGTTTGGTGAGCTATCTAGCCCCCCCTGGGGAGCCGGATATAGAGCCAGGATGTGGCCTTTGGGACATAGATAATGCCCTTTTAATGATACTTGAAATTAATTCCTTTAGTGTAATCCTCTAGCAAAGAAATGAGAAAATTGAATTTGTACAGCTTCGTTTTGCCCAGAGATTTTGGAGTAGAAAAGGGCCGCACATTCATGCTTAAGTAAGTGACGGAAATAAAATATCATTTTAGCAAACTGTCCTATACCAGAAAGTCTCAGGCACCAAAATAGCTTGGCAGGTTGCAAGATAATGTTCACTTCAAGGCTTTATCCTCAACAAATTAAAACTAGAACAGTTGACATAATAGAAAGGGATACTGTGTCCTTGGTCCTCTTGTTTCTGAACTACATTATTATAAAATGTGTCTGTCAGTAAATCATATAAAGAATGTGGTACCCTGTTAAATAGCTGTCAACTCTTCTATTTTCAAGTTCTTGTATGATTCGCAAGTAATTCCGAACCTGTTTGAGAAGTAATACTGGTTTCTTTTTTAGCAAAAGTGTGTTCTTTTAGCAATACTTGTGTTTCGAGACTTCCGGTTACATTTTTAGCAAAGAAAGCATTTCTCATGTAATGGGTCTGATCTTATAATTGTGAATGTAGACAGAAGGCTTTTTTGGGGTGGGTTGTGCGGGGAACTACAAGTAGGTGGGATCTGGTAATGAAATATCATGCTCTCTGTGTATCTTTAGTAAATATCGCAGACAGTTTTAATCTCACCCCGTGTCCTGCATTGTATGGAAAGATTGAACTCACTCTAGAATAAGCAATCAGTTTCTGTCTCAGCAGTAACATCTTATTTTAGAAAAATGAACAGGTGGTATTATTTGGTGACAAGTTTTAAGAAGATGACTCTTTAACACTGATCTCAGAAAGTGGATTTTGATAACAACATACAGTTGTCTCTCACACTGGCTGCACTCTCCATTGGACTATGGTGGACGTTTGATAGATCTAGAAGTGGTTTTGGCCTTGGAGTAGGAATTGCTTTTTTGGCAACCTTGGTCACTCAACTGCTAGTCTATAATGGTGTTTATCAGTAAGTATTCTTTTTGGTGCTTGTTTGCTAAAAGAAATAATTGATTTCAGAATTGAGATTTTAAAATTGGGTTAGCCACTTTAATGTACAGAGTAACTTATTTCCATTGTAATTTTCTTTATATGTATCATTGTACTTCCTCGTTGGGTTGTTAAAAACATTTCTGTTATTCTAGATATACATCTCCAGATTTTCTCTATGTTCGTTCTTGGTTACCATGTATATTTTTTGCTGGAGGCATAACGATGGGAAACATTGGTCGACAACTGGCAATGGTAAGCTGATGCTTATTATTTCATCCATTATTGAGTTGTAAAACAAGTTTTCTCCAAGCCAAGCATACTGAGAGTCAAAGGAACCCCTGGATAGAAAAGCTAAAAGGTGTTACGGATAAGGTGATAGGATTTAACCTCTAATTTTTTTAACTAGTCTATAGTCTATCACAGAGAGACAATTTTGAAAGTGAAAAGCAGCCTTCCTAATAACTATGTTGCTTCAATAGATAAAGATTAGGACTATCTCTGGCAAATCAAGATGTTTGAACATTTTAGTTAAGACGAAAAAAGAGGCTGTTGGTCATGCCTGTCGTGGATGGGAGGAGTCAGGGAGCTGCATTTGGAGGCCAGAGCAGTTTCATGGATAAGTGCTATCTGTATCATTATAGCCAGCTAGGAGAACTGAGTGGCTTAGGTGGCTGTCTTTTTGATAGTCTGGCCATCCAATTATCTTAAGCCCATTAGTTTCCTTTATCTTGAATTGTGGGTGAACATTTGTAGCTGTACTTCTAAAATACTGTCTTGATCAGAAGATTTTGCTAATGTAATAGTCTTCTCCCCCTTGATATTATAAAGTGATTTGAAAAAAATATTACCTGAATTCACTGTATCAGTCCTGCTCTTAAGTTCATGACCTTTCCTTTGCTGATTCGCCTTACCAAGCACTCAGAGAAACCCGTTTGCCTCCCTTCGTGTTATAGGATTGATCTGAATCATACTGTTATCATTTACGTGTGATGCAGAAACCTTGTCTTTTGCCTGCGTTTGCTATGTCTTTCACTTCTTGACTGTGAGCTTTCTTTTTCCCATCACATTTGTCATTTGCTTCTAATCCTTACATAACTCTCAGATTCTTTGACAAATAAAGTGGGCATATGTTAATAAAGTATTAATTTCTAGTCTGTATGGAAATTGCTATTCGGAATACACCTTAATCTGTTAACCTTTTAATTTTTACAGTATGAATGTAAAGTTATCGCAGAAAAATCTCATCAGGAATGAAGAAGGCAAAAATGTATCTTCTATACAGAAAAACAGGATGAAAAGGGCACGTAAATGATCACTATATCAACAAAGCTTTGGACTGTAAAATTGCCAGGATGCAGTTTTTCCCTTGATGGTGTATATATTTGTGTGTATGTGTGTGTGTGTATGTGTGTGTATAGATATATACGTATATACACACACGCATACACACACTTCCACACATATACATGCACATACGCATGTATTACTGCAATCTGTGATTGCTTCATCTGTAAATCAGTTACAAACCTTGATGTATTTGACTTAAATAACTATAAAATATATATGCACTACATTAAACAGCGTGTTCATTAATAGATGAAATTTTTTAATTAATTTTTTTAAACATACCATATATTGTATCACAATGTTGATGTGCCAAAATATTCTGTTATTGTCATGCAGAGTATAAGAATGCTTGAACAGTTTATAAACTTAGTAAAATAAAATAAGAGGAAAGCCAAAAAAAAGAGAAAGAAAAAGAAAAGGGGAGAGCTAGTATATTCTCTTCTGCTTATGTTGTGCCTCTTCATTTTTCTAATGGCAGCGGTATGAGCTATGGGCGCCCTGATGGGTGGCTAGTTTCTATTTTAATGTCATCTCAGAGAGCGTGGGTGTTTTAATTGATAATGAAAATGAACTTACATAGAACATTTTAAAACCTGCATTACTGGAGAGCGTCCAAAAAGGAATTCTGCTGGAGGTAAAGGTGATGAGCAGGAGAGGGTTATCAGCGTTAAATTGTTTTAAGTCTAAGTCTGCAAGGCTATATGTAATTAAAAGAAGGCACCACTGGGAAATTTAGCTAGAATAAATATGTTATAGAAATACCAAAATGACCTTTTGCAGTGCCACAAAGTGTGAAATGATGTTGTTATTTGCAGTACAGTAACTCATTGCTTTTGCACATGGAACACCCAAGAAACCCTAAACAGATCAAAATGAAGTTTCTAATTCTCTTGGGTTCTGTAATCTGTTGGGTTCTGTGAAGCAAACCACATTAGCCCGGCTGGGTCACGTGACTGAGGGTCAGTGGAATGACATCTGGGGAATGGATGAGCACCTCACTTTTTATATATTCATATGTCCATGAGTGAACAGTTCAAGCCTGTTCCAGAATGTCCTGAGATGGCATATACCGTGCATGTTAAAGATTTCGATAGCAGTTTTGTGCATATCTTTCCAACAACGGGAACCATTTAAGTGTGGTTTAAACATTTTTAGTTAACTTTTTCCTCAGTTTTTATTTTTGAAATTGATGACAATCGTCTGATACACAAGGGTGGAACTTTCTCCTTACTTTGGGTCTGTGTGTGTGTGTGTGTGTGTGTGTGATTGAGTGAGAGAGAATGTACATGTAGAAATGTATGTGCATGTGCCCATGCTCTCGTAATGTGTCAACTAGATACTGTTTAATTTTGGTGTTTAAAACCATTGCTGTCAGACTGAGATCTTATATGCCAAACTTTAATCTGCTTTTACATTTTATGGCTGAAAGTATGAAGATCCTAAAAGGATTTCATACTGAATATATGTATACAATCTTAACTATAGTGGTGGTAAACATACTACTATAATTTATTATTCTATCTTCCAGATAATGTTATTCATTTAGAACAAATAAGGTATATTTTTAGAATCAACTTTGTAAGCACTATAAATCTTTAATAAGTTATAAGGTCTATGATGTGTTTACTTTGAAAATTGCTGTTAAAAGCAAGATGTATTAAATACATAATTATCATCTTGGTTAAGAGTCATTTTTTTCTTCCTTGTGCTAAATCTTAGAATCTAATACTGAGAATTAATTTAATAAAATTAACATGTATGATTGAATTTGCTAAGAAATAATGAAAGGAAACCAAGTCTAATATTACAGGAATTGAATGGTTATCACTTGGGAATTCTCAAGATTATTTTCAGATCATCTAGAAAACAAGATATTAGTGGCAAAAATAAAATTGTTTTGATATTTTGATAAGCATGTAAATATATTACATCCAGTTTTTTGCAGTGAAAGGAAGTAGACATCTCCTTTTATTAAAGTTCTGGAAAGCAAACACTTGAAAACTGAAACTTAATTCTACAAAAGCACAGGAAAACAATTAAAATTAACTATCCAGAATCCTGCTAATACTTTTGTTATAAAATTTATTTGTTTGCACTGAGCCATTTTACTTTGATCAAGGCGGTGGAACCTCTTAGTGGCACAGACATTCACACGTCTTGTATTTTCTAGGTGGAATCCGGACTTGGTCATTATTAAATAGTTCTCTAATTTTCTTGGCTCACTTGCCCGCACAGTGAAGTACAGCTAACCCTTGAACAACAGGTGCTGACCCCTGCACAGTCCAAGGTTTGCATACAACTTTTGACTCCCCCAAAACTTAACTACTTGTAGCCTTACTGATAACATATTTTGCGTATGTATTGTATGTTGTATTCTTATAATAAAGATGGAGAAAAGAAAGTATTCTTAAGAAAATCATAAGGAAGAGAAAATATATTTACAGTACTGTACCACATTTATCGAAAAAAAATCCACATATAAGTGGACCTGTGTGGTTCAAACCCAGGTTGTTCAAAGGTCAACTGTGTGTTGTTTGTAAGGTAATTCTTCTACTGATGGTCTGTGTGTGTAGAGTCCTAGCTTTGCGCATGTGGAACATTTAGCAGGCCTTAGAATTCTAGGTTCATAGGCTAACCCACCGCCCCCTGCCCCACCACTCCCATTATGTTGAAGACTTTTAACTCATTGTTTGTGCCATCTAGTGTTGGAGATGATAAATCTGCTATTAGTTAGTGTGATTTTCTTTCCTTTGTAGGTAATTTTGGCTTTTCTCTCCAGGAGCTTTTATACAATATTTTCTTTATCTCCGCAGTTACTCAGTTTCAGTTTGACCTGTTGAGCTTTAGATTTGTTTTTACTTTTCTTGCTTGTTATTCAGTATGCACTTTCATTCTGTGTGCTCATGTCTTCAATTCTGGGAAAATTTTCAAGCTGGCTGCATATTAGAATCATATGGGAACTTGTAAAAGTATGCTGATGCCTGGTTCCCACTCCCAGAGACTCTAAAATAATTGGCCTGGGGTGTGTGCTGAACATGAAGATTTTCATAAACTCCCCAGCCAGTTTTAATGTGCAGCCCAGATTGCCGTTTGTTGGTGTAGATGCGTGTAAGATGAGGGGAATGTTTGAGGTGAGAGAGAGATCGTAACTTTGGGAATGAAGAGTGAGGGACACATTGAGATACATTTTGGACTAACATCTGAACTTGATGACTTGCGTGTGAAGGGTAAGGAAGAGAAGTGGGACTTAACATTTCTTCCTTGGGAAACTAGGAGGATGGTATTCCTATAAACCAAAGAGGAATTCAGAGAAGCAGGTGAGTGGGTAAAGTTAATGAGTTTGATCAGCTCAGCTATGTCTGGGACATCTGGTAAAGATGCATCATAAGCAATTGGATATAGGAGTCTGGGTTATTGGATGGAAGTGAGGGAGCTTGTCGTTGGCATGTGTCCATGATCTTTGACACTGTGGAGATGGATGAGATCTCCAAGGAGCATGTTAGAGCAAACGAAGATGAGATCTGAGGCCTAGTGGTGTGTGCAGAAGAGCTGGTGAAGGAGGTGGAGGGGCTGTGGTCAGAAGTGGGAGAAGAAATAGAAGAGCGATGTGCTTGAAACCAGAGCAGAAGGCAGTTCCTGGCAGAGGGGAGCTGGAAGTTTGAAGTGCAGTTGGAAGGAATTATTAACCTTACAGATAAAGGAGATGTATCTCATTGTTTTATGTTGGAAAATGCTTTTCCTAACCTATTTTATCTTAACATTTGAAGTCTTTCGTTGTATACCAATAGCTTACAAAATATATTTGGGACAAGTCTGATCATATACTGAGCTGTATATTACAAGTGAGGGCAGCTGGGGTTAGCTAGAGAACTTTGAGGGAATGGTGGAGATTTGGACAGCCTCTACAAAGAATGGACACAGGGACTGACTAGAGATGAAGAAAGAATTTCTAGATCATTTGAGGCCATCAAGGACTCAAGACGAGAGATAAGATTCTTACAGTGGAGCCAATCAACATGGTAGTGCCATGTCAGGGGGGCTCAGTAGTCCAGGAGTTTAGGGAATTGTGATGGGATAGATTGATTCTCATTGGGAATTTATTGGAAGACATGGCACAAAGGCTATGTGAAAAATGAGTGGAGGCTTCTAACAAAAGATCAAGGGATCTTTTATCACGGGATCCAGGCAAATTGGGAAGGGAAGTTGAATCAGCAGTGCTAACTTACACCTAACAGTGTAAGAGAGTATTATGCGAAATAAGTCACTCAGAGAAAGACAATTATATGATCTCCCTGATATAAGGAATTTGAAAGGCAGGATGAGGGGGTCATTGGGGGGAAGGGAGGGAAAAATGAAACAAGATGGGATGGGGGAGGGAGACAAACCATAAGAGGCTCTTAATCTCAGGAAACTGAGGGTTGCTGTGGGGTGGGGGGAGGGTTGGGTTGGCAGGGTGATGGACATTGGGGAGGGTATGTGCTACAGTGAGTGCTGTAAATTGTGTAAGCCTGATGATTCACAGACCTGTACCCCTGAAGGAAATAATACATTATATGTTAATTTAAAAAAAAGTTGGGGAGGGGCTCCTGGGTGGCTCAGTGGGTTAAAGCCTCTGCTTTCAGTTCAGGTCATGGTCTCAGAGTCCTGGGATGGAGCCCCGCTTCGGGTTCTCTGCTCGGCAGAGAGCCTGCTTCCTCCCTCTCTCTGTCTGAGTCTCTGCCTGCTTGTGATCTCTCTGTCAAATAAATAAATAAAATATTAAAAAAGAAAGAAAGAAAGAGGTGAGCTAAAAGGACTGAATGCCCTGAGGTAAAAAGCCCTTTTTCACAAAAACGGTGATAGGCTTGGGGTTTGCAGTCAAGAATTTAGTGGAACATTTCCAGGTTGAGAGGTCCAAGGTGTGATCTAAACAACTTTGTTTACATAATTCACCAACGTGGGTGGAGACGCACAGCAGTGGAGTGGGCTCAAGGCCTGGGTAACCAGCTATTAGAGCAGTAGTGGTTATCTGGAATGATCTCAGAGGTCAGGTGCAAAGGACGGTCTTATCTGTAATCCTCCCAACCATTTGAAGGAAATACTTACCAGATGCTTTGACTGGATTGGGATTTTAATTAGAGTCCCTTCTCCCTTCTTTTACTTATTTTGTAGTTTAGTATTAGTATTTTGTAGTTAGTTTAGTATCCGCCCCCCCCCCCCCCCCCCCCCCCCGCATCATCTGAAATTTCAGCACAGGTTGTAGTAAATCCTGTTCAGTCAGAGACATTTCCTCTTTAGGGCTTTTTTTTTTCCTTTTTGGTCTTCGTTCTCTGTTTTTCTTCTCTCCTTTCCTTCTCAAATGCCTCTATTCAAAAGATCTTTGACCTTTTGTTTATATATATATATATATATAAAATTGTTTATATATATATATATATCCAGTATTATCATATATATATATATATATATATGTATCTCCAGCTTTTCTCTGTTGTGCTGCACTCATTGAGTTAGTTAACTGGATCTTCCAGCTCAATGAGCTGCTCTTCAGCTATATCCACTCAGCATTCAGCCATCACTGGGTTTTTAATTTCAGTGGATCACATGTTGAGTTTTCTTTTTTTTTTTTTTAAAGGATTTTATTTATTTATTTGACAGAGAGAGATCACAAGTAGGTAGATAGATAGGCAGGCAGAGAGAGAGAGGAGAAAGCAGGCTCCCTGCCAAGCAGAGAGCCCGATGCAGGACTCGATCCCAGGACCCTGAGATCATGACCTGAGCCGAAGGCAGAGGCTTAACCCACTTAGGCACCCAGGCGCCCCATGTTGAGTTTTCTAAGATCTTTATTTTATTTTATTTTATTTTATGGAAGTGTGTTGTCATTCTTGTATCTTCTGGGGATATTAATTTTTCTTTTAAAGGTCGGAACTTTTCTACAGAGCCATTGTAGGGAAGGACAGGATGAGCCTATGTATAGATGTGAGTGCTTCCTTGTTGGCTTTGGGAGCACTACCATGCCTCTCTGAACTTAGTCCTCACTCTTAACACTTTCATCTGGGGTGGATACTGTGTTGTCTCTGTCCAGTCCAAGATGGGGGAGTAGAAGTGTTGCATCGGCCCAATGGCTGCTTCCACAAGAGCCTGCTTGAACCCATCAGGTCGGTTGGGTGTTTTCATCTCTGATCATCAGCCACCTCTGTGCTTAGAATCTGTGGTTTTATTTTTAGCAAGTCCCCTCCTTCAGGGTTTTTGAGCTATGGTTTCTCTCCATCTATCTGCTCTCAGTTGTTTTCTCACTTTCTGGAGTTCCTTGTAGTATCTGGTCCATGGAGGATACATCTCATTTGGCAGTATAGTTGTGGATTTCTTTTCTTTTTATTTATTTATTTTTGTTGTTGTTGTTTCTATCGACCTGAGGTAGGAGAGAGAAGCTACAGCTTAAGTAGTCTGTCTTCCTGATTCAACTTTCTCCACTCCTTTTTGATACCATGAAATCATGCCTTCTCTCTGTTCATTTGTCTTTATGTTTCAAAAACTCAATTTAGTTAGGAGCTGAGAAAAATAGGTTAAGTCAGTGGCTTCTTGTTTGGCCTCAATAAAAATTGAGGTATGGAGATTATTTTTTTCCTTTCAAAATACATTTGATTCATTGAGTTCATTGTACCAAAGGGCTAAGTATACTAGTATCTCTTCCTTTATGCCTCCCTTCTTTTTACCACTGATGAAATCTGTGAAACCTGTCATCTTTCTTTGTGATTTACAAGACAGACTTTTCCAGGGTATGTCAGCTGTTCTGAAGACAATGTTGTTAAGTATCAGATTTGGCAGATCCGATAGATAATGATGTGCCTGGGAAAGAATGGGCTATTGATGAGCCTTGTGTCAAAACTGATTGCCATATATGGGCAATTTTTCCCTTTCACCATTTCCCTGGCTGCGGTCTCCATGAGGATTTCATGAACAAGGGGCAGTTTTGATTCCAAATCGAAACCATGCCCTGGTGTCCTTCTATTCTTTTCATGGCAGGGTTTGCAATTGCTAATCTTCCTGTGGTGTTCCCAGAGGTGGCCTTTGAAAGTAAGGAGCACTTAGGAAATATACTGCCACTTAAAATAAGCCTTTTTTTTTTTTTTTTATCACTGCTTTGAAAACAATAAATCCACTCAGAGCTACTGTGTTTCCATTGCAAGATTTGTCTGTTTGCCTTTGCAAGATTTGTCTCTTTCTTGGAAACACTTTTTGAGGAGACTTGTACGGGATGTGATCATGGACCAATTCATTGTGATGAGCAATTGAGGAAACAAAGGGAAGAAAGAACCCAAGTGCTGAATCTGTTTGTTTTAGAAGAAAAGTTTCTAAAATGCATTCCCTGGGAATTTCTGCCACTGAATGAAACTCATTTCTATTCCCTTGGTAGTCATCACATGTCACTTTTAGATCTTCTGGGAATGTCTACCCAACCAAAGTAAGACAGTGGCAGTTCTGTTTTGAAAAAAATCCTTTCTGCTTTTACAAAGTCTGTGATTTTCCAGCAGGACATTACAGAAAAACGAAGTGCTACCCCATCATTTTGGGATCAGCCAGATGCAGCTGCCGTGCGGAATCTCCGCATATTGGCTTGGGGAGCCCGTAGACTGACAATTTGACCGTGTCACTTAAAGATGTTTGTAAAGACAAACCTTTGTGGAATTTCCTATACCTCAGACCCAGTGTATGTCCGTGTCATGCCTGTCTAAGAGAAAGCAGGTCAGTCTACGTTGAAGCACATCTTTCCAGAATATATGGTAAAATTCATAATAAGGTGAGTCAAGTTCAGCTTTCTTTTTTTTTTTTCCCCAGAAAGAATAAATCTGTGATCCTTCAATGTTTGATAGTATTAGTTCTGGTTCTGGTCCCAACTAACTGTAAAGGGACTGGGATGTGTAATCCCTCCCCCGGAGGATAGAAGAACTACATACGGGTGATCACTGGTATTGTCTGCTACAGTTGGCATAAAGCATTTTGTGACACTCTCTGCCTGCTAGCATATTGTCTGTCCTAAGTGATTTATAGTGAACACAACTGGAGAAAATAAAATACTTTTTTTGGTGGTAAAATTAAAATTATTGTCTTTAAAGTACATAATATATAAACTTAGTATCCAAGTTCTAGAATGGTGGGAAAGAAGGAGGGGCTCACCTTTGCCTTTTCCTGTCATCTAAAAGAAGAAAGACCAGGGCTTGGTTGGGGGGGCCTGCTCAGTCGGTTTGGCGTCTGCTGAGGTCATGATGCCGGCATCCTTGGATCAAGTCCCACGTTGGGCTCCCTGCTCAGTGGGGAGTCTGCTTCTTCCTCTCCCTCTGTCCCTTTCCCCCCATCTCTGCTTGTGCTCTCAACTCTGTATCATGCTTTTACTCTCAAATAAATAAATAAAATCCTAAAAAAAAAAAAGTGAGGGAAAGAAAATGAATCAGGTGTTTGCTTTGTGACTCTTCTGAACATCCCTGCCACACCCCTCCAGATATACAGACAGCTGCCAACGTCCATGTTTTTCCTAAAGGCAGAGCAGGGTTTCCAACTCTGGTCTGACTTAGCTCTAGTGACCAAGGGTCCTCCTCATCACCACATGTTGCTGTCCCTGCTAGTCCCTGCAAGTGGTTTCCCCTAAGTATTTCCAATAGATTTCTCTGGATTTCCCCTTAGAGTGAGTGACTTGGCACCGTCGGCATTTCTGACTTAGGTGCAGCCTTGTCACAGACACAGCTCGTGCTGTGTTCATACACTACTCTGCTCCAGAGCCTGGCTTATTTTATAAAGCTAATATAGGTATTCTTAGAGAGCCTAACAGCTTCAGCTCTCCATGAATGCTTAGAAGTGGACCTTGAGCCTCTCTTGATAATAGATGTTCTACTGCATTCATTTCATCTGTTCTACTTCTGACAGAATAGAAAGGAGATGAAATTTTTTTTTATAGGTTTTGACTTCTGACCTTTAAAAAAGTTCAGTTTGGGAGACATCTATGTGAATTATTAATGCTGGGTGGTATCGTTTTTTATGTGCCCCATAATACATGTGTCCATGCCTTGGGGCATCCACACAAATGGGTTGTACAGAGAATACATTCTGTGAGAGTAAGAACATGGTGTTAGTCTGCTCTAGGCCTCTGAAGGGTGGGGACACAGGTACTGATGAGGTGTGGAGGAAGGATCGAACTCAGCTCGAGGAGGGGAAGACAATTTTTGGTGGCATGGCATGGGCAGGAAAACAACATGAGCAGACCGGTGAATGTACTCTGGGGAATCCAAAGTCCAGTCTGGAAGCAGTGAAGATGGCAGGTAGAGGAAGTGGTAAGGGGAGGACGTCAAACATGGGGACTGACTTCTCTTTGAGGGCTTACATGACTCCTGTAGAGCCTGCAAGCTGGGCATGCTTCTTGGGAAGAGTCCACAGCTGCCTGTGGGGGTTATTCTAGAAGGCTTACAAGTTGACACTGCCCCATCTGCCACAGTTCATAGCATCCGCATTATTTATCAGTCACCATCGTTATCAGGTTTTTCTTGAAAAAGAATGTTCTGAGGCTGATCCAGGTGTGATCCTGAGGTTTGGCAGAGTGAACTGGGGAAAGAGCCAGCCTTGGGAATCCGACAAACTGCCAGACTGGAACGCCGCATGACTTCCTTATAGACTGGGACCCTGGGCGAGTCCCCTGAGCTTTCTAAACCTCAGTTTCCTCATCTGTGAAATGGAGACACACTGCCATCTTCTTTTGAGGCCTCTGAACATCAAAGCAATATGTATATGTAATGTGAACAGTCAACCAGTTAAATATTTGTTCCTTTCCCTTTTCCTCTTGTTCCCACTTCCGAGTATGGGTGCTGAGCCAGCACATGGGCATTTCCTGTGCATCAAGACACTCTCCTAATGTTTCTGTGAAAATGAAAGGGCACAGAATGCACAAATCCACTATGCCAACCGACCACCAACTATAGCTTCACTTGTTAGGTTACTTTTCATGGACCTGGTTCATTGTGATTATACTGAGTAATTGATTGCTGGGCTGGAGGTCTGGCCGGCTTAGGCCAGACCGTGTTATCCATGGAAAGAAGCTCAGAGCAGGTGTCACAGGATGGCGTGAGGGCACCAGAGGGAAGGAAGAATGTGGGAAATAGGAGATAGGTTTTGTCAGCATCTTATTTTTGCCTAGGGATGATGGCTCTGTCCTCATACTTTACAGTGTCACCACGGTGAGACTGCAGTTTCCCCAAGAAGGAGTTACATTTTAATTAGCTCTAGGTACCTGATTTCTGATACATCAGTCCTTTTCTCCAGGCCTCCCTGTTTCGGGTTCTTTTTGCTCATGTGCGCCACTTGCTACTCCTTTTATGCGTATCAGAAGGAAACCACCGAGCAGCCTGGAAATCCTATTACCAGACCTCAGGATATTAATTGTCGAGTTCTCCCCCACGGTTACACAAGTGCTGAAAAAGTGGTTCTCTTTCAACAGAGTCTTGTCAAAACGCCAGGCACAGTTTGTTTTTGACATTTGCTGCTACTGTTAAATAATAGTCTTGCTTCTGTCATAGCTAATGTTGACTTGAAGGCATTTGCAGGGCATTTCTCAACTCCAGCCTTAACAGAAAGACCTGGAGCTTGACAGATATTTTTTTTTTTGATTTTTTTATTTTTTGCTTGCCCAAGGCAACTGAACATAAGGGTTGCAACCTTTGCTTTTCTAACCTCAAGAAAATTTCAAATGGGCATCTGCACCGCTTCAAACTTGAATTGTGTGCATGCTGTTGCCCTCAGACATAAACACACACACACACACACACACACACACACACACACACACTGGAGTTCTTGAAGTTTTGCCATCCTAGGAGTGACTTTTAAATCCATGAAATATTAAATCCATGAAATCACTTTAAGACCCCTTAAATCCTGGCTATTCTGCCGTGGTAAACCTTTATCTGTTAGGATGTCATACTTAATTAGAGATCTCTTTAAAATCAATAAGCAGTTTTATTGTTTCTGTGTTTGCAATGGCACAAGCCCTTGAGCACTGCCCAGCTAACAGCATGCACTGTGTGCCATCTGTCAGAAAGAATCCGGGCTTTTCATATGTAGCACTTTCTTCCCTGGCGATGTCCATTAGAAATTTAATTTATGCTCTCTTCCCCACTTCCGTGAGAAGGCATCTTTTGCATTTTCCCCTGAATGTCTTCTAGACAAATGTGTAGAGACCTTCTAAAGGCATTGTAATTTCTGAAACGTTCACCATTTTTGTGAGGTAATAGAGGGGAGGCTAAGACCAAAAAAAAAAAAAAAAAAAAATGGGCAGAGCAAGTGAAAATTGTACAAGAACACTGTGGAATTGAGTGGCAGTTGGCATCGATTGTATGTGAAGAGGCCAAGAAATGCACAGTTGGTTTCAAAGTAAATACCAAAGGAATGGTTAATTAGAAAGTTCTATTTTGCAGTTTCAGAAAAATACAAGTATACCAATCATTAGCATTTCCAATAAGTAAGGCAGCTTGGGCAGCTTGGGTTTGGGGCTGTTATGGAGAGGTGTCCTTCATGCCCTGTGGCACACCTCTCTTTGATGACCTCTGTCTCAAAATTCATCCTCAAATTTTGAGAAATAAGTTTTAGAGATTTCCAAAATTACAAACTCTGAGACTGTGAATTATCATGCCATTATATCACCTCCCTCTCTCTTTCCCTTTATCCTGATGCTGATATTTGTCTGGGAGACTAGGTTTAAATGGTAGTGGTTTTTCCTCTAAGAATAATACGGATTCATTTGAAATCAGGATGTAATTGTCCCATGATAACTCAGGTACATCATGTGGCCACTGAACTGAATTCTAAGATGCACAGAGAAGAATGGTATAGTGGGAGGGGACCCTAACATTCATCTAGGACAAATATGAGTAGGACAGTCTGCTCTTGGCATTTTGCAAGCACAGAAGCGCAACTCACATTGCCTAAGTGCTTGTCCCAGGTCACACGGACAGCTAGTAGCAGAATGAGACATTTCAGTAGCATTAAGAAGGCAGTAACATTTAATTCATGAGAAGCGGAGACAGGATTTTGTAACTCTGGGAGATTTATGGTGGTGTTGACAGCTGGTAGTGAAGTGGGCATTCGTGAATTGTGTTTTCACTATAAAGGGCAAGTATTTGTTACCTTAATAGGTGGTAAATAAGACTGAGTATCAAGTATATGCTCTACCTTTACTCCATTAAAACTATGAGGTTGGTCTTATTTTCTATAAAGAGGTAAGCTCAGTCCTTTACAGGAAGCAACAGAGGCTTACAGAGGTCATAATCTGCCCATGTCACTCAAGTAGACTCGATGTCCGGAGACAGAGCCCAAGTGCTCATTCTTCTCAGGCTGTGTCTGGACTGCTTGTGTGTATACAAACGCAGGTGTATATATATTGGTGAAAATGAAATGGTTATATGTGGAACTTAGACATGTATATGGAAGTCACGTCATTGCCCTTCCTAAACAAATTTAAATTTTTTTTAAAGATTTTATTTATTTATTTGTCAGAGAGAGAGCAGAAGCATGGAGAGCTGTAGGCAGAACAGGCAGAGCAGGCAGAGGGAGAAGCAGGCTCCCTGCTGAGCAAGGAGCCCGATGCGGGACTCGATCCCTGGACCCTGGGATCATGACCTGGGCCGAAGGCAGATGCTCAACCAACTGAGCCACCCAGGCATCCCCAAACAAATCTAAATTTTAATTGGAACAATGAACAATGTCACTGGTATAGTTCTTGGCTAAGAAATTATATCTGAGCCTGTGATTTATTATTTTTTGATGAAATAAGTTAGAGGTCTTAAAAGAAGAGGCATGGGAAAAGATTATTTGAATCTTGACGTATTAAAGTGGAGATATTTTTAAGTCAAAGAATTAGGTTAAATATTCTCATAATGAAGAAATAGGATGTAATGCATTCTTACCAGATAC
The DNA here is from genome assembly GCF_902655055.1 of Lutra lutra. Classification (NCBI taxonomy): domain Eukaryota; kingdom Metazoa; phylum Chordata; class Mammalia; order Carnivora; family Mustelidae; genus Lutra; species Lutra lutra. The sequence goes on from NC_062280.1 coordinate 103,528,696, forward strand.
ATTTTCATTTCTGACTTAAATCTGAGCTTCTAAGCTACTCTATTGTCTCCAATTTTAAAATTAAAGTTGACATATTGAAAACATTTTCGAAGTTGTGGTGTATCCACAAGAGAACAATGACAAAATGGACCCATCATCTTCTAAATGTCCATCAGACTTGCATATGAAAAAGCATTACAAGCATTATTTGTGAAGTTGGAAGTGATTTTTGGCACATTATCCCCTATATTTTGACATTTCTGACCTTAATGAAGACAGGGGAAAAATATGATGAGGCTAATTGTCAGATCAAGGACTCTAATTACTTTAAATGCAAGAAGGTAATTACTTCCTCTCCCTCTACCCCACCTTTAGCTTTGCAAAGGATAGCCCTACATACCACATTAAACTACTCCTTCCTGAACATGCCCTTCCTAACTAAGCCAATGAGGAAGCTAGAACTGCAAGGTCATGGTGATGAATGGGGTTGGCTGGGTGGGGATCCAGGGTTGATGGCTATATCATTTGGGACTTTGGGGGTTTTGCTTGACAGAATACATGATCCAGAATGACTTAAGCAAGCAAGATAGTTATTGGCTTCACATATAATTGAGATTCAGCTTTCCAAAACTGGCATCAGGATGTAGCTGCTTCTATCCCTTTGGTCTGCTGTGTCGCCATTAGTCTTGGGCTTCCAAGAGGCGGGATGGTGTTTGCAGCGCCAGTCTTGTGTCCTCTCCTGCTCACAAGCCATCTCTCAGGAACTTCAGCAGAGGTCTCAACATATCTTGTTGGATCTGGTCAAGTCAAGCGTCCACTGCCAGACTAATTTCTACAGCTGTTTCTCCATAGAAAAAAACGGGACATGGTGATAAAAATAAGGTAAATGTAAAAAAACAAGAACAAAAAGAAAGACAAAACCCAAAAAACCAGCAACAACCAAAAACAAAAACGGGTATCCTGTATCAGAGCCAAAAAGTCATAATGAAGCAAGAAGCTGGAAAAGCAAGAGAAAGGAGCTAGTTGTCGAGAGAAAAAGAAAATAGGAAATGAGAAAAGAGAAGAGAGGAAAACCATTTGCTATCTTTCCACTCCTCATGAAACTTACATGTTTCTTCCAATAAACAAAAAGAATTTCAATTGAGTGGTTTTCTGTTCTTTGTAACCAAGTGACCATGACTAAGATAGTTTGCTACTGTTTCCTTCACTGATAAAGGCTGGATTCCAGGTAATGTGTAAGCTGTAGATGCCCTGCAGAGAACTCCTGTCCTTCGTGGGAAGAGAAGACCACCCACCAAACATTACCCAGATTACTGGAAGCCATCAGAGGTATGGTTTGAGCTAAATGAACTTCGAGCCCCCCATGGAACCTGAAGTTCTGAGGTACTCAGAAAACACCTACACTTAGTTTCATGCAAAACTCCCCTTTTTTTCAACCCTTTTCCCACTTTCGCCAGATACATCTTAATTTATGACCTGAATTTGAAGCAACTGAGAAAGTTCCCAGCTCAGCTTTCTCACTTGGTGCAAGAGGGGAAGACTCCTTGTAATCAACGTGGTAAACCATGAATTAGTTTACTTTTTACTTCCTTTAGATAGATAGGGGTGTTCTTTTGCAAACAAGGACGTTTAGGTCAGTGAGGCTGGAGACTCCCACTGAAGCGATTCTAGTGACTAGAATCTGAGTCAGACCACAACGCAACCATTTCAGTCTCTTGTCTGAAAGGCAAACTGAGAAAAGAGAGTCCAGAACCTCTCCCAAGGAATCCATCCTACATTTTTAGCTGCTCTCCTCTTCATTTGGCATCTACCAAATGTGAGGTTACAAGGCTTGAGAGATCGATCTGCACTTGCGGAAGAGAGGAATGCATTTATTCAGTTTCTGCTGCAAGCCCTAAAGCAGGCAGGTTGTGGGACTACCTTTGGACAAATCTTTTCATGATGTCATGATTCAAGAGAAAGATCAGAGTTTCTCAGAGATTCTGTGCTAGTAGAGGACAGGTTTCTCGGGCTTGTTGTCCATCCCATCTTGCTGGCTCGCCATGAAAGTGGAACACCACCAGCTCCAGCATTGGAATTAAGTTCCCTAGCCTATCTCTAGAACACTCTGTGGAGTTGTACAGGGGTACCACCTGTAGTCATTTGGCTTAGGTCCCTGCCATATTCAGCTAAACTAGTTTGATTTTTGGCAAGCCAAATAATTCCACTAGTATAGGATGTCTTTACACATTCTGAATGAAATTGTCTTATTTTTGCCAAACCATTATGTCCTTTCTTAATAAAGTTGATATACTGGGTCAGTCTCCCCTCCCCACATGTCCTAAACCCCTTTATGTCTTCATAATTACTGGAATAAGTATAGAATGGAGCAAAACAAAACAAACAAATCTTGCCGTCTGAAACTAAGCTATGTAGGGAAATGTTAGGTTACTCTTGGCAACTGAGAGGTGGACTCGAAGGTAACACAAGAAGCTCACCATTTCTGTGTTGTTTTTTAACGATCCTCCTCTCCCCCATGGGTTAATTAATGTATCTTTCCATGGGCTGTCTTCAGTTCTTGTCCTGGGAAAGTGCCTGTTTTCAAGCCTCTCCCCCACAACCCATAAATGAAGAAGCAAGGTCACGTGCATGGGAGTTGCAGAGTGTAAGAGATGCCTATCAAAAACACAAGTCCTCTCACCCAGATAATGTATTGCTTGTAGGACCTTAGCTTTTTTTTTAGTTATTTTTTTAGTTATTTTACGTATCCTAATCATCTTAAAAGTGAATTTATTTTATACTGAATTACTTGTACAGAAAGCAAAAGTGTACATCATTCAGTAGCTTTCGATTGAAAACCTCTTTCTTTGCCTCTGCATGCAGTCCCATGATGCGAGGCAGGCAGGAGTTGCTTTTGAAGGATTAGTCTTCTTTTTGAAGGATTAGCAAATTGAATCTTCTTTCTATGACAAAATACTGCTTCTCTGCATGTGAGGGTTAGTGCTGTGTGGTTGGAAGGCTCTGGATGAGGGTCCAAACCTCATGGATCTAGTGTTAGCTCTGCTAGTAGTTTGTTGTCTGACACAACAACTTTGAATCTGTTTCCTCACCAATAGAATGAAGCCACTGGATGATCTGGTCTGTGAAAGAGGCAACACAGTAGAGTGACTAGTATTGGGGTCCTGTCTCTGCCTTCATTCACAGTTTCAATTTGAGGAAGTTATTTTACCTCCACTTGCCTGTTGAATCTGTAAAATGCGGATGCCATGAATTGATGTGAAGATTAATTAGCCTCAGACATACAAAGTGCCTAGAAGAGAGCTTGGCTTAGAGTCAGTGCTCAAATGGTATTCTCAGGAACATCACCATCTAAAATTCCTTCAAGCCACCAATAGGACCTTGTCCTACCCACCATAGGGATGTAAAAGAGGATTTGATTTTTTTAACTTGATGTAGGGAAAGAAAAGTCTATATATGAAAAAATTAGGAGGGGCGCCTGAGTGGCTCAGTTAAGTTTCCAATTCTTTTTTTTTTTAAATATTTTATTTATTTATTTAGAGAGAACATGAGCAGAGTGTGAGGGAGAGAATCCACTAAGCATGGAGCCGGTCGAGCGGCTTCATCTCATGACCCTGAGATCATGACCTAAGCTGAAATAGAGAGTCAGATACTTAACCGACTGAGCCATCCAGGTGCCCCATGTGTCTGACTCTTGATCTTGACTCAGGTTTTGATCTCATAGTCATGAGATCAAGCCCTGCATTTTTTTTAAGTAGGGCTTAAAAGAAATTAGGAAACAATACAAAATTATCTGATTAAATGAAAGATTGACTGTCCCGTCAAGTAGTACCAATAAAAGGAAATACAGGGGCACCTGAGTGGCTCAGTCAGTTGAGCGTCTATCTTCGGCTTAGGTCATGATCCCGGGGTCCTGGGATTGAGCCCCACATCAGGCTCCTTGCTCATCAGGAAGTCTGCTTCTCCCTCTAACCCTCCCCCTCACTCCTGCTCTTTCTCTGTCTCTCTCAAATAAATAAATAAAATCTTAAAGAAAAAAAAGTTAGGAAGATTGGACTTTGGTCAGTTTTGCAGGGCCCTTTTCTTTATGGCAAGAGTAAATTTTTTCTTCTCCCCTCTGGAAACCATCAGCTTCTCTGTATTTATGGGTCTTTTTCTGCTTTTGTTTGTTTTGTTCATTGTTTTGTTTTTAAGATTCCACATGTAAGTGAAATCATGTGGTATTTACCTTTCCTTGTCTGACTTATTTCACTTACTAGAATATCCTCTAGCTCCAAACCACGTTATTGCAAATGGCAAGATCTCATTCTTTTTTATGGCTAATATTCCATTATATGTGTGTGTGTTTATGTCAGGCATATATATGATATATGTATACATAAACATATGTACACATATCATATCTTCATTCATCTGTCAATGGACATTTGGGTTGCTTCCACATCTTGGCTTTTGTAGATTCCACCGCAGTAAATGTAGGGGTGCATATATCTTTTCAAATTAGTGTTTGGCAAGAATGATTTTTGGTTGGAGATGATCTAACAGACATTTCCGACAGACCTTAAGATTTTTCCATGCCCACTCTTCCCTTGGAACTGGCTCCTCCCCAGCCTTTCCACATCTCAGGAATAGCAACATTGTCTCAGATCAGTTGGACCAAAAATGAATAAAGATACAAAGGCTAAGGTAAGGATACAAAGTAACAAAATCATAACTGTGGATGTAATAAATATATATCAAACTATGTGCCCTGAAAGTAGAGACCATATTTTTGCCACCCGTTTCTGTGGGACAGACACAATAATTGGCCACACCCACTGATCACCACAAGTGAAATCACAGTAAGTTAACGTGGACATTACAATGCAGTAAACTTTAAAATTGATCAAAAATCAGAATTTTAAGAAAGTTGCTATTTTAACAAATTTTGAGTTAAAGGAAAAGTACAAATTCAAACTACAGAATTTCTAAAAACCAGTAATAATGAAAATATGACTACTTACTAGAATTTGAATCTAAAGGATTGAATTAAAGCAACACACATGGGAGATGTCATAGCCTATAAAAGGAACATTAAGAATCAACTCAAACAAGTCAGAAAAAAAAAGGACAACAAAATAAACCAGAGGAAAGAAGAAGAATTAAAATAAGAAAAATTAATGAGGTAGATAATGGGGGAGAACTAAGTGAATAAGTGAATATGCTGGGTCATTGGGGCAAAATCAGTAAAACAGCCTTCTCAGACATCAAGTAAGAAAAAACAAAGGCAAAACAAACAAAGAGACACCCCCCCCAAAAAAAAGGCAAGTAGAAAAAATGCAGAAAGCAAGAAAATTTTAAAAACAATTTTATACAACTTTATCTAAACTTATGAATTTAAAAGAAATGGATCCTTTTCCAGGAGAATATGATTTACTGAAACCAACTCTAGAACATCTAAATAAGCCAATTTTCATAGAAAAAGTTAGGTAGTATTATAAAGAACTTAATATTTAAAAAGCACCAGAGCTAGAAGTTTCCTGGGCAAATTTAGCCAAACCTTTAAAGGATGGATAGTTCCAAGACCATTTAAACTGTTCCAGAGCAGAGATAAGGAAGGGCAACTTTTTTTTTTTTAGCCCTGCTAGGATAACATCAATAACAAAGGCTGTAGAAAAACAACAACAACAATAAATGAATCTCATACATGAATATTGATGCATAAATTCTAAATAAAATATTAACAATCAGAACTCAGCAGCATATGAAAAGAATAATTCTTCACTACCAAGTGCAGCTTATTCCAAAAATGCAAGGACAGTTCATCAAAATGGGTCTAAGAAGAAAAATTATGTGATCATTTTTATAGATGCTTGAAGATGCATTTTTGAGAATCCAAACTCACATAAAAAACACTGGAAAGATCAGAAATTGTTGAAACTGGTGGCTCATGGGGCAGAGAATAGGGTTAGAAATTGAGGCGGATACAAGCGTGAGTCAGGGATAGGGTTCTCAATGTACATCTTTTTATATCCTTTTCATTTTCAGACCATGTGATCCTTTTACCTGTTCAAAAAGTAAAATTCTCCATGAATGTTAAATATTATTATTTAGCTGCCATTGTATTAGGTGCCAGGCACTTTGAACTGTGTTCTTGTTGAAAAAATTAAGCTTCGAGTGAATTACAGACAAGAGCAACATTGTGTCACACGATCGTGAGTGAGTTCACTAAAATAAAAACCAAATGTGCTGGTTACATCCCTTCTAGAAGAGCTCTCTTTGCTCCACCTTGACTAGAGGGTGGAGGGAAACCCCAGACTTGCTCTAGCACAAACAACCCTACTTATGGACTTTGATAAGTTGTAAATTACAACTCGAGCCCACAGGGCTGATGGGACTTCATCATTTGATCTGGGAGGAAAGCAAACCCAAAGTGACATGCTCCAGTCATGGCGGCAGAGCTTGGGCCTCCCATCTGCCTTCCTCAAAAACAAACCGTGGAGTGGTTACATTGGCAGCGTCCGCCAGGACTACTGAAAGAACCCTGACAATGTCCTAAGACATCGACTCTGCCGCATTTACTGAGGACCTATCCTGTGCCAGCTTCTGGGACACAGAACTCAACGTCTCCCCACTTGTCACCAGACAGCTCAGACTGCAGAGGGACACACGAGCTGGGCCACCTGTTAGAACCTGCTTCTCCAGGCATGTGCGGCAGGTTCAGAGGATGCCCACCCGAAAGCTCGGTCACCCAGCCAGGGCCTTCAGGCCAGGCAAGCCTGCCCAAGTTTTCAGGGGTGTGTCAGAGTTTGCAAGACACAGAGGTGCCAAGAGGTGGTGAAAACAGCGTGGAGCCAAGAGACCTTTGCTCAAGCCACCCTTCAGCCGGAAAGACCCTCTGTCTCCTCCTCAGACCACTCTCAACGGTTCCAGTTGCCCCCACAGAGACAGTGGGGGCAAGGGCACCCTCTGTTGCCCTCCGTCTCAACCCGGTGTGGTTGATCATGCTTGCTAGTGTACCCCGAGGACTAGCCCATGCTTGGCGTGCCATAGGTGCTTGGTCTAGGCTTGGCAAGTGAGCAAAGGGTTCGTAAGCTGTGCTCCTGAAAGAAAGCGGACTAGGAATTTTTGTGTCATGTGTTCCATTTCTTTATTTTTTTAAAAAAAGATTTTATTTATTCATTTGAGAGAGAGAGTGAGAGTGAGAGCAGCAGCAGAGGGGAGAGGCAGAGGGAGAAGGAGACTCCCCACTCAGCAGGGAGCCCAATGTGGTGCTCGATCCCAGGACCTGGAGATCATGACCTGAGCCAAAGGGAGATGCCTAACTGACTGAGCCACTCATTTCTCTGGGTAAACCTCTATGACAAACATGAAAACCCATTCATGTGCTTGTTCTTTTCTGAAAGAGCTGCTGGGACTGACCAACTGAGGGTCCAGTGACAGCTGGTAATTCTGGGCTTGGGAACAGTAATTCCCCAACCTGAGTCCACTTAACCTTGTTCCCTGTGCTCTGCCCTCCTCCTTCTACTTCCAATGCACAGCTCCTCTCTCCCCAGGATCTTAGCAAGGATACCATGTCAGTTAGAAACAGATACACTTTAAAGGGCTGCCTAAGGGCTGTGCCCCCTGTGGGTGGTACACAGATGTCCTGCTGCTCCTTATTGTTTAGTGTGTGACCCTCAGCTGCTCACCTAACTTCTAGCCCTAGTTTCTCCCTCTGTAAAAGAGAAATGTCATTCCTACTCTGTTCATTGGCCATGTTTGTGAAACTCTCAGTGGAACACCTGGGACATAATAGATTCTCAATAAACGGAAGCAGAGAACAGTGGCTATTATTATTGGTGATGGCAACTGTGGGTTTATCGGTTTATTTATCCACCCGGCACATCACAAATACCCATCAGCAGAGCCTGCTCCTTATCCTATTATGCATGTGTGTGTGTGCAGGGAACAGTGATGAGCAGACGAAGATATTGAGAAAGTCATTAAACAGTTCTACGTGAGTGGGGCAGTGAATTGTGAAATCTTGGCAAGGGGACAAATAAGACTGAAAACAAGACTTTTCGAACCACAGGGACAAGCATGGTCTTTAGATAAAGGGAAACCGGGGTTTAAATACCCAGAACACTGCGGAGGTAGATTCTTGGTGTCTGACCTAACTCCTTTGCCCTTCAACTTGCCTGGATTCTTGGGCAGATGCTCACTTCTTTCCCTCTGCCCCTTCGGTTCACTCTTGGTCTGTTTCCCACCCCGCCTCCCTCCGCCCTGGGCTCTGCTTCCTGTCCTCTTCCCTACAGAGGAGGTCCTGGGTCTTCCTCCTCAGGTCCTGGTGTGTGTCACCATGACCCACACAGTCATGCAGACCAGGACCCTGTAGTCGCTCTTGATTTCTCTCCTGCTTTCTCTGCCATTGTTTGTTTGCTGTATGTGAATGATCCTTGAGCTTTCCATCCCCACTGGCACACTTGGTGTGTAGTCACCAGGAATGGCAGCTGGACCTCGGTGGTGGCCTCTCTGCCCTCTGTGGTTGCCCACACCCACCTCTGCCAGTTATCTCTTCACTTACAGTCAGAGCAAGCCTTCCAATGCAGTCACTGCTGCCCTGAGGACAGTCTGTCTCCTTAGCATGGTGCCCAAAGCCTTCAGGTCCTGCCTCTGCCCACCTCTCCACCCCTGTCCTGGCCCACACTGAACACGTCTCCTGCCAGACACACCTTCCCCCACCTCCAACCCAGGACTCAGCTCTGGGATCATCCCCTCCAAGAAGCCTTCGCTGACTATCCTCTGTCCTCACTCAACTTAAATTCAAAGTACTGACATCATAGTATGGTTGCCTGACACCTGTCCATCTCCCTGTAGGGGACGGTGCTGAAGAGTGGGTCATCTGGAGTCCACTCACCTGGGTTCACATCTGGGCACTCCCACCCATCAACTGTGGGGTATTGCACAAGTTTTCACACACCCCTCCACACACACACACACACACACACACACACCGTGCTTCAGTCTTCCACCTGCAAACTGAGAAGGAACCACAGCACCTGCTTCTCAGGTTGTCGTGAGGGCAAAACAATTCACATACACAGAGTGCTGGGAATGGAGATGGCACATTATAAGGCCTGCATGAGCACGAATTATTATTATTAGATCACCTTAAGGACAGGGCTCTTTTTCATTCACCTGCTGAGCCCCTGGCACTGAATCAATGAATAATAATAGCACTAACCTCGATGAGCAGAGGAATGACTGTTTGTAGAGACAGCATTGCCTACAGCCTAGAAAATGTCTACACATACCGCATCTCATTTAGTCCTCAGCACCGGGCTGTCAGACACCTGTAACTAGCCCCATCTCACAGGCGAAGGGGCTGAGACACAGAGAGTGCTGGAATGGTCCAGTCTGCTGGGGAACCAAACCTTACAGATGGTATTCAGACCAGCCAGTCTGACGTCAGTAAGCATGCGTTTGGAATTTGGGGACTTCAGTCACTGAGACTGGGTCAGCATCTTCTGTTCGTCCAGATTTTGTCTGGCAAACCTCTGCTTGTACTTAACTTGCAGACACAAAGTCACTGCCCCTGAGGAGCCTCGCTGGCCCTCTCAGGACACCTCATCTCTGTGCCACCATGTGGCATTTCTCTCTGTTTCTCCCTTTATCTGGCATCTCCTCTACTCTGTGTGCTCTCTAGAGGCAAGGGCCACTAACCATCCATCTCAGTATCCTCCCGCTTTCCAAAAGGGGAGGAAAAAAAAAAAAAAGGAAAAGGACACTTGTTTTTCCCTTTTTAAAGGCTGCCAACCACTTTTTGAGCCTTCATACAAGTGTATACCCTAAATTCAATGGTAGTTATTGATATTGAATACAAGGCAAGATCAGTACCTTGTATTAAAAAATATTCATTTCTTCTCCTCAAAATCTGGCCCTCCACAGAGTACCAGTCTCACTTACCTCAGTCAGGACCTGCTCACCCTATCCAATCGTGAGGAAGATACGTGGCAAGGCTGTGGACCATGGCCAAGGCACTGGCTTTTCCTGAAATGGTCAGAGCATGTTAGCAATGGATACTGGGGTGAAGAGTTCAGTTTTCAGGGCTAACCACTGTGAAAGGACAGATGATTTTAAGCAGGTTGGGAAGTTTATTCACTAACCTTTTGAGCCTTGACTGGCCTGCCAAAAAATATGTATCCAAGAGCTGTCCAGGTTACTGAGCTCTGCCTTGAATTGTTTCTATGTGTTCCCACATCTCTGAGATACTACTCAAGATTCAGCTCTTATGTTGGTTCAGGTCCTCTACGAAGTAGACACCACACAGTATTATACATGCATGAAAGGGATTTACTGGGGCGTGGGGGAATGCCTGTGAAGGAAAAGAAAAGGCAGGAAGCCAGAGTCTTCAGACAGAGATGCAGGTCTGACAGCTCTGAAATGAGGTAGGAGGAAGGGAGAGTGGGTAGGAAGAGTGTCAGGCCCCAGGGCCATCCTCAGAAAGTCTCATCCAGACCACTGAGGAATCCTCGAGCTGAATGTATTTTTAGACTCTGATGTCTCTAGGAATGGGCCTGCATGAATGCCCTGGCTATGTTCAGTCTTTGGCTGGGGGCAGCCAGGGGAAGTGTGGCAGGAACACAAGGGCAGATCAAAAGGGCGACAGCTGGGGCTGTCAGTCATGCTTCCCAGAGCTGGAGATCTGGGCACGGTTTCCTTCCCCTACCCACCAGATTGGTCGTCGAAAGCCTCTTAGCCACTGGTCAGCTTTCTGGGTTGGGCAGATGGGTCTACCCTTTTGATCCCATCCGGGTTCTCCCACCCCAAATAAGGAGGGTTGATAGGATCTTGGAAGTCCAAAAATGATAAATAGCCAGTATAAAAGGAACTCTGTGAAAGGCGTTGTAATTCTTCCCATAACAAAGATTAAAAAAAAAATGTTTCTTGGCCAAAAGAGTTCAGAAAACACCTGTTTTTAAACAGCGTTAAACAGATTTCCAGGATTTCTTATAGCTGTTACTAGGCTGATGTATATCTTTTGAGTCTTCAAGGGAACAAAACAGTATGTAGAGTTGTCAAATTTATGTGACCATTGGCTGCCCCTCCCCCCCCAAATTTTATTATATTTTTTAGAGTATCTCATGAGACATGCTTTTGGAAATGCTTAACATGCTGTATATCTCCTGTATGTCCCTCCAGATCCACTCCTGAGCCTTCCCTGCTCTGCTTTGTGCCCATGAGGCTGACCTTCATAGACAGTGGCCCTCCCTTGCCCTTTATCAAGCTTGTCCAAGCAGAACTTTGGAATAATGGGAATACTTCCCATCTGTGCTATCCAGTAGGAGAGCTGCTGGCCATATATAGCTATTGAGCACTTGAACTGGGGCTAATATGACAAAGGACCTAAATTTTAAATATTAATGAGTTTGAATAGCTACCTATGCCTAGTGGCTCCTGTCCTGGACAGCAAAGTTCTAGATTTTGCCTTAGGTTTGACCAGTAAGAAGCACCAGCTGCAGATGAGGGAGTAGAAAGAGAATAAAAAAATTATTGATTTCCCTGGCCTCCTCCTGAAGGAGGTAGGCTAACTCTTCTCTCAAAAGCCTCACCTCTGGTCAGACAGGCCTAGATTCTGACACCATTTCCAGTGTGTGTGTTTTTTTCCCTCACACCAAGCAATTCTCCAATAATTCAGGTAAATTCTCACTATTCCCTGGAGATAGCATTAGACCCTACAGGTTAAGGGCTCAGTCCTATGAGACTGTCCCCTCCTCCTACTTCAGATGCTGATTGAAAGTTCAAGCCGTGACCTGTGCTTCTTACCAATTGGCTCTAGACCAGAGGTTCCAACAACCTCTTCCTTGGGTTTGATTAATTTGCTAGAGCTGCTCACTCAGAGAAATTCAAAGAAACATTTTACTGACTAAAGTTCATTATAAATGATATAATTCAGGAAGAGCCAGATGGAAGACATGCATAGAGTGAGGTATGAGGAGAAAGGGGTGTGAAGTTTCCATGCTTTCCCAGCACCTCCCACAGGAAGCTCTCCATACCTGTCTGCTTAGGTTTTCATGGAGGCTTCCTTCTGTAAGCATGGTTGATTAAAAAATTGGCCATTGGCTACCAACTTCCAGGTGCCCTCCCCACCCCCGCAAAGGTCAGAGGGGTGGGACTGAAAGTCCCAACCTCCTAACCACATGGTTGGTTCTCCTGGCAACCAGCCCCGTCATCCTCAAGAGCTTTCCAAATGTCACCTCAATAGCCTAAGTCAGGTGTGGTTGGAAGGGCTGAAAGGGGTTTGTTGTAACTTTCAGGACATCTTTACTGCTCCCATCCCTTGGGAAATTCCCAGGGTTTTAGGAGTTCTGTGCCGGAGACGGGGACAAAGAATGAATATCTATTTCTTGTTATAAATCACATTATACACGGGACACCTGGGTGGCTCAGTCGGTTAAGCATCTGGCTCTTGGTTTCTGCTCAGGTCATGATCTCAGGGTGGTGAGATTGAGTCCCACATCGGGCTCCAGATCAGCTGGGAGTCTGCTCAGGATTTTCTCTTGCCCTCTGCCCCTCCCCCATGTGTGCACACACTCATTCTCTCTCTCTCTTTCAAATAAATAAATGAATCACAATATACACAGCCATCTCCATAAGGCCGCTATCTCCCCGGTTCAGCAAGTACTTGCGACCCTTTGAGGCTGTGCACGGTCGGCAGGCTGCTGCGCCAAACTTGTGGGGTTCTCTGCGTCCCCTGCCCACACAATTACGAATAGTCTTGGGAAGTTCTGCTCAATTGCTCAGGTTGAGCATGCCATCTGTTTCCTGCCAGGACACTGCCTGGAGCACTGATGTCAAACGGGTGGGTTTTAACTCTGAAAAATATGTATCATGTAGTAATAGTGAACAAGTCAGAAAACATTTATGATGAGGATGAAAAATCCTTGCCCCAAACACTCCCTGCCCCTCCACCTGCCTTACTCCCCCACCTGAGACACAGAGGCAAGAACCTCAAAACCCTTTCTGGTTTTACTTTGAATGATTTCTTACAATTCCTCAAAATAGTAAGCGAAGGCCACTATTAACGCTCGATGGACTCAAGACATCATCGGTGCCTCTTGCTAGGTTGGATGAGGATTTCCGTCAATTACATCACCCCTTTCTCCTCTTCTTCTCTCCTTTCAGTTTTTGATTGGTATAGTAGTATCCTTACCTTCCTCTACTGGCTGCCATATAGCTTTAAATAATACATATTTAAACTTCTAGTTCTTGTTCCGTTGTTTTCAACGGTGTCTCTTAGCCTTTCCATTTGCAAAATGAAGGCAAAACCTTTCCAATCCTTCTCTCTTTTCCCCTTTTCCCTTTTCCTCTCCCTGTTTCTGTCCAGGTACGTCTTTATTTTATACATTATCATTGTGGGTAGTATTTACCTTCTGCTTCGTAACAACTCAGTTTTTTATGCTTTGTCTATGAATGTGTCTTTTTAAAAGATTTTATTTATTTATTTGAGAGAGAGAAAGAGAGCACTAGCAGGGTGGGGGCAGAGGGAGAAGCAGACTCCCCGCTGAACAGGGAGCCTGACGCGGCGCTCGGTCCCAGGACCCTGAAATCATAACCTGTAGAGTAGAAGGCAGACGCTTTACCAACTGAGCCATCCAGGTGCTCCTGTCTATGAAAGTTTCTAAAAAACTAAAATCCAGTGATCATCATTTACATTATGACAGTATTATCTAGTACAGAGCTAAGCAGCATGCATTTTTCTCTTTTTCAAAGTTTTTTTTTCTTTTAATTCCAGTGTAGTTAACATACAGGGTTATGTTAGTGTCAGGTGTACAATACAATGATTCAGCACGTCTATACATTACTCAGCACTTATGATGGTGAGTGTACTCTTTATCCCCATTACCTACTTCCCCAGTCCTCCAACCACCTCCCTTCTGGTAGCCAGTGCTTGTTCTCTACACCTAAGAGTGCTTCTTGGTATCTCTCTCTCTCTCCTTTGCTTATTTGTTTTATTCCCTGAATTGCACATATGAGTGAGACCCTATAGTATTTGTCTTTCTCTGATTGACCTATTTCACTTAACATTATACGCTCTAGCTCCATCCATGTTGTTGGAAATGGCAAGATTTCATTCTTTTTATGGCTGAATAATATTCCATTTATATAAGTATCCCATATCTTATCCATTTATCTACTGATGGACACTTGGGCTGCTTCTATAATTTGGCTATTACAAATAATGCTGCAGTAAACAGAGGGGTCCATGTATCCCTTTGATACAGAATTTTGAGTTTTGAATTAGAGTTTTTATATTTTGGGGGTAAATATCCAATAGTAAACAATTACTGCATGGTAGGATAGTTCTATTTGGAACTTTCTGAGGAAACTCCATACTGTTTTCCACAGTGACTGCACCAGTTTGCTTTCCCACCAACAGTGCACAATGGTTCCTTTTTCCCCACATTCTCGCCAACACCTGTTGTTTCTTGTGCTGTTGATTTTGGCCTGTCTGACAGGTGTGAGGTGGTATCTGATTGTGGTTTTGATTTGCATTTTCCTATGATGAGTGATATTGAGCATCTTTTCATGTGTCTGTTGGCCATCTGTATCTTTTCTTTGGAGAAATGTCTGTTCGTGTCTTCTGCCCTTTTCTCACCAAATAATTTGTTTTTTGGGTGTTGAGTCATGTACATCCTTTGTAGATTTTGGATAACTAACCCCTTATTGGATACTTCATTTGCAAATATCTTCTCCCATTCAGTATGTTGACTTTTATCTTTGTTGATTGTTCCCTTTGCTGTGCAGAAGCTTTTTATTTTGATGGAGTCCCAATAGTTTATCTTTACTTTTATTTCCCTTGTCGCAGCAGACAAATCTAGAAAGACGTCGTTATGGCTGATGTCAGAGAAGTTACTGCCTGTGCTCTCTTCTAGGATTTTTATCATTTCCAGTCTCACATTTAGATCTTTAATCCATTTTAAGTTTATCTTTATGTATGGTGTAAGAAAGGGGTGCAGTTTCATTCTTTTCCACATAGCTGTCCAGTTTTCCCAGCGCCATTTGTTGAAGAGACTTTTTCCCATTAGCATGCATTTTCTCTTTTCCAGGTCCAATGTCATGGTGCTTTGCTAGTCAAAAGTGAGTCTTCCTGGCATCAGAGTCAAATGAACTTTTTCTCCCCCTCAAATAATGCTTTACTTTGCTTGGTTTTCTCTTTAGACCATAATTATTTTGTACAAATTTTATTTCTTCAAGTTTTGATTTTCTTCCTTATGAAGAAGAAAACACATGTTCTCATTATGTTCAAAATATTGTCCAGCTCTGTAGTCATTTAATTAATTTCTTAGAATCCTTTTCACTTTTCCACTTTAAGGCAATATTCTTGAAATTCAGTGATTTTTTTTTCCAATTGCTTTCAAAACCTGTGGCCACTTTTTAACCGGGGCTCTTTTTCACTGGAATCCTCTACAGTTTTCTATGTTCCACAGTTCCTCCCCTTTCTTGGTTTTGCCCACTCACCTCTTCCCACTCTCTTTATGGGAGTGCACCCTTAGGTAAATTCTTTTTTTTTTTCTTTTTTTTTTTTTTAAAGATTTTATTTATTTATTTGACAGAGAGAAATCACAAGTAGGCAGAGAGGCAGGCAGAGAGAGAGGAGGAAGCAGGCTCCCTGCTGAGCAGAAAGCCCGATGTGGGGCTTGAACCCAGGACCTGGGATCATGACCTGAGCCAAAGGCAGCGGCTTAACCCACTGAGCCACCCAGGCGCCCCAGGTAAATTCTTTTGAAGAAAATGGTTGTGTGAGGCAAAATATGCTGAACATGTGAAGGTCTGAAAGCGATGTTCTTTTTCTCATTTTTAAGCTGGACAAAGATGTTTAGGTCCTAAATAATTTACCTTCGTATTCTGAAGCCATTGTCTTCCAGGATCTACTGCTGATGAAAGTCTGATCCATTTTGATTCAAATTCTATTACAATTCCTGGTTTACAGTCCTCCCCATACCTGCTGAGGTCTCAGGAACTCTCTCGTGGATGATTTGATATTTCATCATGATGGGTCAAGGGCTTAGTCTTCTTTTGATTAATTCTGATCAATATTTGTGTTTCCTGGGCATCTGGGTGGTTCAGAGGGTTAAGCCTCTGCCTTCGGCTCAGGTCATGATCTCAGGGTCCTGGGATCGAGTGCCGCACCAGGCTTTCTGCTCAGCAGGGAGCCTGCTTCCCCCTTTCTCTCTGCCTGCTTCTCTGCCTACTTGTGATCTCTGTCTGTCAAACAAATAAATAAATAAATATCTCTAAAAACAATTTGTGTTTCCCTTCAGCTCTTGGAATTATTTTATTGTCTCTTTGATAACTCTCTCCCCTACTTTCTTATCGCTCTCTGAACTTCTTTAATTGGCTCTTAAACCTCCTAGATTTATCCTTCATGCCTCCTTCTTACTCCCTTATCATCCTTCATCTGTCATTTTGCTTAATGTTATAGGAAATTTCCTCAATTATATCTTCTAATCTTTCTATTAGAATTTTTTTGGTTTTGGGGGCACCTGGCTGACTCAGTTGGTAAGGCGTGAAACTCTTGATCTCAGGGTTGTGAGTTGGAGCCCACATTGGGTGTAAAGATGACTTAAAAATAACATATTTAAAGAAAAATTCTTTTTTAGTTATTACTTTTAAAATTTGGGCAATTTATTTCCCAGAAATATTCACCGTTCTCTCATTTTCATTTAAAGAAAAAAAAAAAAATCCTGGTCTCCTGGTTTTCCCTTCTGGATATAAAGTCTTTTCAAGTCTCTGTTTTCTGGAATTCTATACAGTGTGCTTTTCTAGTTTTCCCCTCAAGTCTCTTACTTGTCCATTAATTTTTAAGAATGAATAAACAGAAATGCTGTTTTATGATGTGTTTATCTTTTCCCTTTAAATGTTTGTTCATATTTAGGCATCAACTCATTTTTAGGAATGAAGAATAGCAATGCTGTCATTTTCTGTGTGTTGTGGGGGGCTTGCCATATCCACAGGCAAGCTTCTCTCTAGGGTAGTCCTGAAAGAGAAAACCTTACTTCAAGATGTCAATGCTCACATCAAACAAAATAATTAATATCTTCAGAGGGAAAACTTGATTTTGGGGGGCTGGGGTTCAGCCTGGAGTCCGGCCTATAAGACATCACCCCTTTCTCCACTGTCCTCCATTGTCACTCACCTCATGCAATCTGGGCCACAGATACCTCTGCTCTGGTTTATCCATTGACGTACTGACATTCTGCCAAATGCGTTTTGTCTTCCTGGAATCTGTCAAAAGTGTCTTCAGAGACGGTGCTCCTCCTATTCTCTTCACTATTATTGATTTTATGATTAGAACATTCCATTCTATCATTTTGAAAGGATCTGGAGAAGGGGGTGTTGCAAATTCTTGGCCTCAGTTCACCATCTTGAAATAGATGTCTCTGAAATACCACTTAGGTAGTCCACGGCGTGCACTCAGAGAGTCACTTCAAGGCTTTCACTGTGATGCCTTTGAAACTTTAAGAGAGGGGCACCTGGGTGGCTCAGTGGGTTAAGCCTCTGCCTTCAGCTCGGGTCATGATCCCAGGGTCCTGGGATCAAGCCCCACATTGGGCTCTCTGCTTAGTGGGGAGCCTGCTTCCTCCTCTCTCTCTGCCTGCCTTTCTGCCTACTTGTGATCTCCGTCTGTCAAATAAATAAATAATTAAAAAAATTTAAAAGAAAACTCCTCTAAGAGTCATTTTATGGAAAAATAAAAACAAAAACAACCCCAAACGGTATTTTTATGAAGAACTCTTTCCAGCCGGAAGTTGTTTATTCTGAGCTTTTACTTGGCAGTGTTGTGTTCATAGTAGGTGACATAGTAGGTCTTCAGTAAATATCTGTTGATTAAACAAATGAGTGACTGAACAAATGAATGATTAACCACTGGTTCAGTCAGTAGAGCATGCTACTCTTGTTTTCAGGGTCCTAAGTTTTTCAAGCCCTATGGTGGACATGGAAGCTACTGTAAGAATAAATCAATAAATAAGTAAAATAAACTACCAATTAAAAAGCAGTATAAGGAAGTGGATAACATGTATGTCCAGTCAAAAAATAAATGGTTAATTTACACATTTGTGCACTCTGTTTTTCCATACATTATCTTAGAGATATAGATATTGATGCAAACAGACTGACATTTTAAATGAATGTAAATAAATGTGTACATTTAAATAATGTTGACCTTTAAAACAAGTGTCCTGAAAGTTATACCTTTATTCTAACGATACTTACAGATGAACATTTTTGGGAGGTTCTGGTTTGAACTTCACTTTGCGTTCTATGCCCCTTCCTTCCTTCCTTCCGTCATTCCTTCCTTCCTTCTTTTCTTTCTTTGTTGCCTTAGGGGGGGAAATCTTTAGTCTTTGAAAGCACATTATATTTTTAAAAATATAGCTAAATGCTACTCTGAATTTTTTTTTAGATCAGAATGAATGTTGCATTATATTTGTGGTTAAAACCATGTGATAAGGCAGATCTTAAATGGGGTTATAAATGGATTACGAATAAAAAAAACCCAAAAGGAGGCCCTTTTGGGTTTTTTTTTTTGTAAGCAATAGCAGAAGCTTTTGAAGAAATATATACTATTCCAAGGCACCCAATATAAAGAGGATGACATTCACACTGATGTACAAAATGAAACTCACTGCTTTATAACCTTCCACCACGCATTGTCTTCATTGCGCTTTATGATAATGATCACTGTGAGGTTGATAATAATGGTAACTGTCATTAGTAAGTGTCTACTGTGCAAAGCCAGAAGCTTCATATGCATGATTCATTCAGTTGGGTTATGACCCCCATTTTCACAGATGAGGAAACTATAACTCAGAAATTTAGTTTAATTCCAAGATACTCCACTAGGATATGACAGAGTTTAAGTGCATAATTGGGTCTGTCAAACCCCAGTGCTGAGTTTGTCCACCTCACAATTTTACTTGGATAAGTATTCTCTTTCCTAGATGAGGAAGCTGAGTCAAGGTGAGTTGAACAAGGTGACAGACTAAGTGATTTGGTTCTAGGGTCCCAGTCCAGCAGTCTGCCCATAACGCTCCCCTTCACCCTCATTCAACAAGATCCTTCTAGGCCAATGGCAGACTCCCCAGCCAGTGTCTGTGTGGCAGATCACAGCTCTCATGCATGCTCTTGAATTGGAATGCAAAGTGAACCTTCTGTGTACCTGTGCCCAACCTCTTACAGGCAGGTAAGAGGTAGGAAGCACCCTGGTTGTGTTTGTTCAGGAGGTTTGCCTAGTGTTCTGGCCTTTTCTGGGTGGTTGTAAACCTTGGTCCTATTCTATCCTGAGCTATTGGTTAAGCCTCTGGTTCTAGCTTTTATCTCTTTGGCTGCTGAATTAGACCTTCTCTCTTCCCATCAAAGCTCAGCTAGGACAAAGTTTCCTGGGCTGTTTCTCCAGAGGTTCGGACATCCCTTTGGGGTTGCCAGAAGTGTAGGCAAATGGGACGGGGAGGCAGTCTTCTCATACCAGCTATGTTTAGGCAATCAAAGGTTATAGTTAGAGTAGTCTAGTACCTGAAATGTGGGGCATAGGAGGATACCCCAAGGCAAATCTGATCATGAAGGGGCACAAGAGGCCAGCGAGATGATTCCATCAATTTCTGAACAGTGTGTGTGTGGGGGAGAGGGAAGTGTGTGCTGATGGTTGCCATAATTCAAGAACCTGAGGGCTGAGACTGGCAAGTGAATGCTAGCCAGAGGTCCCCATTGTGTTAAAATTTGTCCTATATCCTGCAGTAACCAGTGTCCTGAATAACAGGGTTATGGGACCCAAGAAATTGGAAGCTGGCAGACCTTGATACCACCTGACATTACTGCAGGGGATCTGGAGTCTCAGCCCTTGAGCATTGGTCAACCAACATGTATTTGAAAATTCTGCTGGTTTGTGAACTAAAGGCTCTTCATACGCTGACCCATTTGTTTCCCCCTGATTGAGGGTTGAGGCAATCTTCAGATGATTGGATGCTTATTCTGAACACCCAGCACAGTGCTAGGTTGGAAAGGGGTTGAAGACAATTAGCACCGTCCAGTTTCTGAGGAAGTCCAAAGTACCCTATTCAGTGCCCAGCTGAGTAAAAGTGTGTTGTGCATAAGTCTTTTTGAGGTGGGAGAATATAGATCTATATAAATACTGAAATATATCTATGATTTTCTGGGTGATCAGATGTGTATAAAAGGACTATGGATTGATTATAGATGTAGTTTTCCTAATGACCTATGGATCCATTCTATTTTCCAGAGGATCACATTCCTACTACCTAACTCAGCAAAAGGTCTCATTTAGGCTGAATTCTTCTATAAAAGTTCTCCCTACTTGAGCTGTGGGTATCTTGACTGTGGTTATCATTACCCATTAGGACCACGGGCCAGATGTTTTTCTCTCACAACATCCAAAAGGCTTCTTTTCTGAGGACATCATCAAGTCAAGGGAAATAATGAGTCAAGGGGAATCAAACCCATACTGTGGAGGAACCCTGGATGGTTTACTAATAATGACCTTGAGACAAGAACTCACACGCAGTAACCAGATGCAGATGTAGCAGCGGGGTCCTGAGGTGAGCTGTCCAGTGTGCCTCACCGGGTCCTGTGCAATTCCTAGTGTGTATCTCCTGAATTTTTTTCTTTATTCAGCATGGATCCAGGACACTCCGCAAGGGGCTGGTCACCTCCTCCTGCAAAGGTTGATATGCTTACTGCACAGTCTTTTCATCTGATCGTAACTGCTTGAGATCTGTATTGAGAGTGCATTAGTCTGCTATGATCCAGAACTCTCACTGTGATTGCTCAGATCAGTCATGCGCAGTGCTGAGTGAATTCCGTAACTCCCACTACTTGTGCAAATGTTCAGAGTAGTCTTCTGGTGCATGGCCCTATTGCACCAAGATTTTGTGGAACTCCCTAACTTTGGGCAGGAACAATTCCTGGGTTGAGTGCCACCTTGGAAGTCTCCCATTAGTCAAAAAAAAAAGAAGAAAAAAAGTTGTTTCCCCCACCCCAGGTGACTTCCTGCATTTCAATGCTAAATATTACCTGTGACTATAACCATTCTGTGATACCAAATCATGTTATGACATGGACTATTTGGTCATATTATGCCCCATTATAAGTGAACTAGGAGGAATTATCATTCAAATGACGGCATTATTGTATTGTGTAATGCATTCTTGGCTTCTTCCTAGCTTCCAGTGGTTGCCGGTAATCCTTGGACATTCTTGGCCTATAGCTGAATCGCTGTAATTGCTGTCTCGGTCTTCACATGTCTGTTTTTCCTCTGGGTATCTGTATCTGTGTCTTCACTTGGCTTTCTTCAAGGGCACAAGCCATTGGGTGTAAAGCCCACCCTAATCCAGTCTGACCTCATCTTAATTAATTGCATCTGCAAAGACCCTATTTCCAAATAAGTTCACATGCTGAGGTTCTAGGTAGGCATGAATTGATGGGGGTTGGTGGGGGGGACACTAGGCAACCCAGTATACTGATCGGTCTCTGCATGATGGATGCATTCCCCTTTCAGGTCCTGCGTGTCTGCTCCCTAGCTGGGTTTTGTAAGAATAAGAGTCTTGCAAAAGGACATGCAATTCTCCCAGTCTGAAATTTGGAGGCATTCAGAATTTGAGTACAGTAACTGGGTTCTGTTCCTGGTACTGCTATTATTAGGTTACCTTTATTCCTCTCTGAATCATTAACTTTGAAAACTGCTGGTTCAGTCTGTGACAACCCGTGATATATCATCTTTAACCAGTCTGCACCATCATAAAAAAAAAAAAAAGCTGCTCCAGTACTAATTTATTGCTCCATGACACAAATGGTGCATCTCAAACAAACTCAGCCAATTTTAAGGATGGTTTCTGGGCAGTTTAAAAAGAATTCTTCTCCCAGCTTTTTGAAAAGGTTGCTTTAGAGATTATTATTTTCTGTTTCAGGACAAATCCATGAAGTTGGCCCATTCATGTTAGCAATAGGGAGGCGATGCCTCTCTTGTCCATAAAACTTGAATACGCGGGTGTCAGAAGTGATTTTTCTGAAGTTAACTTTCCCCACACTTTGAGTTATCAGTTTCTGTCGCGCTGGGGTGCATTTCAGCTGAGGTTTTATTACATCGTGTTGGCAGCACGTTATGTTTTTTACACATGGATTTGATTGAGAAATGAAACTGGAATAAGAATGAGGTAGCAGCAGCCTCTGCTGCAAGACTCAACTATTGCCATTGTCAATCAGCCTGATTGATTAAATATGGTGGCACACATTTTTATTAAAATGAAATACTTCTCTTGAAAAAGGACCTTTATGCCCATAGATGATATGACTCTCCTGAAGAGTGTGCCCGAGGAAGAGGCCTCTTGGTGGGGTGCAATAACTGGGGATGGCTGGAACAAATAGGAGAGTTCAGATTAGCTCTGGGTAATTTCGTGAATTTGTTATTTTTTGGTGTAGGGAAGAAGTGAACCAACAATCTGGGGGACTAAGCCCTATAAAAGGGTTGGAGTTTGACTGGGTCCCCAGACACTATCCCTTCATTCGTTGATGTCCTATGGCCCGCCTGGTTGTACGGCATCCCATATGACCCAGAATTTCGTGGAAGTAAGAGCAAACATCCTGGTCCACTGAAGTTCCACTTCCCTCATTTTCCATTCAAACCCATTTTTAGCTTTTTGCCATTTTAAAAATCTGAAAAACTGATGTACAGAGTTGAGATGAGAACGGAGACTCTTGAGAATGAGAATGGGTGGACTATTCCATTGGCTTGGATGGGGACCCAGCAAACATCATCACTATCTGCAAAATGCCAAAATCTGGAGCAACTTCAAAGAGGAAGTGGTGAGGGATTGGGTATTAGACCATTAAAAACCCAAAGAGGTGAAACAGGAACTGAGGACTGCTCCCTGGAGGGCAAAGCACTGATGTGATTGGGCCCGTTCAGTTTTGATGTGGGTGTTTGTGTGTGCATATGTGTTGCTGTGGTCACCCAGAAGTCCTTAGCTGGAGCTGGGTATTCCTGGAGTATTGATACTTTCCCTGGCTCAGGCCAGCCTAAATTCTGGGAGCCTGTTTAATCATGGTCCCCAGCAAAAATGTCTCCTATTGGAATCCATTTAGGACAATAATCCAAAAGGCTTTGCATTAGTGTAAAATACAGGGTTTCAGAAGAGGGATTTTCAGAAAAATAAGTGGGCAATAAGAAAAGAAAAACCTTTGGAGTAATTCCTTTAACACACAGAATGCTTCTGCTGTGGGGCTGGTGTCAAGACTAATCTTACAGGATTGAGATATTTTCAGCTGTATCCAATTTAGGTTTCGCCTTTTCCTCACAGAGGGATTGCTTCTGAAACAATCTTTCTTACTGCTCTCCTTACCCTCGTCTTCTAAAGCCTGTTTGTAGATTTGGGGATTGCTAACAGATTTTAAGAAGAACGAGAAATCTCTGAAAATACCACACAGCTAAAAGCCAAAAACAGGAACACTTGGAAACTTGGAAACTTTTCTCTCTTCTCTTCTCTTCTCTTCTCTTCTCTTCTCTTCTCTTCTCTTCTCTTCTCTTCTTTCTCTTCTCTTCTCTTCTCTTCTCTTCTCTTCTCTTCTCTTCTCTTCTCTTCTCTTCTCTTCTCTTCCCCTTCTCTTCTCTTCCCTTTCCCTTCCCTTCCCTTCCCTTCCCTTCCCTTCCCTTCCCTTCCCTTCCCTTCCCTTCCCTTCTCTTCTCTTCTCTTCTCTTCTCTTCTCTTCTCTTCTCTTCTCTTCTCTTCTCTTCTCCTCTCTTCCTCCCTCCCTCCGTTTCTTCCTTCCTTCCTTCCTTTCTTCTTTCTTTTTTCTCAAAATATTTTGTCAAGTGGTGGCCTCCAACTCTTAGTCAACTTTCTGTCTTGACTCAGCCATGAAGGATGAAAACCCCACAGAGATTTGCAATTTTAAACTTGGAGCTTCCTGTAGGATCCCTACACCTTCTTTTAGAGTATGACCTCTGTTTATCTGTTCTTTCTTCGCATCTTGTTCTTATCAATGCCAAATCCACAAACAGAGACCAGCAGATGTATGCTGGGATATGAAAACCCAGTAAATTGTCTGGAAGCCCACAGGTACCCTGGTTTTTTGGCCGGGAGTCTGGAGTTTTGCTATTATTGGAGGTCAGAAACATGTAGGATATCAGTACCAGATAGGCAGCACACACTAAGGGTCAGGCAGATATGTGGGCAAAAGCCAACCAAAGTTCAGAAGTCCAGGAAGCCATATAAGTGAGGCCAAAATGACATCAATCCAAACACTGTGTTTTAACTTGATTTAGAGGCAAAGAGCCTGCTGATTAAGAGAATGAGTGTCAGTCTTACTATACCTTAATCTTTCTATATATCACTTTCCTCATCTGCAAAGCAGAGACTTCTTATGGGGTGATTAGAGATACAGTGAAATAATGTTAAGTAAATCTCTTGCCTGACACCCAGAAAATGCTTAACATTAGAATTTCCGCTTTCTGATTTCCAATGTGCCACCCTGAAAGGCAGAGCAGACATGAGTTTGAGAGGTGATAAGCCCAACAAGCAGATGCAAAAGTGACCAGCTTGGCAGTGGAACATGGGAAGAAAGAAATGGTCCATTTGGACCCAGGCTTGAGTAGACCAATGTATTTACAGTAAAAAATTGGGGGGACTTGTACTAGCTGATTTTTCCCCCTCCTCAACTGCTGACAGTTTTGAAAGAGTTTTAGCTGCCCTCATTTTGCAACTATTGATGTTATTATGGTGGAATTCCTTTAATTTTTTGTTAAAGTATAACATACTTACAGAAAAGTGCATGATCATAAGCAGCAACTCAATGAATTTTAACAATCTGAGCACGCTCATGGAACCAGTAGCCAAATCAAGATCAGAACAATTTTAGTACCCTGAAAGCCCCCTTCCGGCACCCTTCTAGCCACTATTCCTACTCTGCTATACCTTTTGACAGATGACACACAGAAAATGCTTAAGCCACCATTCTGACTTCTAATACCAGTGATCAGTTTCATCTGTGTTTGACTGTTCATAAATAAAATCACATACCACATGCTCTTTCATGTCTCACTTTTTTTCTATTCATACCCTGGCTTGCATTTTGAGTTTACTCATTCCAAATACATGTCTATCGTGTTCTATAGTTTGCATAGATCACTATATTCATCCTGTTGTTGGTGGGCATTTGGGTTGTTTCCAATTCAGAGATAATATGAATAGTGTTTCTCTGAATATTCTTGGGCATGTCTTTTGATGGACCTGTGTGCTCATTTCTCTTGAGTATATCCCTAAGAATAGAATTACTGGGTCAGCTACAGTAGATGCTATCAGATTTCCAAAGTGGTTGTACCTGTTTACTCTCCCCAGTAATATATGCAAATTCTGGCTTCTCCACAGTTTCCCAATTACTTGGTATAGTCTCTGTCATTTTAACTTTTCCGGTGGGTCTAGTGTATTGTGCTGTGGATATAAATTCTCATTTTTCAGTTGACAAACAAAGTCGGGTGCCTTTTCTGATTGGAAATCTATGGGTCAAAGAAGCTGGAAGTTGTCTTCAAAGACCTACAACTAAAAGGTGATTATAAACAGTGGGTCTCCTGATACCACACTGTCTCCAGACTGAGGTGTGGACTTAGACCGTAGTGATCAGAACAGGGGTGCCAATGGGTCCTCACACTCTTTGCATCTTGAGTTATATATTCCATTCTGGTCCCTACACTTTGAGAAGGATGAGGATGAATGAGAGCATGTTTAGAGGGGAGTGACCAGGTCAGCGGTCAAACCAGCAAGGGGAATAGTCAGAAGAACTCTCTCCTGCAAGGAGAGGACAAAGGGGAAACAAAAAATTGTCATTTAATTGATAGAGGGCTATCTTCTGGAAGAGAGGCCAGGTTTTTGCTGTGGGACCCATGAAGCAAAGCTAAAAACTGTACAAATGAATATGGAAGATGTCAGGATAGCAAAGTTCACCTCATCATTATTTGGTTTTTTCTTCTGGCTTAAGCCTAGTGATGGCATAGACAGTGAAGCCAGCACAGTCCCCTCACAAGTCACAAAATGTTCTCACCTAATTGGCATAAATTAGCTAGAATCTGGAAATAAGGGACACCTAAGAAGACAAGTGGCACCTACTTCATAACATTGTTCTTCCTAACAAATATTTATGGACTACTCCAAGCTGCAAGGCCCAGACCTGAGTTCTTCACAAAGGATGGGTATGGTTATAACTGGAGGTCTCACATATTTACTGCTGGATTCTTGAAAAACTGGTACTTGTAAAACAAATCCAATTGGGGCCAGAACAGGTAAGTGGTCAAACAAAGAAGACAATTTATCATATTTAGTTGGTTCAGGGTGAGTGAGAGATACCGATGGCCAGGAGTACGGCCAAGTTTGCATGTGGCCAATGGAGTTTGAGAGGTCTTGAAGGATACATGAAATAATTTGATGGCTAAATAAGGGCTATTGAAAAGAAGCAATCAAGGCAGGCCAGGCAAAGGAGGTAGAAGGAGTCAAGTACAAAAGCAAAGGAGATGAGACCCTTAAGGAAGTGTGAACAGGGTGGATGGAGGGAGAAGGTCAAGGAACAAGGGTGGGAATTATTTCAAAGGGTCTGCAAATTCATATATCAAATATTATCTGTAGTTTATGCATAATGTCACAGACACAAATGTTTATGTTGTTTGAAGTATGCACAGATGTTATACTGATTTAAATATTTTTTAAAAAGGTACTGAAGTCGGGACGCCTGGGTGGCTCAGTTGGTTGGGCAGCTGCCTTCGGCTCAGGTCATGATCCTAGCGTCCTGGGATCGAGTCCCACATCGGGCTCCTTGCTCATCAGGGAGCCTGCTTCTCCCTCTGCCTCTGCCTGCCATTCTGTCTGCCTGTGCTTGCTCTCTCTCCCTCTCTCTCTGACAAATAAATAAATAAAATCTTAAAAAAAAAAAAGGTACTGAAGTCATAGTTGGTTTTATGATACATTTTCTTCAATCAGCAGATTCTAAAAGTTGTAGTTTCTCACATATTTGAGTAAGGGGATTTTTTTTTTTTCATTCAACAGGTGTCTGACACTTGCAATCATTGATAATTATTAGTCTTAAATATGACTATTGGTGTCGATTTACAAAAAACTGGAAATACAGAGAATTAAGTAGGAGAAAGATAAGTGAAGTCTGAAAGGGAATTTGGGTTATACTCTTGTCACTCTCAGGCCTCACAGGAATGCAGGAGCTCATATTATACATTCCCCTACTTCTGGCTGGGGTCAGATCTCTACCACCTTTGAAAGATGACTGACAGATGACTGTCTTGTTCTTTATCATTATCTGGATTTATTTCCCCCATTTTTTTTTTTTTTAGTGGAAACCACTGCAGTGAGTACCATGGGAAATACAAAGGAAAATAAAATATGTTCCTTGCTTTCTGGAAAAAGAAGAAAATAACTGCTCAGACCCTTCATTTTGAAATCGTGTCGCTTTCTCTGCCAGGATTTCTTTACTGAATCCAAGTTTGACCTTCGAAGGACTATCATGGAGTGGTCTCAGGATCCACATTTTCTTTTGTATAGGATCACAAAAAGATGCTTGATGCATAAAAGACAAAAAGAGCAAGAGGCTAGATGCTATCAATAAGCTGTTTCATTACTGTTGACAGCACTCTTCCAACAGCATTGGAGAAAATATAGTAAGGACACTGATGGAGTCTCACTGGAGTCACAACAGTGAAAAAGAGTCTCTCATTCCCTGTGCACCTGTAGCATGCGTGTGCATGCACGCACACACACACACGTGTGCACCTTGCAAACTATGTACTTGTGAAACAAGCTAATCAGTGTTGGAACAAGCAAGCCATCAAATAAATAAACAAAAGACATTTTAAGGAAGGCTCCTATTTTCTCACTGACAGGAGACACATTAACTTAGCAACAGCTGCTCTGGTGGGAAGACATTTTTCTTTGGGTTGTCAACAGGTTTGATCCCCACCCCCCCCCCCACAACACACACACCATTATACTAGCATATATCTAGGAAAATTCCAATGTGATATCACTATTTTAGCAGTTAGCTAAATAACTGGTGTAATACAGGAAGCATTCTCTAGCCCTTTCCCAGTGGAAAGATGGGTTATTTCACTTTGCCAAAAGGCCATGAACTCTGTGCAGAGAACACTATCATCCCACAAAATAGCATATCTAGAAAGAAATTTCCCAAAGGTAATAACCTTTGAGCTGAGCTTTAAATAATGAAATCTGCCTCACCTTCCACCCTGGCCAGTGCCTATATTAGTAGCTCAATACATGGTTATTAACTGATTGAATTAATACACCCCAAAAAAGCATACACATATATATTTAGCATAAAGATAAAGCCAGGCATATAATGAAAATGAAAGGAGAAGCATGAAGGTTATTCAAGGTTGGTAACAGGATTAGAAATGCTTCATACTGATTAAGTCCAGGAAGGTGAGGAGTTAAATTAGCCTCAGAGGATCAAAAGGCCAGATGTGTTGGGATGTATCCAAAAGCTATTCCATGGGATTGAAGAGGGAGAGAGGGGACCGTTGTTTGGGAACAATGAGGACTAAAGAGCACTATGATATTTAAAATCATTTATTCAAATACTTACAAGCTGCAACAAAAAAATAAGATGGCTCCAATCCACAAGGAACTCACAGTCTGCCAGAGAAGATAAATGTAAAACACACAGACTAGAAGATGGTAGGGTAAGTGATAAAACATAGTACACGTAGTGTTTTATAGGCATATGCATAATGGCCACTAACCCCATCTGTCCTTAGATAAGAAAGGGCTTCTGCTAGAGGTTAGCCAGGCAGAGGATGTGAAACTATGTTCCTGGCAGAGGAAATTACATGTGCAGGAGAGTATAATAAGTTAGGGCAGTGGTTCCTAAGTATGACCACATATTAGATCCACCTGGAGGACTTAAACACAGCAACCAATCAGCTTCCACTTCTGACAATGACTGAATAGCTTGCATGAGAATATATTTCCCAACAAAGCTAATATAAAAGCTCTATAAAATAAAAAAGCAGCTAACTCCTTGAAGGCATTAGAGAATAATCAAAGCAGATAGGCTTTGTGGGGCCAGAATCCCAGAGAAAAGTCAGGCTCGATATTTTCTGGTGCTTTTATTCTTAACATGTTTGTCAATTTATAAGTAGAATGGGACTGAGATACTGGGCAGAAAGCATCAAATCAGAGATTTTGGTAGTCTTATGGCACTAGCAAGACAAAAATCAGAGTTCAGGGTTACTAAGGCAGCAGGGACTTTGAAGATTAAGATCCCAAAGAAAAGAGAACCTCAAGGAGGTGAGCCAATATTCTGTCTTGTTTTCATATGGAGGCATTTACCAATATTTCCAAGTTGTGTGGGACAGCATAGAGAGATTATAAAGCAACACAGAACTTTTCTGCCGTCTCACAGTATTGGTGGACCTTTACTGGAATTCAGGACACAAGAAACAAGAAGGCCTTATAAATATTGAGGCTTTCAATTAAGATGTATAAAGGTTATACCCTGACATTAAATGCATTCCAAAAATAAATCAACCCTGATGAAAACCAAAAATCAAGTCTTGAATGACCTCAGTTATTACTCAGAGAAAGTGATTTTTTTCTCCTTTAACTGCCAGTCAGAAGAAAATTAAAACCCCTGAGCAGAAAGAAAACATAACCTAAATCCTCTATAATTTATTATACATAAGGTCCAGCTTTCAATTAAATAGCATTTAACATGCCAGGTAGAAAAAAAAAAGAGAAAGAAACATAGACTAGAAACAGACCCATAGTAATTCCAGATACTAAAATTATTTGGTGCTGTCTTTAATTGTGATTAATATGTGCAAAAAGTAGATGACAAGATAAATAATTTCACCAGGCAGCTGGACTCTCTCAATAAGAATGAAAAGGAATTTTTTGAATGAAACCTATAATAACTGAAATAAATAGCTCAATAGATAGACTTAACAGGACACTAGACATATCAAGAGAAACAATTAGAAAATTTAAGTGTAGGTTAGAAAATCTCAGGTTAGGTTAAAAAAAATCACAAAGAGGAGGAAGGCTGAAAAACATGCAATAAAGGGCATAGGAGACATCTGGGACATAGTGAAAAGTTCCAGTCATCTGTAAGTATAAATTCAGAAAGAGAAGAGAGAGAAAATTGGGTCAGAAGCAATCTCAGAAGAGGTACTCTGAGAATTTTCCAGAATTAATGAAAATCATCCAGTTACAAATTCAATAAACACAACGAAGACCAAACAGTGGATACAAGTAAAGCCATACACAGGAACATCATAGTCAACCTGCTTAAAATCAAAGACAAAGAGAAAACCTTAAAAGATGGCATTTAAAAAAAGACATCTTATCCTCAAGGGAACAGCAAGCATGAAGACAGAAATGCTGGAAGCAAACAAAACAAACAGCAATGTAGTTGCAGATTTATCATGCTGAAAGGAAATATTCCCCATTCTGAAATTCTATACCCAGCAAAAATATCCTATAAAAAATAAAAATAAAATGAAGCCTTTTTATACAACCAAGTTGAGAGAATTTGCTACCAACTGACACACTAATAGTAATATTGAAAGTAGTTCTTTAAGAAATGATAAATGATCTCAAATGGAATGTAGAAATGCAAGAAGAAATGAAGAGCAGTACAAATGTAAATGTATAAATTAGATGAATATTTATTGTGTATAACAACAACTACAAAATCATGTATTTGGGGTTTAAAAATGGATAGAATTAAAATGCATGAAAATTATAGCATAAAAGTAGAAATCTGAGTAAGTGGAGTGAAAGAATTCTAAGGTTGTTGCATTTTCTGGGAAATAATAAAAATATCAGTCTACAGTAGACTGTAACAAATCAAGGATATACATTTCTCAAAGTGTGAATCTTGGATTGGCCACAGCAGCATCACCAGCAAACTTGTTAGAAATGTGATTTCTTGGGTTCCTCTCAGGCCTGCTGAAGCAGAAAATCTGAAAACTACACTTTGGAAAGCCTTCCAGATGTCTCTGATGCATGTGGAAGTTTGAGAGTCTCTACCTTAGAAGAACTACTGTAAGAATAATAAAAGAATTTATGATTAACAAGCTAATATTAATACGGGGAGAATGGAATAATAGAAATACTTGGTTAGTCCAAAAGGAGACAACAGAAAAACAAAGGATGAGTGAGGGAAAGGGACAAATAGAAAATAAATAATAAGGTGGAAGATTTTAAAATCAAATATATCAGTAATTATTTTAAATATAAGTACATTAACTACTCAAAAGATGAAGAACGTCAAATAAATGCAAAATTCAACTAAGTGTTTCCTGCAAAAGAGACCTCATAAATACAGATACAGAGAGATTGAAAGTAAAGTGATGGAAAAAAATATACAGGGAAACATTAACCAAAATAAGAGGGGTAGTAGCTATATTTATATGAACAAAGCAGACTTAAGGAAAAACAGCAATCCTAGAGATTAATAGGGACATTTCAAAATGTTAAAAGGGCCAACCTACAAAGAAGAAATAGCCATTATATATTTTAAATGGCCTCATAGTAAAGCAAAAAAAAAAAAGACAATTAAAGAAAGAATAGAAAAGTCTACTAACAAAATAGGAGATTTTAACATAGTCCTCTTAATAATGGATAAAGTAAATAGATGAAATATTAGCAGAACTACAGAAAATTTGAAAAACACAACTAACAAACCTCCTAATTGACATCTATACATCACTGAATCCTGTAACTGCAGATTACATTTTCTTTTTAAGTTTTTATAAAATAATTACCAGAACAGACTATCAACTGAGCAACAAAACAAGTTTCAACACATTTCAAAGGACTGGTATTAAATACAGAATAGATTCCCTGACCACAGTGAAGTTTAATTATATGTAAATTAAATCCATGACTCAAAGAAGAAATAAAAACTTAGAAAATATTTTGAAAGGAATGATAATAAAGATAAATCGTATCAACACTTGTGGGAGACAGCTAATGCTATGCTTCAAGAGAAATGTCTAGCCTTAAAACATATGTATTAAAGAATAATAAAGAATTAAAATTTGTTATTTTAACATCCATTTTAAGAAGTTAGACAAGGAATGACAAATTAAACCCAAGATGGTAGAAAGAAGACAATAATAAAAATAAGATACGAAATTAATGAAACAAAATGAGCATATTATAAAAAAATCAATAATGCTGGATGCTGTTTCTTTGAATTGACTGAAAGGATTGCTGAGTGAAGTAAGTCAAGCAGAGGAAGTTAATTATCACATGGTTTCACTTATTTGTGAAGCATAAGGAATAACATGGAGGACATTAGAAGGAAAGAAAAAGTGAATTGGGGGAAATCAGAGGGTGAGACGAACCATGAGAGACTGTGGACTCTGAGAAACAAACTGAGGGTTTTGGAGGGGAGGGAGGTGGGGGGATGGGTGAGCCTGGTGGTGGGTATTAAGGAGGGCACATATTGCATAGAGCACTGGGTGTGGTGCATAAACAATGAATCTTGGAACACTGAAAAAATAAAATTAAATTAAAAAAATACATTATTGGGATTAAAAAAAAAAAGAATTGATAAAGGCCCAGGAGGAGTGATTATGAAGAAAAAGAGAACACACAGTACCAGTATGCAGATGGGATCAGCATGAAGAAATGTAGATGAAATCTCTACAGATCTGAGAGGTATTAAGAAGCAATATGATATCATGAAGATACTATGTTAGTAAATTTGAAAATTGAAGTGGATAAATTTCTTGAAAAACACAACTTGCCAATCCTGTGCCAAAAAACAAAAACAAAAACAAAACCCAGCAATTCTATTTTCCCATGTGTTCTAATGGATATATGTTAACCACAGTCAACGACAGTGTATAATAACTTTAATATCTGGATTATCTATGGGTCTGCTTCTATTGTCTCTTTCTCTTGTTTTTCCTCATGAGGGATATAAACCTTTCCACAGAGAAAATATTAAACCCCATATAGCTTTGTCAATGAACCATTTAAAGTTGAAATAAGATGGGTTATTCACAAACTCTTCCAGAGATTAGAGAAAAAAAGAACAATTTTTAGCTTGTTTTCTGAAGCCAACCTAAGCCTGTACCAAAACTTTACAAGTTTTGAAGATTGTCAAATAAATGCAAAATTCAGCTAAATGTTACCTATAAAAGAGATCTCATAAATACAGATACAGAGAGATTGAAAATAAAATGATGGAAAAATATATAGGGAAACATTAACCAAAATAAGAGGTGTAGTAGCTGTATTTATACAAACAAAGCAGACTTAAGGAAAAACAGCAATTCTAGAGATTAGTAGGGACATTTCAAAATGTTAAAAGGGTCAACCTACAAGGAAGAAATAACAATTATAAATTTTAAATAGCCTTATAGTAAAGCAAAAAAAAAAAAGTAAAGAAAAAATAGAAAAGTCTACTAAGAAAAGAGGAGATTTTAACAGAGCCTTTGACAAGTGCAGAACAAGAAAGGAAAATTATAGGCCAATTTTTCTCATTAGCATAAACTCAAAAGACCTAAAGAAAATCAAGTCCAGTTATATACAATGAAGAGAATATCATGACCAAAAGAGGCTTATGCCAGGAATGCAAGGTTAGCTTAACATTAGAGAATCAGTCATTATAATTCACCACATTAACAGAATAAAGGACGAAATATATCATGCGAAAGATCACATATCTAAAGAGATGTGAAAAAAGTACTCATAAAAATTGAACCTTTATTCATAATTAAAATTCTTGGCCAAGGAACATTAACAGGGACCTTAATATAATATAGGGTATCTATTTAATGCTGAAATTTTGAAAGCTTTCATCTTGATACTAGAAATGAGACAAGCATGCTCACTATTAAAATTTAGACATATTATGATCATGTTTTTAAAATATCCAAATGGGGGTGCCTGGGTAGCTCAGTAAGTTAAGCAGCTGCTTTCGGCTCAGGTCATGATCCCAGGGTCCTGGGATCGAGCCCCGCATCAGGCTTCTTGCACAGCGGGCAGCCTGCTTCTCCCCTGCCTGCTATTCCCTCTGCTTGTGCTTGTTCTCTGTCTCTCTCGCTTTCCCTCTCTGTGTCAAATTAAAAAAATCTTAAAAAGTAATAAATAAAATATCGAAATGAATATATAAATAAATAATTAGAAGTCAGAATTCGATTCAGTGAAGACACTGGATACAAGGTAAGTTAAGAATCATGTTTCTATATACTATCCACAAATAATTCAAAGATAAAGTTTTAAAAATGACACACTTTGTAATAGATTAAAATTCCCCAATACTCAAGACTATGTCTACAGAAACAACAAGAATTCCACACTTAGATTACAAAACATTTTTTTGAGGGAAATTAAAGAAGACCTAATAAAAAGGAGGATATGCAATATGGATCAGAAGACTTAATTTTGGAGAAAGTGTCCACTTTCCCAAAATAGATCTATAGAGTAAATGTGATTCCATTCAAAGTCCCAAGGATTTTTAAAAATTGACATGCTGATTCTCAAATGTATATAACATGCTGTGGGGGCTAGAAGAGCTAAGACAGCCTGGAAGAAAAACAAAGCTAGAGAACTTACACTATATAAAAACTTACTATGAAATGATAATAGGTAAGTTAGGTGGAATGGCTACACAGATAGGCAAACAGACCAGTAGAACAGAGTAAAGAATTCAGAAACAAGCCTACATATGTATGGGTGCTTGACTTCTGTGAGAAAAACACTACTTGAATGCAGTAAAGAGGGTAGTCTTTGTTAATAATTGGTTCAAGCTTAATTGGATGTCCATTGGGGGAAAAAAATTAGCTTCTACCTTACATTGTATGCAAAAGTTTTTTTCAGGTGTACTACAAATTCAAATATGAAGGGTAAACAATAAATATTCTAGAACATAGCATAGGAGAATATCTTTAACCCCTTATGTGGCAAATATTTTTTTTAAAGATTTTATTTAATTATTTGAGAGAGAGAGAGCATGAGAGAGAGCATGAGAGGAGAGAGGTCAGTGGGAGAAGCAGACTCCCTGCTGAGCAGGGAGCCCGATGTGGGACTCGATCCCGGGACTCCAGAATCATGACCTGAGCTGAAGGCAGTTGCCTAACCAACTGAGCCACCCAGGCGTGTGGCAAATATTTTTTATATCAGAGACAAAATCATAACAAAAAAACTGATAAATTGGACTTCATGAAAATCGTTCAAATTAAAAACTTGGCTCATTTGATTCAGCAAATCACCACTGTTAAAAACAGGGATATCAGAAAATTTTTGGACGGCATCTATATTTCTGAGAAAAGAACAGGTCGACAGGCTGGTGAGTAAGAGTCAAGTTGTTCAGCTATCACAACAGCAAATGCTGGATGAGTTTTTATACTTCTTTATGACATTTTAAAGATACAATAAAAGCTGCACTGATTTGGGGGCAAAAACCAACCAAACAAACAAGCTCAAAGACACCAAAGAGATTGAACAGAGAAGCCACAGCATGAGAGAAGATATTTGCAATATCTTTGTCTAACAAAGAACTTTGGCACCAAGAATAAAGATCTTACAAATCAACATATAAAAACAAACTACAACGTCACGAAAGAGGGAACGGTCCAATGGGCCAACAAATATATGGAAAGGCCCTCAAGTTCATTAATTACCAAGGAACTTATATCCACATTGTGATACAACTATACAGCCATCGGAATGGCTAAAATTAAAAAGAAACTCAAAATATCAATTTTGGAGAATGTGGAGCAAAGAGAGCCTTCACATACTGGTGGTGGGAGTGTTAATGAGCACAACGCTTTGGAAAAAAACTTGACATTATCTACTAAAAGTGAACAAATGTGTATCCACTGATTCTGTAATTTTATTCCTAGGTATAACTGTGTAAACATGTGAGCACCAAAAGAGATGCCAAGAAAGAGTTTGTAGCAACATTATTCATCCGTGATCTCCCCAAGTGAAACAACCCAAATGCCAGTGAACAGTAAAATGGATAAAGAAATAATAATAGACCCACACAATAGAGTCTTAGGTACCAATGAGGGAACAAGGCTACTGTTATCACAAAAAACGGGGTGAATCTTACAAATTATTGAGCAAAAGAAGTCAGATATCAAAGAATACATGTTACATGAGTCCATTTATAGGTAAGTAGTTCAAAACCAGGCAAAATTTAATCTATAAAATAGAAGGAAGAAGAGCAGTTACCTGGAGAATCAGGTGGATAATGACTTGGAAGAGGCACCAAAGATTTCTGGAGTGTTAGGAATAATCTGAATCTTGATATGATGGTAGCACAGATGTATTCATTTTAAGGTTGGTGGACCTGAGCTTGAGTTTGATTCATTGGGGGTATAACCCCGACATACTGCTTAAACTCTGCAAAGTGTTGGTTTTCTTCATTGTAAATTTCAGATAAATAAGACCTTGTAAGGATGAATGAAATGGCAAAGGAAAAGCTCTGCCCTGAGTGAGATACTTCCCAGATAGCGGTTCCTTTTACCCCACTTTGTATGCACTGACTTCCTTAGAGAAGATGTCCTCCCCGATCCCTGTGCTCCCTTACCATCCACATACCTCAGTGAGGCACTGTTTATGAGAGGTTTTATCCTATAATGGGCTGGCAGCCATCTATACAATAGGGATAGGGCCAATGGCTATTCAACAGAGTTACGATATGTAACTGGACTGGGGACCAAATCTATAATCTTGATCTCTATGGACCCGGAGGCGGGCTGTATGTACAGCCCGTATGCCTCAAGTGTTAGGAATCTTTTCTAGCTCCAGCTGTCTTCCCAGGGCCAGCATGGCCTCTCAGATGCAGATAGATGCCTGTCATTTTTCTTCATTCGCTCTCTTGGAGTAAGGGATGAGGCAATGATGTGGAGGGGCACTCCATGCATTTGGCCGAGTCCCAATTTGCAGGATTGGATTTTGCCTCCCTGAACTCTCCCTACAATTCCTCTTGGATCGAGTGTCCTTGGCTTCCTGTCCTCCACTGCTGGAGGGAGAGTATCGGGCAGCTGTGAAACATCTGCCCCCGCATTCCACCTTCATTAGAGAGGTGGACAAAATGATATATGTGTGAATTTTTCCAATGGTGTGTGTGTTTGTGTGCCCTTGTATACAATTTCATCTTTAAGGCCCTTTCTGGAGTCGCGGGGATGAAGAGCAGCATGGAGTTGACGCTATCATTATTACAGTGAGACCCTCATATTACTTTGGCGGATATAATGTTTCCCAGGCATATAACGTTTTTCATTTAAAGAGGCAGCCTAGAGCACATTCCAGCTCGAAGGATTTTCCTTTCTGGATGGTGGTTTCCTCCTCCAAGTCCTTGGGAAAACGTTGCCACATTTTTCACCCAAATGATTTGACTTCCTGGAAAAAAGAACATATAGAACTCTTGTAAATTCAATTTTTTTTTTTAAAATTTTAGGAGTCTCTCTTCTAAACATTAATTTTAGGATTTTAGGAGTCTTTCTAATTCTTTCCAGAAAACAGATCACTCCTGAGAGCGACTCTAGGGAGTGTAGAACCCCAGAAGGAAGGGGGAGGCCAGGACCGAGGGTGCTGGGTTCCTGCTTGGCGGTGGTGCTGGTGGTGCATTGCCGGGTGGGGAACTCAGCGCTAGAGGGAAGACTGTCTCCAGCCAACTCGGTTTGAATTTTTTAAACCTTTCTATTATTTTTTATTAATTAGTTTTATTAATATATAATGTATAATGTATTATTTGCCCCTGGGGTACAGGTCTGTGAATAGTCAAGCTTATGTTCTTGGTTGTGTATCCTTGGGCATTTAATCTCATCCCTGAAAGCAGAACCACAATCCTTGATCTACAGGATTAAACAAAATAGTGTATATCAGTGGTTTTCATTTGGAACCCTCTTGCGCCTCGGGGGACATTCCTCAATGTTTGGAGACATTCTTGGTTGTCCCAGCTCGGGTGTGTGTGGGTGGGTGGGTCACTGTGCATGAGCGCACGCTACTGGCCTCTAGTGGATAGAGTCCAGAGGTGCTGTTCCCTGCAAAGCACAGGAGAGCTCCCCCCAAACAAAGAATCCATGGGCCCAGAATGCCAATTGTGCCAAGGTTAGAAAACCCTGGTTTTACATGAGTGCACGGGGCAGAACTGTCACTTAGCAGATCTTTCCTCCCTCTTCCTTTGATCCATAATTTCCTTCCCAAGCCTTCTGTCTGTTGAAGCATCCTTGGAATTTTAGGGTTCTTTGGTTAGTTCATGCTCTCTTCTCCATAGTGGCTATTTTAAATCTCTTCGCTCCTGTCAGATCTCGCATCCCACGGGCTCTTCCCTCTCACTCTCCGCAGATGACAAACCTGCAGAGAAAATACATTTAATGAGAATTCATTCAATTCTCTGCTCCCAAACCTACCGACCTGCTTAACCTGTACCCCTGAGGCAGACATGCTATTTCCAAACTAAAGCCACCCCTTTCTTCTTTGCCATTGGAATTTTGATTTTGCCTGGGTGGCGATGCCTTCCGCTCAGGGAAGTGGGTTCAGCCTCGCCTGGGGATGACTCTTAAATCCCAATCATAGGTAATATGATGTATTAAGAAGTCTTCTGGAGGGCGTCTAGGATATTTTTTTCTTTGTTTTAAGAGGAAATTAACGTGAGGAGAAACTCTGTCCCTCACCAACCCCTGCTTCCTGACTGAATTGGTCATTTAAGGATGTAGTGCTTAGAGCCACTGCAGCCATCTTGCAACCATGAGGCAAATCACAGGGTTGTTAGTTCTGAGCCCTGACACTGTTGAGCTCCTTAACTGATGATAGTGAAAAGCTACCTTGTGACTTATAAAATTTAAGTTCAAATCACAGTCCTGGAAGAATTGCTGTTGCTTGTACCTGTACGATATTTCTAACTGATACAGTATCTTTTTTTCATTTTTGTTATAGTAAAATACCTCCTGAATCCCATCTCCATCCATTTCCTTCTAGATTCTCCTTTATCATTATTTCCTTCTTCTCTTTTATATATTTTTTAACCTTTTCTTCCCATTGGTTTGCAGATATTAAAACACACCTGAGACCCTTCCACCTTAAAAAAAAAAAAAAATCATTCTCAAAACCCTCCCTATACTCACCCCTGTCTAGGTACTTCCTTATTTTTCATCTTAACTGTCATGATAATTTCTGTAAGTTTTGCCTGCACTTGCTGTCCCGTCCTCCATTATCTCCCACCTGCCTCTCAGCCTTGGCAATCTGGATTCCTCTGGAACTTGCCCAGTCCCCAAGATTTCCACTTTGCCCTCTCTAATAAATACTTCTAAAGTCTTATCTCATCATGGCAACATGATGGCAACCCTTCTTGGCTTCTGTCATGCTGTGCTCTCTGTGGGGCTGTCTTCTGCCTCTCCAGCTGACTATCAGTCTCCTGAGTTGAGTCCCTTCTTCTGCCCACCTCTTAGGGGATTCTCTGCCAGCTCTCCTCTCCCCCTCTCTGTTCGTACTCTCTGGGAGGTCTTGTCACCAGCCCAGCAGACACACATCATCCAGATACTCCCAAACTTCTGTCTCCAGTTAGAACTTTACTGATTTAGGATCCACATAATCATCTGCTCTTGGACAACTCTACTTGGATGTCTCCCCAGAACCTCAGTCCTGACATATCCAAAATTAATTTTAGTATCTCCCCTTGAAGCCTTCTATCAGTCAATGGTGCCACCTTTTACCTAACTGCCTAAGGCAAGCATCTGGGGATCACTGCTGATATCTTTCCTGTGTCACCTGTCCTCCAATCTTCCATGAATGCTGTGAGTCATATCTCTAAACCTCTCTCTGCTTCCCCTAGTCTCCTATAGTCTCTTCCTTAGTTAATTTCCTGTGAGTCCTTCCTGGCATGTTTCCTCATCTCTCTCTTGCCCTGCTCCAACCCATTCTGCTTTTTCAAAGTGTGAATCTGATCTATGTTGGTTTGTATGGTATGGTCCAAATTCATTACTGTGATTTATGATGCTCCGACTTCTGGTCAGTTTTCCCCTTATACTCTCTGAGAGAGGGTAGGCATCAGCCTATAGGAAGTTTCTAGAAACTTCTACCTCCACCCCTTCTACCCCACCCCACCCCAGCCTGAACGACTCTACTTGTCTCAGAAAGCTGCCACATGATTCTAACACACCTGTCTGGATTAGGAGCCATTCCTATGTGCCTCACCGCCACCTTGGAGCTCTGAGCCCACTGAATTCAAGTCAATGTGTCTCTATCCCTGTTAAACCATAAGCTCCACGAGTGCAGGCTTTGTGACTGACTTGGTCACCATTTGTAGATGCTCACTGAATGTTTGTGGAGTGATGTGATAAGAA
The DNA here is from genome assembly GCF_902655055.1 of Lutra lutra. NCBI lineage: Eukaryota > Metazoa > Chordata > Mammalia > Carnivora > Mustelidae > Lutra > Lutra lutra. The sequence goes on from NC_062280.1 coordinate 103,569,035, forward strand.
TAACAGGATGAGCAAGCAGTTAAGGACGTGTCAAGGGTCCTCTTTTGTACCATGCAGGTGACCTCTCCCTTTGCCAGTGGCAGACGCTTTCCCTCCTTTTCCCCATCTCTCTTCCATGCCCTGTTTCCAACCCATCTCCTTCTAAAGTCCACATGTAGTCTCTGCCCACTTTCCAGTTTGTAATCTTATCAAGTTTCATCTAATTCTCAGGACAATTGTGAGGTGGCATCATTACTTTTATTGTAGGGATCAAGTTGAGGGAGGTGAAGTACATTTCTAAAGGTCACACAGCTGGAGGTGGCAAAGCCAGGGTGCACATGCTTTGTCCTTCAAGCCCTGTGCACGTCCCACCACAGTAATCTTGCATGACTGGCTTGGAGAGGTGTTTCATTTACAGTACTGTTTAGCTGTTCATGGGAATTCATGGTATACTGCCATCCTGAGTGTTGAGAAAACTGAACTGGTCTTTTTGTAACTAGTATGTTCTCAGGAAATTCTTGTTGGTTGCTTAGCTGATAATTTCAACTTAGAGTCGTGGGCAGGTTCTGGGCAGAGGGACGGTCAAGAGGAGTGTTCTTGGGGTCCAAAGAACTCCATACTTTATCCTTGTAAAAGGAAAAAGCTCATCTCTCACCTCAAACTCCATTGGCTGCCCAAAATGGGAGCATAATAAAGGTTGGTTTTCTTCCCTCTGGCTCTCAAGAACTTGGATGTAATCCTTCTAAGAACCCTCCATGTAAGACCTCCTTTTCTGAAATTTGCATGGGCTAGAAAGTTAACTTCCAACTCAGTGTTTGTGAAGCTTTGGTCATGATTAGGTGCTCTGTGAACGGAGCCCTAGGACTGTTAAACTTGGCAGGTGGTAGTCCAGTCAGTGCCCTGGGTGTCCTGGAGGGGAATGTCTCCTGCATTGGGATTCCACAAGATTCCCCCTGAGAAATGTAATACTACCCTATCTGTCATCACTGCCTTTTAAGAAAAAGCTACAGTTGATTTCCTTCTTAGTATTCATTTGTCCGTTTATTTATTCACTCAATATATGTATTTGGAAACAATGGCAGGCTGTGCAATCCACTGGGAATACAGGTCACAAACAGTTACAATGACTGGAAAAACTCTGGAGGTGGAGTGTTAGGAAAGGCTCTCTGGAGGAGGTAAAGATCTCAGAGATAAGAAGACGTTATCCAGATGCAGTGTGGAAGACACTGTGGCGAGCACTGGAAGGGGTCCCAAGCCTCGTTCCCTGCCTCCCAGAAACCGAAAATCAAGTTAAAAGGGCAAGGCAGCCTCCTAAGATTGGTTAAGAAACTCTGTTGAGTGGTTGCTGTTAAGTGTCCAAATGGATGAAATAGATTTTCAATTCCAGTGAGGTGAGATCACTGGATTTCAGCGAGATGGGAAATGGGAGATATTTCCATTTGATGAAGAGGATAGGGCTCAGGATGACAGCCTCTCCACCTCGGGCTGCCTCCTGAGGAAGTGAGTTTCCCATCAGTAGAGGTATACAAGCAGGGCTTCTGGACCTTAACTCTGGACCTTAACTTATGGATAAGGTTGGGTGGTCAGGGAAGGTGACAGAAATTACATACAGGGAGACCAGTGTGTTTTGAACTTCAACTGTTCAAATGCCTCTCATGATTTTTGCTATACCTCAGCTCCAACTGTGTTGTTGTATAAGTGACTGTTTTAATTAAAGAGATATATTTAATAGGAAGCTAGTGCAGATCTACATTTATAATATAAATTGCCTCTTATGTTTATTAAGTAAAAGTGGCAAGATGTAAAAACATGATGGACCCCATAACTTGTAATATATGTTACACACACACACCACCCGTAAACTAGAAAACATAAAATAAGCCAGTAATGCTGATTGCCTCCGGGAAGGATGCTGACAGACCAGAGCACACATTACACATTCAAAGAAAAGAAATGAAGGATGGGTGCCTAGTGGCGCAGTTGGTTGAGTATGCGACGCTTGGTTTTGGCTCAGATCGTGATCCCAGGGTCCTGAGATGGAGCCCCACATCAGACTCTGTGCTAACCATGGAGTCTGCTTGAAATTCTCTCTCTGCCCCTCTCCTCTGCTCTCACTGTCTCTCAAATAAATAAATAAATAAATAAATCTTAAAAAAAAGAAATGCGGGGCGCCTGGGTGGCTCAGTGGGTTAAGCCACTGCCTTCGGCTCAGGTCATGATCCCAGTTCTTGGGTTCGAGCCCCACATCGGGCTTTCTGCTCAGCAGGGAGCCTGCTTCCTCCTCTCTCTCTGCCTGCCTCTCTGCTTACTTGTGATTTCTCTCTGTTAAATAAATAAATAAAATCTTTAAAAAAAAATGAATGAAAATCATTTTAAAAAGCAATGTCAATTACATTGCCCTTTTGATAAATGTGGGCTATATAGCCACAGAAAAAAATTTTGAGTAGTGGACACCAAGAGGCTACCTTTCTTTCTTTTTTCTATATTTTCTAAAATTTCTCCAGGGAACGTGTACCTGGCTTTTGATTTGGAAACTGTGTTAAATGACACTACTGGGTAAGGAAGAATAAAGCAGACAGGTATAAGAGGTAGGAGGAAGCAGGAAGAGCTACCTACACACTTAGAGAGTAGAGGTGGGAGGGAAGATCATGGCTATGAGGACGTTTGTGATCCAACAGAGTTTCAGCCTGACTGGAGAGGCTGGGGCAGGTACTGGGTGGGAAGGATCCAAGCACAGTGTCAGAGACTGACTGCATGTCCTACAGTGAAAGGTTGTGGGTTGTGGAGTGGCTTTGGCTGGAGAAGGGGCCTGGGGGCTGAGAGCAGAGTCGTGGGAAGGGAATGGAGAGGAGGGAGGAGGCCCAGGGAAAAGAATCAAGATTGAGGCAAGGTGGTGGTGACAGGGTGCCAAGAAGTTGACAGGATCACTGAGTCCCTCAGTCCTAGGACGTCCCTTTCAGTTTGCCATTATACGCAAAACCTCAGTCACTGGGCATGGCGGCCCTGGTTCAGACTCAGGAGGAGTGGCCTGGGCGGGGTAAGGGAAGGCTTACGGGTGACCCAGAAATGAAGGGTCCTGAACTGGGGCGAGCTGGGACTTAGGTAATGATGGGGGTCAGCAGCCAATCTGGGAACATCCGGCCTGAGTGATCTTGTGTCCTAACAGTGGGGGTTGTGTGAGCTGTCTTCCTGGAGAACACAGGAAGACGTGGGACGCACGGGGTGCCTGCTGGTCAGCACCTGGCTTATGAGGTGCCTGTTACTGGCACATCACAGGGTTTCAATGGTAGTGGGCATGCCATACTTTAGGAAAAGCTGGCTGGGGTTGAATTTGGGTGAGACGGTCCTGTAGAGGTAGGATTCCAGGCAACTAGGAAAAGCCCAAATAAACTGGAGTAGTCTAGGTGAAGGAGGTTTCTGTGAAGGAGGTTTCTGGAAATGGAGACAACAGAAGTGAACAAAGTCTAGGACGAGTAGGGCAACTGCTACAATTTGATTTACTGAATAAATGTGTGATGCCCCAGTGTGAAGGGAGTGGGCAACAGATGGTCATCCTCTTTTTCTCATGGGAATGGAAGGGGGTCCCACTTAAGTGGAATTTTGTAAAATCAACTTGGTCTTCTACCCTGCCCCAGACCACTGAAAATTCCAGTTGATATAAGGCATAGCGCTCAGTCTTATCAGTGTCTTTGGAAACGAAGTCAAGGACTCTTAGAAACCTTAAATGTGAGGTTCTGAAAGCGTTCTTTTCCATAGTTCTGCAAACCTAACCCTGTATTTATCTCTCTGTTTGGGATTCCATCCGAGATGGGTACTTCGTCCTCCTTTCAGACGAGACGTCAGGAAGACACATTTTCCTTTTTCCTAATTTCCTTTAAGAAGAAACTGACATTTGCCTATACAGTTCTATTTTTTTCCTTTTGGTTTTTAATTATAAAAAGCTTCTCGCCACTGATTTATTATATAGGGAACAAATTGTGTCTTTGAGACCCACTGCACTGTAATTACTTGAGTTAGCACTGCGGGTATCCTTCCAGGGGCCAGCAGTCAATTTTGACTCAGAATAGATAATACACCAACTGCTATTAAGTTTAATGTAGATTAATGTGAGTTGCTTCCCTTTTCATGTATGTATGCAGGTACCAATAATTAAGATTAATTTCCACTAGATAGAATGGCCTTCATTGTGCACAGTGCCAGAAAATGCTCCTTTAATAGCTGTTAATTGGATATATTTGCTTTGATGGTGAAATCCTGATTAGTCGTGTTACCCTGAAAACTCCCCTCCTTGCTCCCCCCACCTCTGCCCACTCTCGAGGAGAAAAAGAGATTGAGGATAGCAGAGTCAGAGCTTTGGAGGTGATGAACTCCTTTGCACTACCTAGCCCAAAGCACCCCCACGAGCTCCATCTTCAAGAACATCGGCCCTGGGTGCTTCCATTCCCTGAGTGCCTACTAAGTGCTAGGTGCTTTATGTGCATTCTTCAGGACAACACTGTGAGGTGTTTATACAAATGAAGAACTTGAGTTTCCGTCATGTTAGGGCATCTGCAGGCTTCATATACCCCGGAAGTGATAGAATGGGGATTCCAGAAAGGCCACTTCCTGACTAAATGCAAGAATATTTCAAAAATTGCCAAGGGGGGCCATTACCAGTAGCACTGTTGCTTTTCCATTTTCCTTTGCTGTGAAGGTCTTAGAGCCTACAGGGAAGTACCATCTCCCCTCCCTCCCCTGTGTCTCTCTCCACTATTCTTTCCCCTCCTCATTGCATTACAGTGGTTCAAGGCCAAACAGAAAGAGAACAGAAACTCTCAGAGATGCTCTGAAGCATCCAGGCCAAAGCCCTTTTATTCTTCAATAGCTTGATAGCCTGGTTTAGAGTGAGGCAACATTGTGTAATGGTTAATAGTTCTAGAAAGATGTCTTACTTCTCCTTAGCAGTAACCCCCTCTCCATTCTCCTTCTAAGCCGGGAGCTTGCTTCCATATATATTCATGTTTTCCACATAGCGTAGGTACTCTTACAAAAAGCAAAAATTCCTGGCAGTCATTACCCATACCCAGCTTCTTCTGGCTAACTCCAGTGGTGTTTGGTGGAGGGAGCTCCGAGAGGAGGAGAGAATGCTTCAGGATGAACGTGGTCTCTCTCTATTTTACTCAGGCTTGTTGTAGTCTCTAGAAGAGCTGAGGTGTGATTTAGGGTGCCTAGAGAGAGGAATGATTGGGGGTACCCAACTCACTGCTCTTGTGTGTCCCCATGGAACATACTTTGCTGGCCAGAAGAGCTTAGCTGGAATCTTACTTCTGCCACAGATGAGTTGTGTGGTCTTGGTCAGCTTACTTAACTGCTCTGAGCCTTTCCTTTCCTCCTTAGACCATCTGATTCCCAGGGTGTGTTGCTTTGTTTGGTTTGTTTTTTCAGAGGAAAAATGAGATAATGTGTGTGAAGCCCTTAAGGCAGGATTTGGCACATTCGATGAATATCATTTTCCTTTCCATTACTTGGGATTGTGGCCCTACCGACGTGTTTAAGGAGAAGCAACGAACTTTATGATATTTTTCCTGACCTGGGCGGAGCTGCATATACACTGACACTAATGGGCAGGAAAAAATTATCCCCAAGTTCTTTTGGGGGTATTCATTCAAATCTTTTTTCTCTGTAAACTGAGAAAGTTGGGTTCAGTCAGTGGAGTGCCCATGGCATCGTGAATGGGCAATTTGTCATTGCACGGGTCAGTCTCACACATTAGGGTACATTGAGCATCACCTTCCCCACCCACTAATTGCCTCCTAGCGCCCTCAGCATCACAACAGCTTACTCTCACACTTCTGAATGTCCCCCAGGGGATGTTATGCTCCCCAATGCCAGCTGAGACCCTCCCCCAGCTCCAGCTGAGTTTCCTGGGTTCTAAAGTTTCTCAGTGGCTCCCTGCAACATTTTCCCCCAGAGCATGGGGGCCCCAGAGTCAGGCTTGCCTTTCTGGAAACAGTGTCGGATGGTCTGAGATCTGCTATGAGGGCCTGAGCTGGAAGTCCCTTGCCCTGGACTGATCTGGCCCCTGACCTTCCCTCCCCACTGCTGGTTGCGGATACCAGCCTGGCTCCCACATCCTCACTTGGCACATGATAGCCAAGGAACCTTCTGGCTGAGAAGAGGTGAAATGTCTTGACCTCCATGTGATACTCTGTCCCCATGTGTCCCCATGTGAGTTGAAAGGGGCAGTTAGGTCTTGTGTCCCTTCCCCACGGGGTCTTAAGGGCTCTCCGGCCCTTTTGATGAGGAGTTGAAAGTGAAGATTGAAAAAATATGATTGATGTTTAGATACAGGACATGATTTGGGGGAGGGGTTAAGTAGATTTCTTAATAGCTATAAAAGTTTCTAATTGGGTTTAGTTCTGCTTTCAGAACTCTCTGTAAATCCCATTATAGCTGCGAGGTGAATATTTTCAATGGAAGAATGGCCCAGGCTTCAGTAGCCTTGCCTGGGGAATCTGGCTTGGGTTTGAATCATGGTCTATCATTTATTAGCACATGATATCATGCAAATTACTAAATCCCTTATGGCCTCAGCCTCAGTTTCTCCTCCAGTCATGGGAAAAAAGAAACCTATCTTGCAGAAAGTTGCTGTGATCACTAATGAAACCCACGTTTCAAAGCAACCAATACATGAGAATAGTTCATGAAAAGGCAAAAACCTTAAGCACAGAGAATGGGTTTAAATTAGAGCAAGATGGGCTGAAGTTAGTTCTGAGGAGAAAAGTCTTGAATGTATGAATGTATATATTGTTTTACCGCTGGACAAAGTAAGAATGTCTGGAATTCCTGAAAATCTTCAAGAATACGTGAACTTTTCCATCAGAAGTAGTTCTGCTATGGCTTAACCCAGCAGAGGGAGAGTTTGTGATTTTTACTTCCAATTGTACGGATGGCCGTGTCCTCACTGCATGTCTGATGGTGCACGTCTGCCTGGCAGGTATGTGCCAGGCAGGTGCGCTTGGGGCTTGCTGGATGCTCACTGAGCGCGTTTCCACCACCCCCTGGTCAGGGATGCATCTGTACAATTTTGCCTGAGTGGACATGTACAGACCCGACTTTTTTTTAAATTTTTTTTTAAAAGATTTTATTTATCCATTTGATACAGAGCAAGAGATCACAAGTAGGCAGAGAGGCAGGCAGAGAGAGAAGGGGAAGCAGGTTCCCCACTGAGCAGAGAGGCCCATGCGGGGCTCGATCCCAGGACCCCGAGCTCATGACCTGAGCTGAAGGCAGAGGCTTAACCCACTGAGCCACCCAGGCGCCACCAGACCTGACTTTTTAAAAGAACCAGTGCAGAGGTCCATCTTCCTAAGAAGGCCACGCTTAAAAGAAGGAATTAGTATATGCTCAAGTTTGGTAGGAGACGCTAGATTCAGAGGTCTGCACATGCAGGGAGAACCCAGCAGCAAAAATGGGCATCCAAGATAGGAAAACGTGGGACATGACACATTAGCAAGGAGTGGAAACTGAGTGGGGCCCACAGGATTAGCCTCAGTGGGACATGAGGAGTCATAGGACTGAGCCACTGGGCAGAGCAAAGCCCTGTTAGCCTATGTGATGACTGCTCTTTCTTGAATGACCTGGACAGACCGTGAGAGCTCAGTGTGGCTTTCTTAGGAACGCTCAATATAGAATTGTCGAATTTAATTCTGGGATTCTGGAGTTGAGAGACAATGACCTACCCCAAGGAAGAGTGAAGGGACAGTGAGCTACCCTGAGGCCCTCGCATGGATGTTAGCTGGCCCACCTGGGGCTTCTGCTGATATCTGGGATCAGAAGTGTCTGTAGAGGGACAGCTGCTTCCATAAATTCTGGGGCTGGCATTTGGTGTTGAGGGTAGGGTTTGTTGCATTCCATTGTTGAGGGACATTGTTCAGACCCTGGCATTCCTCTTTGACTAGGATATTTGTGATGGTAGGATGGATGGATGGAAGGACAGGTAGATGGGGGAAAGTAGATAGGAAGAACAAAGAAAAAAGGAAGAAATTGATGGAAAAACCTGAAGTATAACATTGAATCCGAAGAGTTCTGCCCCATTCTGGGTTTCACGCTCAAGAATGGAACTTCAGAGACAGAGAAAACCCAGCAAGTGACAAGGACCAAGGAGGATTCATAAAAGAACATGAAAAAAAAAAAAAGAATTCTTCATTTCCCTCAACATGAGCTGGGATGTGCTCAGAGCTAACATCAAAAGACATGCATTGAGCCACCTGGGCAGTCACAACGCTCTTGGATTTTAGTCCAATAATCAAAGTGCTTCAAGAAGGTAGTTTTAACCCAAATTATAAGGAACATTTCTTTTCATTCTATTAAATTATTATACGGAACATGAGGTGGTTATGGATTGGAATTATTGCTGGGACTAATGGATGGGATTTACTTGGAGTCACGTTTAGCAGGACACGTATGGTTAAAAGACTGTCCAGCAGTGAGGCAGACTTGCTTGCGACATCTTGAGCCCCTCGTCCTTGAAAATGAACTGTCAGGCAGGTGGTGAATTTGGTTCCTGCACATGGTCAACAGTTGCACCAAAGACCTCTCAATTCTTATTTTAATTCCTAGGTTTTATGTTTCTAGAATCGAGGGGAATTCGATAATTCTCATGTGGCAGATGCCATCCTAAGTTTTTATGCGGGCTAAAAAACAAGCGGAATACAAATGTATGGGGTAATGTTGGGGAGGAAGGAAGGAAAGGACACCGGGATAAAGGGCTAAAGTTGGCCTTGTCTCACTGAATCCTTGCAATTGCCCGGGGAGGTATGTGTGATTAGCTTCATTCTTAGAGGAGGAAACTGATACTCAGAGAGGTTAAGTACATATCTGAGGTGACACAGTTAATTAGCAGCACAGATGGGTTCTTGCCTAGTCTTTCCAAAGCCCAAATCCTAGCTCTCTCTGCCATGCCCTATGCCTCCTCAAAGTGCCTTGTCTGGAATTTCCCTGAGGTGCTGTTATTCAGTACGGCTCTGACCTGATGACCTTGGGTTTGAAGTGGTGCCCCCTGCCTTACCTTGAGCTGTGCCCTTGAGGCAGGCAGGGGGTATGGTGGTTAGTGAATTGGTGCGGAGGTAAGAATGCCCCGGAGGTTTGCCCATCATACATTAACTCTCTCCCAACTGTCCCCTCAACAAACATATCGGCCCCAAATTGTAACTGAATAACACTCTATTACGTAGGTTTTCAGTATGGTGTTTTACCTTGGAAATCAGGAAATAAGTTTCTCATCCCAGGTCCAGCATTTATTCTTTCTGAGACTCAATACTTTATTTTAAAAGGACAGGAAAGGAGGAAAAACTAAGTCATCTCTAGAGTCTTTCAAATATGTTCTATAATTTATAATAACGATATAAAATAGATGCGCATATATGTGTATATATATCTGTGTATATATACATAACGTGTTTATGTGTATGCTAATATTTAAATCAACATCTGCTTATCTGCACTTAGATCAGCCACAGTGATATAATTATCCAATAATCCCAAACTGGAAAATGGTTTAAAATCAATTGTTTGGCTTTGGAGTGCATTATTTAGTGATTTTTGTCGCAGAATTATTTAAAATAATAATAAAAAAGCTTTATTTCCTAACAGCACCCTGATTGGTTGGAGCAAGGATGTAGACCAGGAGGACTGAAGGAAATTCACTTGGGTTGAAACAAAATCACCTGCAGAGTGATGGCCAATAGCCAAGAGCTGGCCATGGTCTTGGGGGCTCTTTGGTGTCAGACAAGTCTAGGTCTGGGTCCTGACCTTCCAGTTCCCTGGGTAGGGCAATCGTAGGCAGTTTATTTAACTTCTCTGAGCCTCAGTTCCCCCCACTGGAAAGTGGGGAGAACAGTACCTATCTTATAAAATTGTCAAGGGTGAGACTTGGCCGTATTTTGTGCCTGGCACAGGTCAGTGCCCCCCAAAGGGCAGCTGGTATCATCATGCATGTCCTTATGGTCATTCCTACCCTGCCCTCAAGGGCACGGTCACCCTTTCTTCTCCTGGGTGAGCATGCTGAGCCAGAGTACCGAGAGGCATTTGCCAAACATTTGGGTGAGTAGCAAGATCATCTCGACTGTAGAAATGAAGGTCTGAAATGCGCCTCCAAAAAAGCCATTCCTGTTTGCTTTTGGCCATGCCACTGAAGGTTGGGGGGGGGTCGTTCCCCCTGCCTCTATGAATGGGTCCCCAGTCACCAGCCTCAGCCTCCTCCTGCTGTGGTGGGCACTGTTCTGGGAGCACCCTACAGGCCAGCACTCCAGCCAGGAGGGGGTTAAAACCAACATTTGCAGATAAAGAGGTAAACATATTTACATTCCTCTCTTCACACTTTATGCATATGTCATGCAGTGAATAGTTTTAGAGGTCTGTTTGTACTATCTCTCCAGAATTTTTACAGTCTGGAGGACACAAAATCTCTATAAAGTGACTTATTGAAATAGAAGCAGATTGGTAAAACCGTTTCCCTCTTATGAACTGTGAAGAATGATCCTCTAAATGAAATCAGGAAGGAACTGGACAGAATCTTGTTTAATGGTCTGACAAAATGAATCACAACGATTCCAGACATCCATCACTGCTAAAAAGGAACCACAAATGATCTGTGAACCACTATATATTGATTACCCATGTAGTACAAGTGTCGGATTTAATGTTCACACACCATAGAGAGGCGGCAGGGACAGATGGTGCCTTAACTCTTCTTTGATAGATTTTAATGGTGAAATATTGATTTCTATCTGGCCAAGGCCTGCTGTTAGGGGCCAAAGTCATTTGTTGGGTATTGCCGGACACCCAGTCGGCCCGGCGTAATCAATCATTTTTGGCAAGGCAGGTGAAAATCCAGAAAGAAGCACCTTGGAACCCAAACTGGAGCGTGATGTGTCTGAGTCCAGCCACCTAGAGAAAGAGAGAGAGAGAGAGAGAGAGAGAGAGAGAGGACTCTTGGAGATTGTGCTTGTGAAGAATTATTAATGATAAGACATGTTTACTGAGGAGAGTCGCAGCGAATCAGAGCTGACATGAAATAGTCTGGGAGCCTCGTGGAGAAAATGAGCCTCTTGCTAAGAGGGACTATATTTTATTTAAACATCCTTCTAAGGCTGAGAACTCAGGTAATCTGTTGTGTTACAAGCCACTGGCTGTTCTTGCCATCCAGAGAGATAACACTGAGGCGCTAATAGGAACACATCAATCACAATCAGGCTGCAATTCCAGTGGTGTCTCGTCCTCCCAGCTCCTCTTTAAGCTCCTTTAATAACGGTGATAACATAGTTCGGGGGCTGCTGAGAGGGGCTCTCCCCTCTGAGGGTCATATTCATAAACTGAATAGCTTGCCAAGTCAGCACCCTGGGAAGCGGATCTCTGCCGGACTTCCTTGCAGGGAGAGAGGGAGGAGCATGGGCGAATGGGGCGGGTTGGAATCCAACAGGAGAATTTTCTGTCATCTGTTGGCCCTCGAGGTTCTGTGATGTCACTCCTACCTCCTTCTAAGAAAGGGCTCTGTGTGTCTGTGTGTGTGTGTGTGAGATGTGTAATTATCAAGCCACAAGACTCATTTTCTTAGGTAGCTTATAAGATGGTCTTGGAGGTGATTCCCAGTTGGAGCTCTCCACGTTTTGTGTATGACCACCTCATGCGAATGGGTATATGGCTTCCCCAGAGGATTCTGGGAAAGGGATGTGTGAGGCAGGTGGGGGGCCATGGGGGATCCTCTGGACTTCTGCCACTCTGTGTCAGTCTCTATCCTATCACCCCCAAGGTCAACACCTTTTTGCTGATTTGACTTCCCTGTAGGCTATGAGCTACTTGAGCGTGGCATTTGTGTCTAATTAATTGTTATAGCCTCAGTACTAACACATGATCTTGGGACTCACAAGATACTCAACTCGTGAATACGGCTGAACACATAAATGCAGGTGCTTATACCGAAAGAAGTCACACTGCTTTGCACCTTTTGAGTATCCACATAAATATGTGTGTTGTGGGTGTGTAAACATACACATTCACGAAAGCATGCACTAACTTTATAAAGACATGTAACCTTATTTGTGTGACTTGACTTCTTTTTATGAGACAGCATGGCTTAGTGGATGACAGCTTGGATATAAGAGGGGGACTGCCTGCATTCAAATCCTGGCTCCAGCACTTTTTGGAAGATGACTGTGGACAAGTTGCTTGAACTCTCTGTGCCTCAGTTACCTCATCTGTAGAGTGGGAAGAATAACGTACTTATGTTTTGAGGATTAAATGAGTTAGTAGATATGAAGCATTTATAATAGTACATTGCATACACTAAGCATAAATGTTTTACAGTGTGTGTATATATATACATGTACATATATACATATATATGTTTAAAGTACATATTTAGCCATGGCATTATATTCAAAATCTTTATATAAATGAATACATATCTGTTTTGGAAATACATAAGCCTTTAAATGGTTGGTGTTAGGGATCCCAACCAATATTCAAGTCTGAACTGAGAGCAGTAAGTTTAATTTGGTGGTAGTTAGATGGGGTGACAGGTATTTCCTTAGTATGTTTATCTCCCAAAATCTTCCGTGAAGGTGTGTATCTCTAACTGAATGAGTGTATATACCCACGCACACATGCGAAGCTGCTGCAGGGCAGGAAGAACCCAGCTTTGTGGACCGCCCCAGATGTGCAACCTGCCCCCAGATGTGCGAGTGCGGGCAGTAGATTCCGCTTAGATTATCTTGCTTACCTAATGATTTTTGCTTCACTGCCTTGCTCGATTGTGTTCACCAGGACGGCAGGCTATTAAAATGTCAAGGCACATTGAATTGTTGTTATCCAGGAGAGAGACCTTTCCAATCAACCTGTGTTCTGGGGGTTGCATAAACTCCAAGAAGGCGGTTGGAGAAAGGCTTTATGGCTTTTTTACATAGATGGGGGTGAGCAGGAAGGTTGGGAGAGGGCACGGGGAGGGGGAGGAGAGGTAGGACGGGATCGGGGTTTATGGCAGCTGGAGTGTGCTAATTAAAATGCCATCTCCTCAAACAGGTATTGGTGGCTCCTCGCCTTTGCATTTATGGGTAACTGCAATAGGGCCTTAATGTGTGATGCTGTGGTTTAACGGAGGGAGGGGGAAGGGACTCACAGTGGGCGGTGGGCGGTGGGGGTGGGGCTGAGAGGCTGCACTGTTGAGAATCAGGGGTGGGGTACATCAAGCAATGTTACAAGGCAGAAATAGCGAGGACTTATATCCCGGGTTGGCAGAAGGGATTAGAGAGAAAAACAAAGGCTTCTTTGGCGCTGCACGGGTCCCAGCTTTGCGGAGGTAGACGCCCTCTGCACCCCAGGCGCTGGTGGCCTTAACCCACGCGGTACCTCTGGCCCGGCTCCGCCTGCGCCAGCTGGGACTGTCTGGACGGTCTTCTGTTCACGCCGTCAAGTCTCATTTGGCCGAGGATTTATTTTCCTTCGGGGACTGAGGGAAAGCAGGGGCAAAGGACGTTCTCATAAAGAATCCAGCGAGCGGGGCCGCTGGGGGCTCGCGCAGAAACTCAAAGTTCCTTGGCTGGAGTTTTCCCCTTTGTTCACATCGGCTTGCAAATATTTAGCTTTCCCCGGCCACGTCTGTTTCATTTTTGTTTCAAAAGAGATGGCTTTGTTTTTGCCTGCACGGGACTAGGCGAGGCGCTCCGTGCGTCCCGCCCCCTCGCCTCCGGCGTCACTGCCTCGCGGCGCCAGCTAGGTGGCCCCGGGGCCGCCAGGCATCCCCGCCTTTGTCAGGCTTATTCGTCGGGGTGTTAGCTGCGCGCGCGCGCACGCACGCACGCCCGAACGCATCCCCGCGCTCTCCCCTGCGCACGCGCGCACCCGCCGCTCCGCCCCCTGCACCGCCTCCGTCCCCCTGCTGTCGCACCCGCCAGTCCTCAAGTTCGCGTCCCTGTTCGCAGCGGGCTGTCCTCAGCTGTCCACCTGGGTCTCCTGTGCCCGGCGCAGCCCGATTTTTTTTTGCTTAAACCCAAGGTGGCGTTTCCCGCTAACCTTTCTTCCGGCGTCTCTTTTAGCTGGCTGGCCGCGGGCAGTATCTTAATAAGGATTCATCTGACTTCTCTCTCCGGTGGAGGGTGACGGGGCTTCCAGAGCCCGCCAGACCTGCTTTGGTACTTTAACCGCACCTTTCATCCAGAGGCAGCTTCTCCCTCAGCACACACTTCCAGGAGCCCTTCCTCCCGCTAGCGCCCGCGCAGTGTCCCTCATTACAGTTCCCAGGGTCCCATTAACTCTCAGCTTCACCAGGCTTTATCGAAAATGCTTGTTTATTTTTATCCCTACAAAACTGGCGGTTCATTCATTTAATCATTTATTGAGCATCCACTTTTAAGTATTAACCTATTGTTAAGTACTGAGGTTATAACGGGAAGAAAAACAAGACAGAGTTCCTCCCACTGTGGCCTCTGAGAGATTCTCTCTGGGTCAGAGGCGGTGTTATACTTATTTCTGTAACCTGGAACATACTGATGCTAATGCATTAATGCTAATGTATGTTAATGCTAAATGCACTCTGAATACACAGATGAAAGGCAGAATGAGCCCTCCCCCACCCTTTTGGGGAACCTCACAAGCGTTTTCTGTTTGCTGTTTCATTATTCAAAACACAATCTTAATGACAAGCTCAATAGAAGCTTTTACTTAAAATCTTAAGTTCCTGTAGACCCATTATGTCCCTGGGTCTCTGAAGCCATCCTATGAGTTGGCTTGTGGTCCAGTACTAGCATTTCATCTTATTAAGGCTCAAGGAGTACAAAGTCAGAGGTCAAATGGCCCCTTGGTGATGGAGCCCAGATCAGACCTGACTCTGGCTCTCAGGCTCTGTATGGCCAGCCCAGCTCTGCACTCCAACTCTGTACAGGACGTGTGTCCTCGTCTCCTATGCATGCCACATGTTTCCCAACCAGAATCTCAGGAAAATGGTAAAAGAGGGAATAGGTGGATGCCCAGTTTCTATTTAATTCTCTTCCAGATTTTTCCTGGGCCCTCCCTGACACAAGAGATATTTAGGAAGGAGACTCATTTAATAGATATTCAGGTATGATTTTTCTCTCTTAGCTTCCTCTTAGCCCCTACTCTTGCCCCTCGTGATCTTTCCAGAGTAGGGTGAGCTCACCTCTGTCTTAACTGGATTTTCACCAGGAACTTGAGGCTGCGTGCTATTCCCATCACCTGGGTCAGTTCATTTCTGTGATTAGATTTGTTTAATTAACATAACTAGGAGGCCCTATGTACCTCGGCCAAGAGGGACGGACAGCTCCCCAAATGCTTTCTGGACACTGTGCCAATGGCAGCTTTGGGTCCATGCCAGTGACCTTAACTTTACCCACTTGTGGCATTTGAGCCACTGATAACACACTGAGCCACCCAGGTGCCCCCAGACAGTGTTCTATATCACCTGGAGCATCTGGGGTTTCATTTCTCTGAGTTAAAAGTTCCTCATCTGTAAAAGGGGAATAACAAAGTTTACCTCACCACACTGATAGCAGGATTCAGTGAGACAGTCTGTAAAGTGACCTCTTAGTGTCTTGCGCAGAGTGCACCCAATCCCCAGGTGTCTCCTTCTGGTATACACACAGACACATACACACCACACACACACACACACACACACACACACACACACACACACACACACACCACAGTCACCAGCTTCATCCCAGCCAGGCTCTTCTTCATTCTTTCACTTCCATCCATCGTTTTCTGATATTCCTTTAGTTTCCCCCCTCCTCCTATATATTCTTCCTTCTTCTCTCCCCCTTTCTAGTGTCCTCGCTTCATTTGGGTCCTTGACCTTATCCTTTTCATGAAGTTTACTCATCTGGGCTCTGCCCAATGACAGTGAGTCATGTGGTCTGGGGCCAATTAAGAAACTTCTTTGGGCAAGTGCCCCTCTTTCTTCAGAAGCATCTTTCCTAGCAGTGTTAACCATGCCTGTGCCCTCATCAGACCCCTGACCCCTTGAGGAAGGGATTGTGGCTTAATGAGCTAGAACATAGGGGAGACTTGAAAAGGGTTGGTGGGGGGGAAGGAAGGAAAGGAGGGAGGATGGGAAGAAGAAAGGTAGGAAGGAAGGAGGGATGGACAGGAGAAAGGGAGGAAGGAAGGGAGGGAGAGAAGGAGGGAGGAAGGGCTCTTTTTATGATCCAAGGTGGTCAGTCTTATGAACTCCAGAGACTGCACATGACTACCAGTAGCCTCTGCCTACCTTTATGCAAGTTCATAGAAGTGATTCTTGCCTCTAGCCAGGGGACTGGCTGCTGAATGGAGCTCAGGCTGGGTTTCAGACCTCGTTTGCCTCTTTGGCTATAGCTCAGGGCACATTGTATAGCACGGGAATTCTACTGCAAAAGGAGTCGAGAATACAGCATAGGCTGCCTGGCACTGGTCTGACTCATGTTGTCAGGTGAAGTGGTTCAGGCTTCTCCTGTTAAAGAAGTCCTTGCCATTGGCCTGCACCATGGTCGTGTAGCTGTTTCCCACAGAGCTGCAGTGGGGCATGGGGAGCTCCTTCCCAGTGTGACAGAGATGCGTCAGGCTTCCTAGACATGCAGTCATTTGACAATGGCTGCCACCCTCATGACGGTGGAAGAAAGGAGTGCCTCCTTCCCTCACGTACCCTGAAGTTTGCCCTCATTGGGTGACCCTCCTTTAATATGACTGTAGACAATATGTATAGCTAATTTTATTAAGTGCCTAGTCAATGCTAGTTAATACTAAAGCTAGTGCAATTTTTTTTTACTCCTCACAAAGCTCCATGGAATAGGCAGAAATCTCCCCATTTCACAGACATGGAAATGAGGTCTCAGAGAAGTAAGTGGTGGAAGTAAGGTAAGTAAGTATGTTGGTGGAAGACAGGTGAGTAAGTTGATGGAAGACACTTTCCAGCACAATGTGATCTCATCTCCCTCGGGATGGGACCCGAGCTCCAGGGTTTCTGATCTGAGAGTTCTCTTTAGTGGCTGCCAGATGTCTTGGAAGGACCTAGCAGTAAGGTGGGAAAGGGCATCTCTGAGTTGGAGGGCAGATATGGTTCAAGGAACTGGCTAGGCAACAGCTTTGTTTAGCCAGAGCCTGGCCCATATCAAAACCACATGGACACTCCTCTTTTCTTCTTGCCAAAGAACAAAAGAAGAGATTAAAACTTTGTGCTCCCAGGAGGCACACACATTTGGAGAGTCTTCTGCTAATATAGCCTGCAGGAATATGAAACACTTTTGTCACTTTTTAGAAGCAGAGGCGGCAGAAAAAGGTCATATTTTCATCTCTTCAAGTTTCCAGTCATAAAGTGAAAATTTTTTTCCCTTAATCTCCTCCCTTTCAATAAGTCTCGGTGCTCTCAAGTTACTCGTTTTTCCACAATTTCCTGAAATTTCAAGTCTCTCCTGCACTAAGACTTGGTGTTTGCTACAACCTCAGACTGTGTCTACTGGCAAGTGAGTTTTTAGATAAGTATAAAAATCAAATCCATTAGGATTGGCGGCCTTGGAGGGACTGGAGGTGGGGGGTGCAGAGAGCCTACTCCACAAATCTACACCAAAAACACAACAAAGACCTGAGTTCAGAAGGCTGTCCTGACCCTTGGGCAGCAATTCCTCCATCTCTCTAAGCCTTAGTTTTCACATCTGGAAAATGGCGGCAGCTGTAAGTGCCTCCCAGGGCTGCCTTAAGGAATGAATGAAGTGACGTGAGAAGGCATGGGGCAAGAGCTGGCCCTTGGTGGTCCCTCCCTAGACACTTACCATGTTCCCCCCAGTCATTCTAGCCATGTCGTTCCCCACTATTTCTGGCTCCCATGCAAACTTCTGTGACTTAGCTCTAGGCAGCTGCTGTGGGTTTTATGCCGGAATTATTCAGTTTTCATTTTGATTGGTTTTTCTCCGAGTCCACACTACAAGTGGGCTTCCATCCGGGGTAAATTTGCTTTGTATCTCTCCCACCAACATGGGCATCTTGGGTGTTGCATTGGGCTTTAAACTTGCAGCTGATAGGGAATGGAGGCTCTGCTCCACTTTCTCTGGGTCTCATGCCATATGACCACTTGATGCACTTGTTGTTGAGCCACATAGGTCCAATGTAAACATTTGACAGAGGCAGTTTTGCTTTGTGGTTATGAGCAGTGAAGATGCCTCTGACCCAAAATACATACCCGTTGACAAATCCCTCAGTCCCTCTGAGCTTCAGATTGCCATTGGTAAGATAGGGACAATGGAGAGTGTCTCTCAGGGTTAGTGTGGAGATTACATGAAATCACAGATGTAAAGAGAGAGGTCTATGCCTCTATAGAGTAATGGTCTAATATATTTGTGGTTGGTATTTTTATTCTTAATGTGTGAAGGCTATCTATTTATCTACCCACTTACCTACCTACCTGCCTGCCTACCTGTCTACTTCTTCTACTTATCTACCTATCTACCATCTATCATGTCACATATTCCTGGTGATTTTCATTACAATCTCTCAAGAAATGATTCTTCACAAAATAATGGCTCCAAGGTTGAATTAAAATAGTGTTGCAACCACTTCACGGGGCATGGTCCCCCATACAGGTTATAGACTAAGTACCTTTAATTTGCTCACTCCACCTTTAAGAGAAATTGCTTAATGCCACTCAAATTTAGGATTTTTACCTGAACTTTGTAAAGCAAACAACATAATAAAATATATTACTATAAGCACACATATGATTAACCTTAAAAAGTGAGTTTATGCATGTGGTGATGATGATTGCTGTTCTTAAAAACAAAGGAGCTGTTGTTCCTTTGAGAAATTCTGTTAACTATCTTACTTCCTTGGGTCCAAGAATACGTTGAAGAGGTTCTCGTCTGTTCATTCCATAAATACTTGCTGAATCACAGGATCCGGAAAAAAGTAAAAGAGGCTGGTTCCTGCCCTCCAAGAAGTCTCTGCCTGGTGGGGAGACCAGCCTAGGTCAGTACCCCTGTGCTCCAGTAGAAGTAGACAGAGGGGTGTTCTGGAGGCAGAGGGAAGGAGTTTTCAATCAGGACTGGTAGAGGAAAAAGGGGTATCCAAGGAGGATCTGTGGAGCAGCATAGATAACTGACTTGGGAATTTCACAGAAGATGGGGGGAGGTTCCATATATTGGGGAAGAAAGAATGAGTAGGATGATGGGGCTGCAGAAGGGAGGGGAGACAGAGAGACAGACAGGCTGAGCTTCAAGATGTTCACTGTGACCAGAGTCAAGCCGAGGAAGTATGGATAGGATCCCAAGAGCTGCAGGAGCGGGAGCGATGTGACCATGTTAGTATGTTAGAGTACTGGGAATATGGAGGGCATGCTTGGGAGAAGGGGAGGCATTGTGCTGAAGCAGGGAGAGAGTCAGAGAATTACTTCCCTAGCATCTGCCCCACCTGGGAGCCTGTGAGAAATACAGATTCTTTATCTCCACTCTAGACCAACTGAGTCAGGGTCAGCATTTTAACAAGGCTCCAGGGCGATTGATATTCACTGGGCATTGGAAGACTCCTGAGAAATTCGGGACTGAACTAGCATGGGCCTGAAGCATTAGTGATAGAAGGGGAAGAATTTGCATCCTGTGTGAGTCTCTGGTTCCACTGAAAAGTGGAATGACTTAGCAAGGAATAATTGAAGAATTTTTTGGCAAGTTCTCTCTAGAAGCTGCTGTGTAAATGTGCATTTTGTGCCATCAGATATGTAAATGAGTTAGCTGCCCAGAGTTTATTAAGAAGTCCTGAAATGCACTAAAAGAGACTGTGACAGATGAATTGCTTATGCAGGGCTGTGTTCAGAGAGGGTACTAGATAAATACCATTTGAGTAGATAATTTAAAGTGAGGGGTCTTCCTTACCTTGTTGGAATTAGGGGCATGTAATGTGTCTGGGGGTGGGCAGCTGCAACCATGGACGGAAAAATGGTATTGGACCAGTGTATGGCTGGCTAGACCTGGGTGTGTATGGGGGGTGACCTCTCTTTTAGAACAACTCCATTCATTCAGACATTCATCTGCTGAATGTTATGTCAGACACTGGGAATACAGAGATGAACCAAAGAGGGTTCACAAGCTGAAGGTGATTGAGTGGCCCTGTGCATGGATGTGAAGTGTTCAGCAAGGACAGAACGCTCAACATCTTGCTCAGCTTTGGCACATAGTAACATGCTGGAGTGCCTGCGTTCTGAGCCAGAGACCCCCAGATGCCAAACTCTTCCCTACCCTGGGCAAGTGCCGCAGCCCCTTTGTGCCTCAGCTTCCACACTGCAAAGGGAGAAAGGTAATACTTATTAGGGTGGTTGTCAGAAAGAGATGAACATATGTGTGCAAAATGCTCAGGAAAGGATAACAATCCTCCGTCATCACCACCACCACCACCACCATCATCATCATCATCATGGTTGTTACTGTATTATCCTTATCTTTGTTTCAATTCTTTTGAGAGATACAGAAGAAACACAAAACATATTTTCAGCTCTCAAGAAATTTCCTAGCTTGGTCAGAGGAGCCTGTGACTCTTGATCTCAGGATTGTGAGTTTGAACCCCATGTAGGGAGTCGAGATTACTTAAATAAATTCAACTTAAAAAAAAAGAAAAGAAATTTTCTAGCTAGTTGGAGAAAGATTACATACTCATGGAAGAGGGATTGCCAATGACAAAAGTTAAATGTGGTTTCAGGCCCTTCCATGGGGTAGGGGGCCATCAATTTTGAGGGGCTTTGCAGAAGTTGCCCTCTGTGGGCTGGGACTCCCAGGAAGATGCTGTTGAGACACAAGTGTCAGGGCAGAAGAGGCCACTGGGAGGACAAGAGCAATGGAACCCTATGGATTTGGAGAGAGAAGGACCAACAACAGCCTTTTGCCCCAAGGCTCTTATTGTACACAAAGGAAGCAGACCAGAGGGTAGAGTAGACGATTTTTCCTCCTGAGCACTCAGCTGAGGAGCAGTTGTACTGTGTCAGGAACCCCATCTTCTGGCTCCTGAGCTAATAGTCCATCTGCACAAAACACCACAGCATACCAGGAGCTCACTGGTGCCCGGGCTTGGCTGAACTGTGAGGCCAGTGAGGCCAGGTATAATAGGGTGCACACAAAGGGGCTGGGGTTCTGAGTCTGGTCAAGGATGACATCCAACCTCTGCCCCAGTCAGCAGAATCCCCTCTTACCTGGCTCTTCCAGTGGCTCCTTCTGTCCCCTCCCTCTCTTCCTTGCCTCCTCAGATATGTCCCCAGGGCAACATGCAAGGCCTTGTTGGAAACAGGACTGGAAGAAACTCACAATCTCTCAAGCAGCAGGGGTAGAGAAGGTATTTCACTGAGAATGGGACTCCACTGATTGACAGTGGCAGCCAGTGTTGTACTGAGAGATCTGAGGCTCCACTGGGAGCCTGTGGGAAAGCGTGCGATGATCGATTAGCAATGCCTGTCAAGGGTGCAAGAAGAGAAGAGTGGTTGCTCCAGGGTCTGTGTTTATTTCACCAGAAACAAGGTCTGGACCTGGAGAATGTTTTCATTTCTGACTCACAACCCTACAATGTCATAATCACATGTTCGTGCAATGATTCGATTTGGTACTGGAGATAAGAAGAAAAATCCACAAACTAACCAGCCAATCCACAAACAACATCCAATCCAACAAATAAGTAAACAAACAGCCTTTCTTTGCCCTTAAGAATTCTTGGTCTTCAGAGCCCTAGACTATCCAAAGGGTAGCTGTGTTTAAGATACCCTCTATGGGAACCTTTGGAGCATTTTCTTCCCTTGAACCTAACAGATCTGATCACTGGATTGCATGTTATTTTTAAATAGGCCCAAGTTTCATAGGGTTTGTATCTAGAAACACCTTGCATGGTATTCGCTGTGGCCCCATCTCCAATCTAGCCATGCTTTTTGGCCAGAGCCTGCACTCCTTTCCATCCCCCACCACAGGAGAATGCGGAGTCAGTATGCCCCTTGAAAAGAAAGCACCCCGAGTAATGCAACCTTTACAAAGTAGGGTGAATGTGACATGTGGTTGTTCCTGGCCAATGCATACTCAGGTATGGGAGCAGCTCTCTTTCTAAGCCACAGGTGTAGGAAGAAGGCCTGGGTCTACTTTGATGACTTTTATAGAAGCACCCATAGTCTCCGAGCCTGGTTTCCCTTTGTTACCACAAGCATACCTCTGCAAGTCTCCTGGCTGCTCCTATCTGTCCAGCCTTGACCTTGGATTAAAGCTAAGGCACCTGACCTTTATAGGGAACCAGCCTGAGGCCTTATTGAAAAGTAAGTAAGCCAATATATATGTGACAGTTAGTATTAAGTTTGCTTTGAGTAAGAGAGACCCCAAATAGCAGTGCTTAAACAGATAGCAGTTACTCTCTGTCACTTAAGTCTAGAGATAAGTAGCCTGAGCTGGCCTGGAGCTCCTCTCTGTACAGTTCTCAGGGATCTACTTTCTTATAGTCACTTGTCCACTGTTCCCAAAGTTTGTCCCTCTCCTCGTGGTCCAGTCTGATTGCATCCACATCCATGTTCCCACAGAAGACTGGAGAAAGGTCTGAAAAACCACTGGCAAAGGGCATGAACCATCCATCACTTTCCCACACTCCCACTTACATCCCATTGGTCAGAACTGAGTCACATGGTCACACCCAGCTGCAAGGGAGCCTGGGAAATGCAGTCTTTATCCAGGGAGCCGTGTGCCCTACCAAACACGTATTATTTATGGAAAGAGGGGAAGAATAAAATTTGGGGTCCAACCAAACCCTGCCCCAGTTTATGAAACACTTAGAGCTGTGCTTGGCTAAATGATAAGTCTTCCCCTGTTTTTGCTCGTTGCATGCATGGACTTAGGATGGCAGG
The DNA here is from genome assembly GCF_902655055.1 of Lutra lutra. Taxonomy (NCBI): domain Eukaryota; kingdom Metazoa; phylum Chordata; class Mammalia; order Carnivora; family Mustelidae; genus Lutra; species Lutra lutra. The sequence goes on from NC_062280.1 coordinate 103,591,884, forward strand.
AGTGTGGGTTTTCATTTCAGTCCAGTTTGCTACCAGCACATGTCACTCCTGGTACTGTTTTCTAAACTGACCACCTAAAGTATTTGTGCCAGAAGAAATTCCTTTTATTGCCTTCTTGCAAGGGAGCTGGTGAGTATTTGATGGGTAGGCTCCTTGCTTATAAGTTGACATGGTTAGTTCATGTTTCCTCGAAAGTCAGAAACCTTTCAGTGACTTACACAGCCACCTTTGCATACCAGGGGGAGGCTGTGAAGGGGGAACCTTGGCATATCACACTGCAGAGATGGCTGACCCCCTCAGCCTTTCATTCTTTCAAGAAGAAAGACCTGTGTGGTACCCAGACCCTCCTTCTTTTGTGTTCTGGGGCTTAAAGTCATGTGGTAATGACTCATTTTTACCGGTATTTACCCAGGGTGGGCAAGTGGCCACTGTGGGAGAATACATATTGCCCTTGACCTCGTGGAGTTTTCAGTAGTTGGGAAGACAGATATTAGGCACACAATTACCCAAATCATTCTTTAATTATAACAATATCTAGAATTAGTCACTCTTAGTAACTAAAGAGTCATTTTCAATACCTGCTTGCTTCTCACCTGCCATATCTGAGTAGGTACCAGGTCCTGAGACTTCTTTCTTGGAATGGTTCTGACATGATTCGTCCCTTTCACCTCTCACTATTGCTGGCCTGCCCCTGGCCTTCATGATCTCTTCTGACTGCTAGGTTCATGTGGAATTTGAGTGTGTGGGCTCTGGAAGGAGGCTGCCTCCCCTACCACTTATTGGTGTCGTGTGACCCTGGGTTTATTTGACCTCTGGGTCTCCATTTCCTCTTCTTTAAAGTGAAATGATGACAGACTGTATTTGTTTGCTAGAGCTTCTGGAACAAAATACCACAAAGCGGATGGCTTAAACAACAGAAACGGATTGTCTCTCAGTTCTGGAGGCCAGAAGTCTGAGATTGTGGTCTCAGTGGAGATGGTTCCATCCAAAGACCATGAGAAAAATTTGGTTCTGGGAGTAAGTAACTTTTTGATGGATACAATTCAACCCTTAACATTGGCTCTATACCACTGGATTCAAATGTGTTATATATGTAAAGCACATAGAATAGGGTGGGCACAAAGAAGGCCTCAGGATCAGGAACTATTGTTTTGAATTGTGACGTCTTTCCAGCTGGTCCTCCAGCTCCAATCCCTGCTCTCCTGTATAGCTGAAATGGTAGATCAGTCAATACAGACGTATCTCATTTTGTCCCTGCTCAGACCCCAGTCCTTACCATGCCCTTCAAGCCTCTGTATAATCTGGCGCAAATTAACCCAACTCTTCTCCATCTCCCCACATTACATTTATAGCTTTATCATGTAATTTATCATCTGCTTTGCATGGTGCTTGGCTGTGAATGCTAGCAGCCTCCCAGGTGAGCTTCGTAGGGCCAGGACCATGATTACTTAATCTACTCTCAACTGTAGATCTCTTCACATTCAGCTTCGTAACTCTCGTGTCCACAACAGTGCCAGGCCTCCCCCCAGATTTTCTGCAGTGCTGACAGTGTTCCGTGCTGCTGTGTGTGTGTGTGTGTGTGTGTGTGTGTGTGTGTGTATGAGAAAGAGAGAGAGAGAGCGTGCGTGAGCAATGAGTGAGCTTGTCTTTCTCACCATTCTGGAGGCTGGAAAGTCCAAGATCAAGTTGCTAGTCCTTGGGTTCCTGGTGAGAGCTCCCTTGCAGATTGCCTTCTAGCCATGCCCTCGGGTGGAGGAGAAGTCATCTCTCTCATGTTTCATAAAGGCACTAATGGCATTCATGAGGACTCTGCTTTTAGGACCTAATTATCTCCCAAAGGCCCCACCTTCAAACAGCCTTACAGTGGGGATTAGGGCGTTAACATAATAATTGTGGGGTTGGGGGTGGACACAGACATCCAGTGCTTGGCATGTACCACATCTGCTTCTTATCTTGCATAGTGACCTTTGTCACACTGGGCTCACCTCCTGGACTCCTTTCTCAACTCTGGACCCAGCTAGTTCCCCTCCTATCCTCTCCCAGAACATCCTTCTCCTCCAGCCAAAGTTGTTTGTGGGTAGTGAGGAAGTTCACTGGCAGGAGTGGTAGATGTCTGGAAAAAGAGGAGCCTGAGGCTCCAGGCAGGATGGTGGTGGCTGTGAGATGCTGCAGCTGCTGTCCTCCTAGTTTGCCATTCTGGTTCCACCTCCTTGAGTGCTATGTTCAGGCTCTATGTGTATTGTATTGTATTTTACCTCTTTCAGTGATGCCCCCGTCTTTTCTCAGGTATTTTGTGTCCTCATGCTCCTTGACCTATATCTAAACCTGTCTTGAGAAAGAAGACACTCTAAGATCTCCAGTCCTTAAGACAAACAGAAGTCACAGGATCCTACTTCTTAGTCTGGCTTCTGATGCGGGACTGGAAGGCTTTTTCCCTATGGAAGTGTGTGGGGGGAGAAGGCAGGAGTATAAGTAGAGGGAGTGTCTACCTGGGCAGCTGCAAACCCTCCCTGGAGAAAGCACTTCCAGATCCAGCTCTCGGCACCTACCCTACTACTGTACTTCCAGGGATGTATTTCCTTTACTAGTGAGTCAGAAATGGCCCTTTGGAGTCAGCTCTGTAGAATTGTAAAGGGGCCAACAGTGTGCTCTGGGACCTGAAGGCATGTATCCATGAGATCGATAGGCCGGGCAGACATAGGAAACATGAATGATGGAAACACAGGGGTGCACATGCCCCCTGCATGCAGGAGACACTCATCAGTGCAGACTGCAGGCTGACCGAGGGGTTGAATGGAAGGCAGTGATTAGTTCTGGTAGGGGATTCTGGGAAGACTATCTGGAGGAGGTGTCAGAGGGGCCAACTATGGCTGGAAGAAGAGGGTGGATGGTCAGGAATGGTCCAAGAAGGGAGAAAGTTAAATATTGGAACTAGAAACTAGGAGTCTTGGTAGAGAGACATGTTTGGGGATGGGGAGAAGAGTCCAAAAGTCCACATCAAGGAAAAATGATAATGAAGCTGCCCAATGAATTTCCTTTGCCTTCCAGATCTCATCTGCCTTCCCCATGAGTCCTGCCTATGCAGGGCTTCTCTAGCCCATACAGAACCTCTGTGCAAGTTAGAAAAAGTGTCTCCTTCTGGGTGGACACAGCCCTGCAGGCCACACAGTTTGGCCAGCAGATGGCGCCTCTTTGTGACTTGGGAAAGCCAAGGCTGATGGCGTGGTCAGCCCAGAACTGACTGAACTTTAGATTCCATCATGGCTTTCAGCAGGGTCTCTTTGCGCAGGGCAACCTGGTCTACACCCCTTAAGCCTCTTGGACCCTCTGGACACATCAGACCCTTTCTACAACGTTGACAGGTGCCGTTCCTTCCACCTGTAAGTTCCAACCCAAACCACCCCCCGCCCAAACACTACCCAAGACAGTGACACTGTCTGACTTTCTGAGACACAGGGGATGATCTGTATTTTGAGTTTCTGCATGCAACACTGGGCTGGGCACTGCAGACCCACCAGACTGGTCCTGGCCACCCAACAGGGCGCAGGAACGTCTATTGAGCGAGCAGGTAAATTGGGCCGTATTCTTCAATGCATCTTCCCATGTCTTCTCTATATTCTCTGCCACCAGAGAGGTGAGCAGGTTAAATACCATTAATTTCATTTGGTACAAACCAGACTGATGGTCACAGAGGGTCAGCAGCCTGCTGGAGGTCCCAATGTATCTCTGTACTCTTATTTCCTACAGGATCCCTACCTAACTTTCCTCGCGATGTGCTCCATCAAATCCAATTACTCCCTGCCTCTTGAAGAGGCTTTGTATTGCACTGCCAGCTCAAATACCATCTTCTCCATGGGGATACATGCAATTTCTGGGTTCTGAAGTCTGCTAGGCACCCGCTCAGTATTTGTACTGTGCTTTGCCTGGTGGGCTCATGTCTTAGCTTTTCTGAAAGCTGAGAGTGCTCAGTTCTGGACCCCATTTGCTATTGTGTCTTTTGAACTGCCAGGGCAGTGCCTTCTGGATAACAAGATGCAGAAAGGGTTAAGGCACCTTATTTTGAAGTAGTTAAATCAGTGGCTCTCAAACTTTTCACCCAAGACCCACAGTAACAAATGCATTTGGCATAATGATCCTGTGTATTTATATGTATACATTCTTTTTTGAAACTAACTTTTCCAAAACAGCATCTTCCCTGGTAATGCACAACACACTCTTTTTCTCTCTTTTTTTAAATTTATTTTTTAAAAACTATTTTATTTATTTATTGAGAGAGAAAGAGGGAGGGGGTACAGGGGCTGGGGGGAAGAGTAAGGGAGAGGGAAAAGCAAACTTCCAGCTGAGCAGAGAGCCCGACAAGGGGCTCGATCCTAGGACTCTGGGATCATGACCTAAGTTGAAGTCAGATACTTAACTGACTGAGCCACCCAGGTGCGCCCTAATATTTTCTATCCAATGCCATTGTGCTTTTAAAACTGCTGGTTGTCACTCTGGAAAACAGCATGGAGGTTCCTCAAAATGTTGAAAATAGAACTACCCTATGACCCAGCAATCGCACTGCTGGGTATTTACCCTAAAGATACAAACGTAGTGATCCGAAGGGGCACGTGCACCCGAATGTTTATAGCAGCAATGTCTACAATAGCCAAACTATGGAAAGAACCTAGATGTCCATCCACAGACGAATGGATAAAGAAGAAGTGGTATATATACACAATGGAATACTCTGCAGCCATCAAAAGAAATGAAATCTTGCCATTTGCGACGACGTGGATGGAACTAGAGGATATCATGCTTAGCGAAATAAGTCAATCGGAGAAAGACAACTATCATATGATCTCCCTGATATGAGGGAGAGGAGATGCAACATGGGGGGTTAATGGGGTAGGAGAAGAATAAATGTAACAAGATGGGATTGGGAGGGAGACAAACCATAAGTGACTCTTAATCTCACAAAACAAACTGAGGGTTGATGGGGGGAGGGGGGTTAGGAGAGGGGGGGTGGGGTTATGGATATTGGGGAGGGTATGTGCTATGGTGAGTGCTGTGAAGTGTGTAAACCTGGCGATTCGCAGACCTGTACCCCTGGGGATAAAAATATATGTTTATAAAAAAAAAAAACAATTGCTGGTTGTGACCTATTAAATTGACTTCACAACCCACCAATGGATCATGGACCTCAGTTTGAAAACACTGATTGAAACTACCAAGAGGCAGGATTCTGAGAAAGAATTGGCCAGTGGGCTAACCCGAATTCTGTCCTTGGATAGGCATGGGAGGTAGTGGTGGAGGCTGAATTCAGTGAGGATGTGTCTGGACCTGGAGTCAGATTTGTTGCCCTTTCATGGTCATGGGCAAATGTCCTGACCTCCCATTCTGTTCCTTGTGTGGCACCCAGGACCCTCCTACTGCCTCCTGGAAGTCCCCTTTGATAACCAAAAATGGCAAGGCTCTTCCTCTCTGCCTCTCCATGTCTGTGTCACTCCTTCCACTATCTCAACACTATTGTCCCTGTTTGTCCCCCAAGATAGAGGAGGGGAGGGAGTGTTTTGTCCATTCTTACACCCTAGGTGCTTGCAGAAACCCTGGCCTACAGGTACTCAGTGAATGGGTACCAGTCCTAAAGGAATGGGTGAGTGAATAAAGAAATGGGTGACTGTAGCATCAGTGTCCTGCTGAGTGGGGAGTCCCAGGGGTTGCCAGCTCAGATGCCCTCAAATCACGATGTTGGCAGAGCTGGTTTCCTCTTGAGGCTCCAGGGTAGCGTTGTTCCTTCCCTCTTCCAGCCTCTGGTGGCTGCTGGTGAGTTCCCTGGAGTGCAGCCATATCCTTCCAGTCTCTGACTCTGTGGTCACATGGCCTCTTCCTCTTCTGTATCAAATTGCCCCTTAGTTTCCCCCTAATGAGGACCCTTGTGATTATAGTTAGGGCCCACTCAGATTATCCAGGATAATCTTCCCATCTCAGCATCCTTAATCATATCTTCAAAGTCTTCTTGCCACATAAGGTGACATTCCTAGGTTCTGGGATTAGAACCAGGATATCTCTGAGGATCATTCTTCCATCTACCATACCATGATTGAGTGGAGGCGGATGGAGTTTGGAGCTAAGAGGAATCCCATTTTCTTCTGGCCCAATCTTCTTACTGTAGACACAGGAAAGGGAAGACTATATGGAGGAAACAACTTGCCCATGGTCATTGGCTGGTTAGGAGCAAGGCTGGGATAGCATTTTGGGTTTTTGCCACTTCCATGACAGTTGCTGCTCTGAAGTATTCTGTGGTTCTGAGATTTTATATATATATACACACACACACACAAACATACATCACACACACACACACACACACATATATATATATATATATATATATATATATTTTTTTTTTTTTTTTTGTAAGGTATTCTCTGCAGTGGTATCTAAAATGTCAAAGATTCAGCACCTGTAGTTTCCACCCTAAAAGTCAGACATGTTGTCAGTTATTTAGGGAGTTTTGGAGCTGAACTAGTAGATGAAAAGCTGGTGTTACTTTCCACAGAGGTGATGCATCCTTAAAGTCTTGAGGATTTTTAAAGCCCCCATGAGCTGCCCGGGACACCTTAAAATAAATGTAGGTACTTCTCTTTCTTAATCCCATTAATTATTCATGTTTTACTTTCCATTCAAACTACTCATATCCCAAGTACTCCATACATTTTTTTTTTCCTGATTGTAATCATGCAGTTCAATAAATCCAAAGAACGTTATAGCTCTTGTGTTCAGAGGGTCCAATCCCTTCAGTTCTGCATGGCGGTGGGTATTAGGAGATTTAAACTTTTCCTTCCAAATTGAACTCATGTCAGAAAGGAAATAGAAGAAGTAACTGAGGAAAAAGCATCAGGAAAGGTATGATGGACCAGTTGGTCCCATGGGATCCTCAGGCCAAAGTGTCCCTGGATATCTGTGAGGGGGCAGGGCCTTCCTAATGGTGTCTCTGAACACGCTCAGACATTCTGATCTACCCTTAAGAAACCAACATGGCTTCACCAATTTCTCTCTCTCTTTTTTTAAAAAGGTTTTATTTATTTATTGGACAGAGAGATAGCACAAGTAAGCAAGCAGCAGGCAGAGGGAGAGAGAGAAGCAGGCTCTCTGCTGAGCAGGAAGCCCGATGTGGGGCTCGATCCCAAGACCCTGGAACCATGGCCTGAGCCGAAGGCAGCTGCTTAACTAACTGAGCCACACAGGTGCCCCGGCTTCACCAATTTCTTTACAGAGAGTGAAAGAGAGAGAGAGAGAGAGAGAGAGGATTCTTTATACACCCTACGTGTATGTCTATATAAATGTACATATATATGTATAGACACGTGTGTATGTGTGTGTGTTCTTGTATGACCCTCTTAGAATAATGCATTCCATAAATTTACCCTAAACAGCTCTGTGTAAAGTAGAATTTAATGCTTGGGTTTCCATCACTTTTCAAGGGGAGTGATGTAAGTGGGAAGTCCGTTATAATGTCCTGATGTAGGGAAGCACCTTTGTTTTCCTTTGTGGTTCTTGTTCTTAAGCTCATCCATTGACAAGGCAGATGGAGGTGGGCTATAACTCTTGGCACATGTCTGGATGGGACAGAGAACATCCTTACCAAGAGCTACGGGTTTGAAACACTTGTCTGGCTGTCCAACTGATGAGGAGGATCTAAAACGTTTGGACTCCATTTCCGCAGAGAGCAGAACCAGTCACGCCCTTAAGGGTGCGATTATTCCTTTGTGCCTCTCATGCAGCCCTGATCACTTTGAACGTTTGTGGTGATTGTGCCCTTACCTTTTCTTTCCTGCTAATTTAGAAGCTCCACATCTGACTTACATCTGTTTCTCCAATCTAAGGACCTGTCATCCAGCACTCAACAAATATTTGTTGAGTGCATGTTTTGGTTGAAATTTTTCTGTTTTGAGGTTTTTATGTTTTGTCTTTCACAGTAGCTTAACTTGGAGGCTTTCTGTAGCAGCAAATACTAAATAAATATCCATAAGAGCCAGTAGTGTGGCAAATCAACCTCAGTGAGGAGGTGGTGAAAGACAGCGGGGAGCACGGTGTCGTGGGGGCAACAGGCAGCCCTACTCAGCCTCAGCCTATGTGGACATATGTGACTATGGACTCAGTATTTCTAGATCATCCCTTTTTTCCAAAATAAGCTGGGACATATGGATTTTAATATGAGACTGTCTGGCTGCATTGGGTCTGAGAACTTGCCTGTCCAGAGTTACTCTCTGACTAATGAAATGATCCATCCTGTGCATGGAATAGTCTAGTGAAACTGAACTAACTCTCTCTCTCTCTCTGCCTGTCCTTTTCCCCTTCAAAAATACTTCATTTTGTCCTAGGAATGTTAATTATCGAGTAATTTCCTTATGTTGTGCTACACTCATAAGTAGTTCTGGAATGACTTCGTTTCTTGCGAAATGATCATTCAGGAGACTAAAGTGAAATAAAATTAGAAATAACTTATATCGCTTTGCTGTTACCTCAGTCAAATTTGCCGAATATTACTCTTTCTAGATGGATAGATGGATTCTGCTCGGGACCCAAAGATGAGTGAAAGCGCCATTCTCATCCTCTAGGACTAATGTTGCCTCAGACTCAGGGAAAAAGGCCCTGCCCTAGTCCTGTGCCTAGGACAGTGCTGCTTAGACTTCAAGTGTGCACAGAAGGCCCAGGAAATCTTGTTAAAGGGCTCATTCTGATTCACGAGTTCTGGGCCGAGGCCCAAGATTCTGCATTTCTAATAAGCTCCAGAATGAGGCTGATGTTACTGGGTTGTGTTACATTTTGAGTAAGAAAGCCTAGACACTCTGATATAGCCTTCTGGTATTCCTCCTCACAAGGTAAAGAATCTTGTGGAGTCCAGGGGTAGTGCCTACGGGGAGACCGTGCCTTCCACCTTCTTGGCCATATTCTGGGCGCTGGGACCCTGAGGTTTCCTCTTGAGTGGCTCCAAGCCCTCATTCAGGACCTGCATGATTTTCTTTTCTAGATCGTCCTCCCAAGGGTAGACTGTACCACTCACCCTCAGGCCTGAGCATTATGGGAGGTGCAGAAGGGACATGATGTGAGGCCTGAGGTGTCCACGTCATGCACACAAGGTCTAGCAGTCTGTTTTCCAAGCCGTCCAGGGGATTCTTCCACACATCCACTACTCTAGATGAAGAGGTCCAGAAGTAAAAACAAGCTGCTTGGAAATCCTACAACGTAATATGAGATCAGCAATCCTAAGACAGTATCATTCCTCTGGCAACATTGAGAGGAAGCTTCTTCTGTCTTTTCCTCTTAACTGTACCACTGGCTTTGGACTGTGGACAAAATCGTTCCCTTCTCTGAGCTTCCAAGTTTTTACCTGCAAAATAAGAGCTGGGCTATAAATTCTTAAAGGGTTTCCAGGTCTAATTTTAGGATTTAGATCTTTCAGATCTAAAAGGCAGTGTATCTGAAAATATTTTCCTTAAAATCTGTGAAATAGCTTCAGTTTTTATTCATATTCCAATGTCACTGATTAATTTTATAAACCTTTCTCTTTTAAAATGTATCTACTCCTGAGTGAAATGAAGGGCAAAGAGCTTCCTGGGATACTTACTCTCTAGCAGAACATCTTAAACTATATAGATGATCCAGGGATCTTGTTAGAAATGCAGATTCTAGTTCCAGAAGTCTGGGGTAGAGCCTGAGATTCTGCATTTACAGCAAGCCCTCCAGGTGATGCCCATGCTCCTGTTTGAGGGGGAGGGCACATTTCAGTAACAAGTTTCTGTAGTGTCAGTAAGTTCATTCTGAACTTCCTTCTGAAGACCTGGGATCAGTCTGAAAGAGAAATGGTGCATTATCAAGGCAGGGAATAGAGGGAGAGTAATTTACAGCAGTGCACAAAAGCGTGCCATTTGGTAGGTAATGTAATCAGCGAACTGTAACTAGTTATAAACTAGAGAGAATGGGCCCCATTAAAGGGGGTGGATACTACTCAGCTCTAGCTGATTGGTCCCATGGAGCAGTGTGACCCAATGTGGCCAGATTTTCCAACTTTTTAAGAGGGTCACCAACTGAGTTTCATGCAGTCTTTTGATTTTCAAATCCCGTCAATTAGCTTACATTAAACTAACCAACTAAACCTCAAGTATTGAACTGACATCATGTAAGCCAAACAAAACTAGTATGAAGACCAAATGGTCTGTGAAAAGATAAATTCAGGGAGGGAAAGAAGTCCTCCTTGGGCTTTGGGGTGGGGGAGAAAGTAGGAAGGGAACATCAGACAGTCAGCAGCCTGCCTGGGTCTAATCAGTGCAGAAGAAGGGGACAAAAAGGTGAATGGGTGAAAAAAAAGGAAGTGAGAGAACTCAGAACAACTTGACTACGTTCAAAGATACACCTACTTACTCTATCTCTTCCTCTTAGAGTTGCTGCAGAATTTCTCCCCCTGGAAATTGGGGTAGGGAAAAATTAGTGGAAAGGGGCTCATGGCTGAATCTGAATCATGAGTAATGTGTTTCAACTCAAAGGTAGGGAGGGGCCCCAAACCCCTCCCATCCCCCTAGAAGTGATGCTGTGCAGTGGCCCTTGGGGGATGTTTTCTGCGTCCACCTGCTGAGCTCGCTGCTTCACTGGGGAGGCTCCATGACCACAGGTTGTCCAAGTCCTTGTGGGTAGACTTTTGGATGGGAAGATAACAGAGGACATTCCCAAAGGAGACTTGGACACAATAAGTTGGAGAGACATCATCTGGTTCAAATTCTCATTTTGTCACATCTCACATCTCACTGAAGGCACAGACTAAAACCAAATCTTTCAAACTAAAGTTTCAGTGCCCTTTTCAACTTTGCCTCTGGGTTATTGAGAAGACTAAATGTGAACACATGTGAAAAGTGCTTTCTTTGTAAGCCATAAAGCATTGCAAATATGTTAGTGATTGTTGGGAGGAAGCAGAAAGCCAGTTAAGCCTGAGTTAGCATCCTTGCTCTTACTAGCTTTGAAAACAGTCAAGTGATTTAACTTCTCCGAACTCATCTCCCCACCTGTAAAATGGGAACAGGTAAAGCCTATCTCATAGAAGTCAGATTAGTAGCTGTAAAGGACCCGCTGTTTTGTCTGATACAAAATAGTTGCTGCACAATTAATAGTAGTTAATATAATTAATAAGGAATTTGAATATATTAGGAATAATTATCACATTACTATATTATAATTAATTAAATTAATATAAATAATATAAATATAATTATTTATATTAATATATATTAATATAAATACATAAAATAATATAATACAAGATATTATATATTTTATGTATTTATATTAATTATATTATAGTAACATAATAATTATTCCTAATATATTCAAATCTCTTAAAATTCCTGTTTCTACTTTGAAATGTTTTACAAATTTTAGTATGTAAATAAATTTAATAAATTTAAATAAATACTGATACATAAAAAGAAAATCAGGATGATTGCTACATCTGGAGGTTAATCACTGATACCACCTCTAGAAACTCTTCTAGACTTTGGTATAAATATTCTTCTTGTAAAAATATAATTATAATGTTTTGCAACTTTTAAATTGACTCAAAAATGTATTACAAGTGCCATCATTAATTATATTTTTACATCATTTAAGAGAGCTGCAGAGTACTTCTACTTCTGGGAAGATGGTGTAGATGAAGTCTTCCCTGTTCCATCCCTAAGTACAACCCAAAACCCTGAACATTATGTATAAAACATAAGAATACTCTGAAAGGTGGAAAGAAAAAGACAAATCAGATCAAGAACTTCAGGACCCAAAGAACAATTCAGTGATGAAATTCCTGGGTTTTTGTTTTGCCTCAGATATCCCAGAATTGGAACTGGAGAAGCCAGCAACCTGAAAACACCAATGGGGTGGACAAAAATAAAAAAACAAAAGACTACTTTCAGTCAAAGACTACTCTCTCTACCCAAAGGATTAGGAAAGGGGCATCCTAGGAAGATTGAAAACTTTCAGACAGTAAACATTTTATTCTAGACTAATGCCACAGAAAAAAATTGTGTTCCTACCCACACTCACACCTGGAAAGACCAGGTGGGGAGCCTAGATTTATACCTTCACAAGGCCATAATGAAGCAGCCCAACACACAAACACAGTGGAGTGGTGTCGGGGAAGGTGAAGTAGGAAGGCAGGATTTTTATCTTTACCAGCGGGTAACAAGTTCCTCCCAACCCCTGCATGATGATGTTGGAGGAGACCACATGGTAAGCCTGGACTTCCATGACCACTTGACAGTAATGAGACCCTTCTCTTCCTCTCCACTGGTATGATAGCAGAGGAGGCTTAGGAAATCAGAACTTTTCCCGTTACCCAGCGGTAATGAGGATTTCCTCACTATGATGTTAGTGGGGACCATGTGGAGAGGTAGAACTCTCACCCTGCCCAGCAGTAAAGAAGAGTACTCTTTCCCTGTTGGTATTAAACAGAGGCCTGGTGGAGAACCTGAACTTCTACCATCATACTGGGATTAATGAAGGAGTGTCCCTCCTCTTCCTCTTGGAGTGATGTCAGAGAAAACTAAATAAAATAGAAGATCTAAATATGATCTAGAGATTTATGTGATGATATAAAAATGTCCAGTTTTCAACAGAAAGTCACTTTTCATACCAAGAACAAGGAAGATCTCAAAATGAATGAAAATAACATCAACAGGTACAAACACCAAAATGGCAGAGATAGCAGAACTATCTGACAAAGATTGCAAAGTCACCATGATAAAAATGCCTCAATGAGCAATTCTAAACATGTTGGAAACCAATGAAAAACCGGGAAACCTCAGAGAAGAAATGGAAAGTGTCAACAAATAAATAGAAGATATGAATAAAAGCCAAAAGAACATTTTAGAACTAAAAAATACAATAACCAATATAGGAAGGTCGGTGATTGGATTCAACAGCAGATTGGAGAGGACAGAAGAAAGGATCAGTCAGATGAAAGAAAGAATAGAGATTAACAAATCTGAACAGTAGAAAGAAAAAATAAACTTTGAAAAATCATCTCAGAGACCCCAAGACTATAACAAAAGATCTAACATTTATGTCATTGAAGTCCTGGAAGGAGAGGAGGAAAAGGATGGGCCTGAAAAAGTACTTGAAGAAACGGTGGCTAAAACATTCCAAATTTGGGCAAGAAACCCAAACCAACATATTCAAGAAGCTTAGTGAATCCCAAACAGAATAAATCCAAGAAATCTATGACACGACAAATTATAATTAAGCTTCTAAAAACTAAAGACAAAGAAAAAGTATTGAAAGCATCCAGGAAAAAAGGACACTTTGCCTATAAGAGGAAAATAATGACAGTGGCAGCTGATTCCTCATCAGAAACCATACAGATCAGAAAGAAGTGGCACAATATTTTTCAGGTGCAAAGGAAAAGAACTGTGAACCCAGTGAGAGTGTTTTTCAAGAATGAAGGGAAAATCATGACATTGTGAGATGAAGAAAAACCAAGTAAACTCATTGCCAGCTGACCTACCCTAAGAGAATGGCTAAAGGAAGTGCTCCACAGAGAAAGGGAAAGATAAAAGAAGGAACACTGGGGGCTCCTGGGTCGCTCAGTAGGTTAAAGCCTCTGTCTTTGGCTCAGGTCATGATCCCAGTGTCCTGGGATCGGTCCTGGGATCAAGCCCCACACTGGGCTCTCTGCCCAACAGGGAGCCTGCTTCTCTTTCTCTCTCTCTGCCTGCTTCTCTGCCTACTTGTGATCTCTGTCTGTCAAATAAATAAATAAAATCTTAAAAAAAAAAAAAAGAACACTGGAGTGTCAGTAAGAAGGAAAGGATACAGTAAACAAAAACATGGGTAAATTCCATAGACTTTTCTTCTCTTGAGTTTTCTAAATTATGTTTGATGGTTGAAACAAAAATTA